>NW_024609868.1:37715266-38018182 GCF_016920785.2 Ixodes scapularis
ACCCCCCCCCCCCCCCCCCTTTTCTGGAAGTCCCAAGCCGGCTGAAGCCTCAATTCGGCTAGTGCCTCAATTCGGCTAGAAGTTTCAATTCGGCTGGACGTTCCAGTTCGGCTACATCCTCAATTCGGCTAGAAGTTTCAATTCGGCTGGACGCTTCAGTTTGGCTAAATCTTCAGTTTGGCTACAAGTTTCAATTCGGCTGAATGCTTCAGTTCGGCTAGATCCTTGTTTCAATTCGGCTGGACGTTCCAAGTTGATCAAGCTGGACATCCAAGCATAAGGTGCCCCCAATTTTTTCAGAGAGACATTAACTATATCTGCATCTTGCCTTTCCATTGCAACGTGCAAGCTCAGATCAATAAGTTCAAGCAGCTACGAAGGCTTTGGGCGCAGAACCATTTGTGTTTGTGTTGTTTGTTCTGTGGAGCTGCTGTGCAAATACCAGGTCTCTGCTTCAAAGAAATTTATTCACTTGCCTAAAGAATGGATTACAGCAGTTTAAAGATTGCTTCTTCCAGTGCTGGCCACTGTTCACGTGAAAGGGACAGGACGCCTTGGCAGCTCCTACGTCGAACTGAGTTGAAGAAAAAAAGAAGATACCTGCATCAGTTATGAGACAAAACAATATGGTAGGGGTTCAATCCAGTGATTTACATCTTCAGGAGGCTAAGGAGAATGTAACAGTATACCTGTAATTTTTTTCAAGGTCACAAATTTGCCTCAAAATTGGCTAAACACACCAGTAGCTATGACTGACCTCGTAACCAAACCTTACGTCCGCAAAAAATTGTTTGGCGACATTTAATTTTGAAATTCGGTCCTCATCATATTTTCAAAGTGAAAGTTTCTACTGGCAGTATTAAAAATATGGAGGCTCGGGCAAGCTGGTGTTGCATACTCCTCCACAGCGCGAAAAATTCGCAACCAAGCACAGGGACACACAAAAGGAAAAGACATTCACTTGCAACTCAGACTTGTATTTTTTTCTTCTCTGCCTGCGCCTGTCTTTTTAAACAAGATTTTTTTTTTATTTTTGGTTTCATCTGCATGCAAGATAATCTAATTATTTTTTTGCAATAAATTTGGACAAGGTTTAGTGACACAGTTTTCTTCTAACCTCGATATCTTTTCAGCTTCAATAATTTCCCTAATTAGTTGATTATTATTTTTACTTATTACGGGGCAATGTTTTTAGTTCTGCTTGACATCTGCAATGGCAATGTATGCCTTAGTGTCTACAAGTGATTCTGTTTATGTTGTAGTTCTGTTCCCCTAGTCTATGTGACATCACTATTTGTGACGTCGGGGTGGGGAGGGGTTGGGTTTTGGAAGTAGAACTTGTTTCCAACTGATTAGAAGAATTTCGATGGCAACAAATAAAGCCTGTGGAACCCCAACAACAGCTCAGCAGCACGAAAGAAATATTCTGTTCTCTGATGTGGTTGTGCTAGCCATGCTGTAAACAAATAAGAGTTTCGAACGAACCATTTGGGCTTCGTAACGTGAAGAGGGGTACAGTTTCTATCATGAAGGAAGCCATTAGCCCGCAGATTTTGTGGGACGAGCGAAGGCGGCGGAACCTTTCTAGATTTCACACTTCACCCCGCACAGCCATGCCGCGCAGCACGTTCCCGTGGCACCTACGGCTGTGAGTAGCAAGTATGTTAGGGAGCCTTTAAAAAGGTGGGTAAAACAAAGTTTTTCAGTGACCGAATCGAGGAGACTGACAGCTCAATGTACCGACACCTGGATAAGTAACCCTGTTGTTGTTTACGGGTTTTATGGCGCAAGAGCTCCGACGGCCATACTGCGCCAAACTAGGTAGGATAAGTAACCCTGGTTTGCAAGTTTTGTTGTGGGAGAGTTGGTATTAACTGGGGGTGCACTGCGAGTTGTAGAGGTTCTAGAGTCACACCGCCATATTCAGCTAAAGAAACCTCGTCTAGGCACAGGCAACTCCTTCCGCAATCATTGAGACCATAAATTAATTAATACACACGTGTCTGGTTATTATTTCTGTTTCTTTTGAGAAACTCAGCAAGCAAATTTAATATCTAAATTATTCTGAAAAACTGAGAATTTAATCAAAACAAGCTCTGAGAAACACCAAATTTTCCACAAAGGTAAACTCCAGAAAACACCCTCCAAATGCCATAAAGGATTACATTCTTATCCCCTGTCTTTCTTCTCCGATATTGCTTCCCTGCTTTTACCAGTCTCGGGTTTTCTACATTATGATCGACAAAGGATTAATTCTGGAAACACGGAATGCCGCTTATAGTGATGCTGCTATATGTCACGCTAGGGGTAGCCAGGCAGGCTCTGGTGCAGCTTGGTTATGACCTTCCTCGCAAAGGGAAGTTTTGGCATTGCATATGAGGCGATACTTGCCCAAGACTAGAGGTTACCTTGGCAAGGTTATGGAAGCACCCATGCTCACAAGTACGGTAGCTGCCCAGGTCACCTTGGAATCAAGGTGACCTGGGCAGCTACCGTACTTGTGTTTGCATTAATAAACTTCAGTTGCAAGCCAGCGCTTCGATCGTCTACCTTCTTCCTCTTGTCCGTGTTCTTGCGCTGTTTTCATATTAACTAGTCCTAACTTCTACGTTAGTCAACTTCTATTCTGGAATGCAGATACATACCCAGGCAGCACACCAATGTTGGACCTACATTGGGCCAACAATGGCAAACGCTGGCTCCGGAGGTTGGTCCAACATTGGTATTCTGGCCGAGCGCAACTTCTTCCAATGTTGGCCCAGCCATTGGCACCAACGTTGGGCCATCGTTCAACCAATGTTCCAGCCATCATTGGCACCAACGTTGGGCCATCGTTCAACCAACCTTCCAGCCGTCATTGGCGCCAACGTTGGGCCATCGTTCAACCAATGATCCAGCCATCATTGTCACCTTTTTTAGGCCATCGTTAAACCAATATTTCAGCCATCGTTGGCATCCACACTATGTCGACATAGTGTGGATGCCAACGATGGCTGAAATATTGGCTTAACGATGGCCTAAAAAAGGTGCCAATGATGGCTAATGATGGATAAGAAACAGGCCAGGGGTTCTTAAAACCCAATGTTGGAATAACCAGGATTTAAACACATTGCCATCATTGCATGGCCAGCATTAAAAATATGGCATTAACACTGGGACATGCCAATGAATCAGCTTGACTGCAGATAACAGCCTATTCAATGATTGAACTTGTATACCAATGATGGCATAGCCATTGAATTAGTGTGAAAGCCAAAATTGGCATAGCCAATCAATGGCTATGCCAATTTTGGCTTTCACACTAATTCAAAGGCTATGCCATCATTGGTATACAAGTTCAATAATTGAATAGGCCGTTATCTGCAGTCAAGCTGATTCATTGGCATGTCCCAGTGTTAATGCCATATTTTTAATGCTGGCCATGCAATGATGGCAATGTGTTTAAATCCTGGTTATTCCAACATTGGGTTTTAAGAACCCCTGGCCTGTTTCTTATTAGCAGCCCACTGCAAGAAAAACATTCTGGGCACAAATGGCAAGGTCCTCGTATGCTTTGTCTGTGCACTATTTTATCTGGCGAGCAAATGACTATTTCAAGATCAATTAATACTTTTTTCGGAACTTTTATTGAAAGGGGCTAGGGAGGAAGCTCAGCGGGCAGCCTATGCCTGGTCCTGGGGAAGGTCCTGGGGCGAGTCCTGGGGCTTGGGAGCCATTACGGCTTCCGAACGCCTCTTCCTGCAGCCTCCCCTGTCGCAAGACCCTGGCAGCCACTTCAGCACCATTTTTAAGCTGCCGATTCTTCAATTGTTAGCTTCGCACTGATGGCATCTACGAAAAGATCCAAAGGTCAAAGATCAACGCTTTCAAACCCACAGTGGTCTTAGTAAAGCACACTCCCAAGCAGCACTTCAACAAATGTTAAGGTATGAGTGTCCCCTAAAAAGTCTCTCGCTCACGACTTTTCAGTCCTTGCGGCGTAGCACCCGTGGTAGCCGATGATCAGGGGTCTACGACGTCAGGGCCGAGGTCCGGACGTAGTGACGAGGCAGTTGACCGATGGCCGAAGGCTTGAATCAGGCCCCGTACGCCGGTGGCAGCCTATGACCAGGTGTCCGCCAAGGTCTGGGCCGAAGGACGTAGCGACGAGGCAGTTGGGCGTTGGCCGAAGGCTTGAGTCAGGCTCAACGTCTGTGGCACGGAGTGGCAGCGGGTGTTCAACTGCGCCACGCATGCAGTCTTCTTTACCTCCGGAAGGTTGGCGCCCGGACTGCGTGAGAAGTGGGTTGTGGGTCGGGCCTCTTGACGTCTGGTCACGCCGACGGAGGTCCGGCCTGGTCGCGTCTGCACCGTCCTTTGTCAACCGACCGAATCCCCTCTCGCGCTCCTCGCATGCCCCCACCTCGTCTTCTTCTTTCTCGTCCTCTTCGGCTGGTCGCGGGATCGCTCATCACACCAGGATAGCTAGGTTCGACATTGTACATGTACCTTTTTTTAGTACACGGAAGTGACGTCATCACGTCTGATTGGTTGGAAACAAAAGTGACGTAATTTCCCTAGAAAAATGTGGGCGGAGTCGGCAAAACTGGGCGGAGTCGGCTACCGGACGTGACAACAAAATGACGTTTCGTTTTGTACCGAGTACGTTTCAAAAGGTACTTGCTCGGAACTAGGTGTCATTGGCAGCATGTTTTCGGCGGCGAGGCGTCGTCGTCTCGTCAATTCGTCTTTTTCTTTAATAGAGCTTTCTTTTTCGCCCGAAAGGCTGTATCGGGAACACCGCGATGCATTCGAGCTCCCGGAGGAGATCTTTCGGAAGCAATACCGCCTGCCCAAGATCGTGGTGCGGTGGTTGTGCGACGAACTTCGCGAGGAACCGGAGGTGAGGGAAGTGCGTACCTCGTGGACGGTCATGACCGTGGAGCTTCAAGTGTTGTGTGCACTGCGCTTCTACGGCACGGGGAGCTTCCAAGGCATGGTGGCGAGCGACGAACACGTAGCGCGAGACCAAAAGACAGTCAGCGTTGCGGTCCGCGCCGTGTCCGTCGCTATCGTGCGTCGTCTCGGGGTCCAGCGTGGCTGGATCCACTTCCCCGAGACGCCGAGCGAGAGGTTCGACGCGGAGAAGGGCTTCAGGCTGCTCGGCAGGATACCCGGCGTCATCGGTTGCGTGGACGGGACCACGGTCTGCATCGTCGGCCCGTCCAAGAACGACCCCACCGTCACGAAGGCGGCGTACTGGTGCCGCAAGTACTTCTACGCCCTCAACGTAATCGTGGTAAGTACACTCATGTTACGTTGTCAAAACGCGCCCCAAATCTGTAGAAAAAAAAAAAAACGTATTGCCGATACGGTTTAAGTATGCCGTTTTATGACTGCGGGCTGTGGGGTCTCACGACTGCGCGAGCGTGTGCTCTACGTAGCATGTGAGCCGTGAGACTCTTCTCCCAAAAATAATACTTGTCTGTTAAAACGTGCAAGCTTCCGTAAAAAAAAAAAAAAAAAAAACATTATTTTTGTTTCAAGGTGCAAGTTGTACCTTGCATCCAGGAAGGTGTGTTGACATGCATGTGTCAGACAAAATAACTTAAAAGGTTCTGAAATTGCGACTGCTTTGTGAACCATAAGTACAATCTACGACTTGTGGATTCAGGTAATTACATGTCAACATCTCTCTCACTTTCAGGTGTGTGACGCCGACTGCCGGATAATGTGCATCGACCCACGGTACCCCGGGTCGGTGCACGGCTCCTTCGTGTGGCAATTTTCCTGGCTCCGAAACCAACTCGAGCAAGGGCAGCTGCCACGCGACGGCCGGTTCCTGCTTAGTGAGCATACTAAATTCATTCCTTACGCACACGGTGGCTCCCACTGCTTGAAAGCCACAGTACCACACGTACTGTGCTCGTTGTGAGGCACACAGACAAAGTGGCTGGAACTCCTTGAAGTGAGACAACACCCAAAGTTTGGCCATTAATCTGTGTTTATGTCCACATAACTCCCACACTCTGCAGGCTACGAAAGCCACACTACACCAATCTCACGACAGTGATAGACTATGCAAGGCATGCGACCGCAGTGCCAGTCGCTGTCCGGTTCGGCCCACTCACTGTTACTGTCTGCCTGTACCCTCTTGCTGGTTGGTTTTTGCATGGAGTTGGAGCTCTTTCACTGATACCTGGAGGCTCGCCTGGTCGCTTTGACGGTCGTCAGTTTGTACGGAATGGGATCAATTCCTCCTTGGCCACTTGGGGCTCGCCAAATCTGTCCTCGGGTCGTCTCTGTCCCACACACTGGATTCTTTTTCCTGACCCCTCTTCTTCGGTCTGCCTATATAGCTCCTCGTATTAGACCCTCCGTGTCCTAACAGGACCTGACTCCTTTCCAATCTAACCACCCCCTCTCTTTTCCCCATCTCCAACTCCACCGAGGATTAGGAAAGAGGTTCGTCGAACTGGCGCCTTATCCCCTTGCTTGCCAAAGACAAGGCCAGCGTGTTCTGCTCTGCCCGTGCCTAAGGTCACGGCCACACTCCCAAAAGCAACAGAGCTTTTATCTGTCGGATGCAAGGGCCTAATAATGCACTTGCATACAACACAGCACCCCTAAGGAATCGTGCACACATCCCATACAACCCCCCAGGAAAACACATAGTTCCATGAAATAACAGGGAGTTTGCAGGCAAGCTGGTGCTAATTAATCATAATGTAAACTGATACTGTAGTGCAGAAATATTAACACACTTTTAAGTCACACTTAAGTTACATTATAATTGACATAGTTGCACACAGCTGTTTTCTTGCCTTTTATTTTAAAAAGTAAAGAATGTAATATGTTCCATCCTCTACATGTGCAGGTGACAGCGGCTACCCCTTGGAGCCTTGGCTCATCACCCCTGTCCCCGGGAACCACGCGACCTCCACCGCTTGCGGCCGGTTTAATAAGGCGCATTCCTCGATCAGGTCTGTTGTGGAGCGCTGCATCGGGCTGTTGAAAAACAGATTCCGGGGTCTGCAAAAGCACCGGGCTCTGTATTACCACCCTTCAACAGCCACCGCCATTATTTCGGCATGTGCAGTGCTCCACAACATCTGCCTTGCATCGAGCGAGCCAGAACCGGAGTCAGACTCCGACCCTGAAGAGTCAGCGTTGGAGTCTGAGCCGAGCTCGGACGGTTCTGAGCCGAGCTCGGAGAGGTCAGCGTCGGCTCCCAAGAGGCTGGCTCCTGCCGGCCCTCCGGTCGGCCTTCCGGTCGGCCTCTCGGACAGGGGGAAGGCTCTGAGGCAGCGCCTTGTCGCCCGGTTCGGAACCTGCCGCAGACGTGCCCGTGCGGAGCGCCACACGCAAGGGGTCCGCCGCCACGACGGTAGTCCCGACCGCCAGGGACACCGTCGGGAAGCCCCTCAGCGCCCTCGCTGCGGTGGTGCCCAGCACGGACGCCGCCAGCGACAGGGGACCTCTCGCCACCACGACTGAGGTCCTGACCACCAAGGACCCCGTCACATCCTTGCCCTCAGTGAAGCCCTCCCCGTAGAAGCCGTAAAGTGCACACTTCGCTTCCTGCTCCACAGTCATGGCCGTCCACAAGCTACATACTCTCTTCAGCTCCTACACCTTGTGAAGCTCGTCGCACAGCCAGCGTGCTGCCTCCAGATACGTGTCGAGTGCATCGCGGTGAAATCGATACAGCCTTTTTTTTAAATTTTATGAGCAGAAGGCACGAGACGCCGTCGACAGTGACAGAAACGGTTCGGAGGTTTAGTTGCCAGACCAACAGGTCATCTGGATTGCCCCTGCAAAGAACTCAGAAATAATTTAGACTACCTCTAGAAAGAAATGCTTGCTTTTGCAGAGATTGCTTTCTTAGTTGCTGATTGAACCAGGGATATTGTTGTCATGGACATTGTTTCATTTTACAAATGCTTCAAAGCGTCTTGCCTTCTGCTCCATTTTATTACCTCTTTTATGGTACTTCATCAAAGTTAGGTGATTGTGTTATCTCAAGACAGTGCACATGTAGTTTGTTTTGAAATTGCTTTATTTCTTAAAGAAAAACCTGTGACTTCATGATTAAAAGTGTGATAACATGGAATGTAATATTTCATTCTTGGAAGTAAAACTGAGCATCGACTGGAACCATGTAAGCAATTGGGCAATCTTAAGTATATATCACAGATATCTTGTTGAACACCCTGGTCTTATTTGAGCACAATAGTTAAATTTCGAAAGGAAAAAAAAAATATATATATATATTCTCTGACTAACATACCACCATATAAACACTGGACCACTTTGAAAGAATTATCACAGATGTTGCGCCAAACATTCTTATTTGAGCACAGCAATAGCAAGTGCTCGAAAGATAAAAAAATTGTTTCTGACTAAAGCAGCCGTCACTCGCGCGCTCCCCGTTGGTTCCGCCGACCCCTCCGCTGCCCCCGGCACACCCGGCTCCTCGTGGTTCGACATTTTGGTTGAAGAGGGCGCGTAGCGCACATCCCGCATAATATTGGAACAACTTTCTCTCCAATTAATTCTTAAATGTATTGCAAAAGGGTACAAAAAAGCGGTTTGTTTTAACAACGCCCAAAAGGTTTTGATTCTTTTTCAATACTTTTACCTGTACTAGAACAGATGCGACGGCCAGCGACGCACAGGATTGGTTGCCGTTCCTTCGCTAAACGCAGGAACTGCTCCCCGCGTCGTAGTAAATCCTACCCCGTATCCCGCGCGTAGGGACGCCTCAGGGAATGCGTAGCTACTTCCGCTCGTCGGTGGTTGGCTCCGGACGTCGCTGAAACGGGTGACGGGTGTCAAGTTTGCGATGACGTAGCGGCGTCAAAGTGGGCAGAGCCGCCACGTGAGTGTTGCTAGGATACGCTCCTCCTTTGCATTACGTCACTTCCATGTACCTTTTCTCAAATGTCCAACCTAGCGATCCAGGATAGCTAGGTTCGACATTGTACATGTACCTTTTTTTAGTACACGGAAGTGACGTCATCACGTCTGATTGGTTGGAAACAAAAGTGACGTAATTTCCCTAGAAAAATGTGGGCGGAGTCGGCAAAACTGGGCGGAGTCGGCTACCGGACGTGACAACAAAATGACGTTTCGTTTTGTACCGAGTACGTTTCAAAAGGTACTTGCTCGGAACTAGGTGTCATTGGCAGCATGTGTTCGGCGGCGAGGCGTCGCTGTCTCGTCAATTCGTCTTTTTCTTTAACAGAGCTTTTTTTTTCGCCAGAAAGGCTGTATCGGGAACACCGCGATGCATTCGAGCTCCCGGAGGAGATCTTTTGGAAGCAATACCGCCTACCCAAGATCGTGATGCGGTGGTTGTGCGACGAACTTCGCGAGGAACCGGAGGTGGGGAAAGTGCGTACCTCGTGGACGGTCATCAGTGACTGTGGAGCTTCAAGTGTTGTGTGCACTGCGCTTCTACGGCACGGGGAGCTTCCAAGGCATGGTGGCGAGCGACGAACATGTAGCGCGGGACCAAAAGACAGTCAGCGTTGCGGTCCGCGCCGTGTCCGTCGCTATCGTGCGTCGTCTCGGGGTCCAGCGTGGCTGGATCCACTTCCCCGAGACGCCGAGCGAGAGGTTCGACGTGGAGAAGGGCTTCAGGCTGTTCGGCAGGATACCCGGCGTCATCAGTTGCGTGGACGGGACCATGGTCTCCATCGTCGGCCCGTCCAAGAACGACCCCGCCGTCACGAAGGCGGCGTACTGGTGCCGCAAGTACTTTTACGCCCTCAACGTGATGGTGGTAAGTACACTCATGTTACGTTGACAAAACGCGCCCCAAATCTCTAGAAAAAAAAAAAAAAAACGTATTGCCGATACGGTTTAAGTATGCCGTTTTATGACTGCGGGCTGTGGGGTCTCACGACTGCGCGAGCGTGTGCTCTACGTAGCATTTGAGCCGTGAGACACTTCTCCCAACAATAATACTTGTCTGTTAAGACGTGCAAGCTTCCGTAAAAAAAAAAAAAAAAAAAAAGAAAAAAAAACATTATTTTTGTTTTAAGGTAGTTAGTTGTACCTTGCATCCAGGAAGGTGTGTTGACATGCATGTGTCAGACAAAATAACTTACAAGGTTTTGAAATTGCGACTGCTTTGTGAACCATAAGTAGAATCTACTACTTGTGGATTCATGTAATTACATGTCAATATCTCTCTCACTTTCAGGTGTGTGACGCCGACTGCCGGATAATGTGCATCGACCAACGGTATCCCGGGTCGGTGCACGACTCCTTCGTGTGGCAATTTTCCTGGCTACGAAGCCAACTCGAGCAAGGGCAGGTGCCACGCGACGGCCGGTTCCTGCTTGGTGAGCATACTAAATTCATTCCTTACGCACACGGTGGCTCCCACTGCTTGAAAGCCACAGTACCACACGTACTGTGCTTGTTGTGAGGCACACAGACACAGTTGCTGGAACTCCTTGAAGTGAGACAACACCCAAAGTTTGGCCATTAATCTCTGTTTATGTCCACATAACTCTCACACTCTGCAGGCTACGAAAGCCACACTAGACCAATATCACGACAGTGATAGACTATGCAAGGCATGCAACCGCAGTGCAAGTCGTTGTCCGGTTCGGCCCACTCACAGTTACTGTCTGCCTGTACCCTCTTGCTGGTTGGTTTTTGCATGAAGTTGGAGCTCTTTCGCCGATCCCTGAGTGCTCGCCTGGTCGCTTTGACGGTCGTCAGTTTGTACGGAATGGGATCAATTCCTCCTTGGCCACTTGGGGCTCGCCAAATCTGTCCTCGGGTCGTCTCTGTCCCACACACTGGATTCTTTTCCCTGACCCTTCTTCTTCGGTCTGCCTATATAGCTCCTCCTATTAGACCCTCCGTGTCCCAACAGGACCTGACTCCTTTCCAATCTAACCACCCCCTCTCTTTTCCCCATCTCCAACTCCACCGAAGATTAGGAAAGAGGTTCGTCGAACTGGCGCCTTATCCCCTTGCTTGCCAAAGACAAGGCCAGCGTGTTCTGCTCTGCCCGTGCCTAAGGTCACGGCCACACTCCCAAAAGCAACAGAGCTTTTATCTGTCGGATGCAAGGGCCTAATAATGCACTTGCATACAACACAGCACCCCTGAGGAATCGTGCACACATCCCATACAACCCACCAGGAAAACACATAGTTACATGAAATAACAGGGAGTTTGCAGGCAAGCTGGTGCTAATTAATCATAATGTAAACTGATACTGTAGTGCAGAAATATTAACACACTTTTAAGTCACACTTAAGTTACATTATAATTGACATAGTTGCACACAGCTGTTTTCTTGCCTTTTATTTTAAAAAGTAAAGAATGTAATATGTTCCATCCTCTACATGTGCAGGTGACAGCGGCTACCCCTTGGAGCCTTGGCTCATCACCCCTGTCCCCGGGAACCACGCGACCTCCACCGCTTGCGGCCGGTTTAATAAGGCGCATTCCTCGATCAGGTCTGTTGTGGAGCGCTGCATCGGGCTGTTGAAAAACAGATTCCGGTGTCTGCAAAGGCACCGGGCTCTGTATTACTACCACCCTTCAACAGCCACCGCCATTATTTCGGCATGTGCAGTGCTCCACTACATCTGCCTTGCATCGAGCGAGCCAGAACCGGAGTCAGACTCCGACCCTGAAGAGTCAGAGTTGGAGTCTGAGCCGAGCTCGGACGGTTCTGAGCCGAGCTCGGAGAGGTCGGCGTCGGCTCCCGAGAGGCTGGCTCCTGCCGGCCCTCCGGTCGGCCTTCCGGTCGGCCTCTCGGACAGGGGGAAGGCTCTGAGGCAGCGCCTTGTCGCCCGGTTCGGAACCCGCCGCAGACGTGCCCGTGCGGAGCGCCACACGCAAGGGGTCCGCCGCCACGACGGTAGTCCCGACCACCAGGGACTCCGTCGGGAAGCCCCTCAGCGCCCTCGCTGCGGTGGTGCCCAGCACGGACGCCGCCAGCGACAGGGAACCTCTCGCCACCACGACTGAGGTCCTGACCACCAAGGACCCCGTCACATTCTTGCCCTCAGTGAAGCCCTCCCCGTGGAAGCCGTAAAGTGCACACTTCGCTTCCTGCTCCACAGTCATGGCCGTCCACAAGCTACATACTCTCTTCAGCTCCTACACCTTGTGAAGTTCGTCACACAGCCAGCGTGCTGCCTCCGGATACGTGTCGAGTGCATCGCGGTGAAATCGATACAGCCTTTTTTTTTTATTTTTATGAGCAGAAGGCACGAGACGCAGTCGACAGTGACAGAAAAGGTTCGGAGGTTTAGTTGCCAGACCAACAGGTCATTTGGATTGCCCCTGCAAAGAACTCAGAAGTAATTTAGACTACCTCTAGAAAGAAATGCTTGCTTTTGCAGAGATTGCTTTTTTAGTTGCTGATTGAACCAGGGATATTGTTGTCACGGACATTGTTTCATTTTACAAATGCTTCAAAGCGTCTTGCCTTCTGCTCCATTTTATTATCTCTTTTATGGTACTTCATCAAAGTTAGGTGATTGTGTTATCTCAAGACAGCGCACATATAGTTTGTTTTGAAAATTGCTTTATTTCTTAAAGAAAAAACTGTTACTTCATGAATAAAAGTGTGATAACATGGAAAAATATTTCATTCTTGGAAGTAAAACTGAGCATCGACTGGAACCATGTAAGCAATTGGGCAATCTTAAGTATATATCACAGATATCTTGTTGAACACTCTGGTCTTATTTGAGCACAATAGTTAAATTTCGAAAGGAAAAAAAAATATATATATATTCTCTGACTAGCATACCACCATATAAACACTGGACCACTTTGAAAGAATTATCACAGATGTTGCGCCAAACATTCTTATTTGAGCACAGCAATAGCAAGTTCTCGAAAGATAAAAAAATTGTTTCTGACTAAAGCAGCCGTCACTCGCGCGCTCCCCGTTGGTTCCGCCGACCCCTCCGCTGCCCCCCAACACACCCGGCTCCTCGTGGTTCGACATTTTGGTTTGAAGAAGGCGCGTAGCGCACATCCCGCATAATATTGGAACAACTTTCTCTTCAATTAATGCTTAAATGTATTGCAAAAGGGTACAAAAAAGCGGTTTGTTTTAACAACGCCCAAAAGGTTTTGATTGTTTTTCAATACTTTTACCTGTACTAGAACAGATGCGACGGCCAGCGACGCACAGGATTGGTTGCCGTTCCTTCGCTAAACGCAGGAACTGCTCCCCGCGTCGTAGTAAATCCTACCCCGTATCCCGCGCGTAGGGACGCCTCAGGGAATGCGTAGCTACTTCCGCTCGTCGGTGGTTGGCTCCGGACGTCGCTGAAACGGGTGACGGGTGTCAAGTTTGCGATGACGTAGCGGCGTCAAAGTGGGCAGAGCCGCCACGTGAGTGTTGCTAGGATACGCTCCTCCTTTGCATTACGTCACTTCCATGTACCTTTTCTCAAATGTCCAACCTAGCGATCCAGACTAAAGCCTGGTTCAGAAAAAAAAAAATTGGGTTGTGTGTGTGTTTATACAGCCTAGAACTTGGTCTGCCTCACAGGGGCGACGAGTCTCCCAGCTGTAGATGAGAAATTTAGCCAGTGCGGTACAGCCGCTAGCCTGGGGTCTTTAACGTGCATCACGCAGTAGTGATACACGACCGCACGCCGGTACGATGCTCATCCAGATCGAAACGGGCAGGGGTGGGGCTCGAACCCAGGATCCCTGGGTTCTGCAGCGCGAGCTTTCGCTCCACGTGCTCCGAGCTGGTGTGCGCTAGAGCCACTCGATATGGCAGCGTAGCTGCCAGAGTAGCGCCACGCTTTTCCCTGTGCCGCCTCTCACCGCGATTGGTCACACGCGGTACCATAGCAACGAGCTGAGCTGGCTCGGTTTCCGTAGCAACCGAGTGACGACTCGTCACATGACCTCTCAAGAGCCGTGATGTCATCGGTAAGATGACAGCGCCCAGAGCTGGTGAATGCGAGTTTGTTCGGTGCGGCGGAGTCGTGATGTGCCGCAGCTTGCCGACGAATTAGGGCTTCTTCGTGCTTTCTGACGTAGGTATAACGTGAAGATCTGAAAGAATTATACTTTATACCCTTTCTGTGCAAGATCGCACTGGATATTAGCATCTGTGCGACAGCATCATTAATATCGCCTTAGCGGTGCTCGGGTTTCCGGATGTGTTTGAGGATCGATAAGACATTTAGCATGCAATTTTCGCATTCTCTTAGCTTTATTTGAACGTTGGAGTGTCTGAGAATCGATGCGAAATGTAGGCGTCGGATGTTGGGCCTTTTGGGAATTTGTTTTTGCCCCAGGTGACCGCATGATCACACACTTTTAGCGAGGAAGCTCCTGCGATGTTTACGTGTTGTACTAATCAACCAGGGAACCTAGGTTCAATCCCCACCCCTGCCCGTTTCGATCTGAATGAGCATCGTACCGGCCTGCGGTTCTGTATCACTACTGCGTGGTGCACGTTAAAGACCTATAGAGCTAGCGGTTATACTGCAGTGGCTAAATTGCTCATCTACAGCGAGTGACTCGTCGCAACTTTGAAATGGCTGACGAAGTACACGCTGTATAAATATTCACACAACTCCCAAGTACACTAATCAACGATTTTACGATATGCACAACGCAAGTTCGTCTGCTTCTTTTAGTAGGCGTTGTGGTGACGTCAGAATGCCGAGGTCTGATTGGTACTGAATAAATAATAGTGGGTAGACCTTAAGGCAGCTTGCATTTAGGTCTACCCACTCTCCTTCAATCGGAGCCACTCAGATCTCGGCGTTCTGACGTTACCACAACCCCTGCAAAAAGAAGCAGACGAACTTGCGCTCCACATAGCTGTTAGGATAAAATTTTCGCATTTTTCTAGCTTCCTTTGAAAGTCTGAACTTCTGAGAATCATAACGAAAGGTATACGGCGCGTGTAGGGCCTAGGGGAAATTGTTTCAGCCCTGGGTCACCGAATAATCACAGCATTTTTTAGCGAGGAAGATCCTGCGATCTTTAACCTTTTTTACTAATCGCCAATTTTACGCATTGGCAGTTCTGAAGATTTCGATATAACTTGCTTTCGTTGCAATACACGTTTGCAAGAAAGGCTCCTATGCGCTGCCATTTTGAGCGATGCTGGCGCCCCGTACCGTTTCCGCCATGCTGGGGTGCGCTAGGGGCACGTCAGTGGGGTGCGCGATGACAAGATGGTGCCGTTTGCTGCATCGCCGATGGCTAACGTTAGCGGCACACTTACTGTCTCGGAACGCAGGAGGAGGTATCCACACAGAATCGTAGCATCACATATTGTAGGACGGGGCATCTTTAAGGGTTGGAGCTGACTCTATAACGATCGCAGCCTCTGTTCCTGCATGATGTGGAAGCCAGAGCTGCCGCGAGCGCAGCCATCGTTGATACAAAGGCCGTGCGACTTGTGGCGCATTCTGAAGAGCGCCTTGAGACTTTAGATCTTTTTGAAATTTTTCGATTTGTTACCGGTTTAGGCATTTTATTTAATTATCCGTGCTCTTTCGCGGTCGAAGCCGACACGTGTACGTTTTATATTTATTTTTTCAATTTCTCTCTGCGCTCAGCGGCGTATGCTTCGGCGAGAGACGCTTGGCAACATTGTACGACAACCAGCGAACGTCCTGGCTGGAGAGTAAGTCCGCCTCACGTTGGCGCGCGGTTCGAGGTTAAGCCGGTATCCCACTTGCAAAGGTGTATAGCTTGCATTTGATTGCAGTGTTTTTTGGTTTGTTTTTCAAGTGAAAAGCTGGCGTTTGCTCAAGTGACGTATATGAAATGTCCTGCTATATGACAATGCATCAACACATACTATGAAACTTGGATGCTTAGAGGTGTGTTCGTCTTTGTAATTAACAAGTTACAGACGTATTTATTTCTTACGAGTGTAATATTTATTTTCTCTAGCTGGGCCCGTTTTGTGCTCCTTAATGTCAGTGTGCTATGACGTTATCATCATGTGTGTATGGTTCTAAATATCCTGTTTACAATGCTTACAAAGGCCAAAATGACGTCAGCCGACCCCAACTCACGCATTGGACACGAAAACTGCGTTGCTCGGATGTATGCGCTCGTCAGCAATCAATTCGTCCATGGATATTTGAATTCGCGTTTCTGGCGAATGAGTGCCCTGACGGAACTTATCATTACTTGCGAATGCCAAGTTCTACGGTGTGCTTAAAAAGCACGGTGAAAGCTTGGGGTCATCGCACCGGTGCCCTAGCATGTCACGACTGCGTGATTTCACAGTTCTTTTCCGAGTTGAGGATTACAGGTAAGGAAAAAGAAGTTTAAAAATAATTTCGTGGCCCCTTTAACACGGATATGTGTGCTACACCAGATAAAAATATTGACTTTTTGATGGCCGGTAAACTTCCGAACGACCATTTGGCCTGTCGGCAAGAACACCTCATATCCGGCGTCCGTCTCTTTTGATGGCGTCAACAATTCCCTAGAGACCACCATGCCGTCCTTGATTGAACGATTGAACCCCGTCGACGTCGCTCCTCACCAGTCGGTGAGAAACTCTCATCTTGAAGGGATGATCGGGTCTTGAAGAAGTATGATGCTAAACATATATACTCGCTCACTATAGAGTAGTCGAGTATCAGTCATGTTCCGAGCCAATCGTCCTGTCGCGGCCGGCGTAATCGGATTTTGTTCCATCGGAGCAAAGTCCGAAAGTACTAGGACGGTACGTTCGTCCCACGAAGCGGCCGCCATCCCGGCGGCGCCGAAAACCACTCGCCTTGTCCGTGCACGTACGATACCATAGCAGCTCTCGTCGCCTAACAGTCCCTGGATGCAAATCGTCTCACTTTTCAGAAAAAACAGGCACCGTTCCTCCAGAGGTTCTTGCCGTACCGCGATGCGAAGCGTCTTATACTAGTTTTCAATGAACGAATGGAGATATCAACTAGACTACAAAGGTTGCCACCCGGCGTCGCTAGAATCACGGTTACCATGGGAACCTCCCAGGCCCA
The DNA here is from genome assembly GCF_016920785.2 of Ixodes scapularis. Classification (NCBI taxonomy): domain Eukaryota; kingdom Metazoa; phylum Arthropoda; class Arachnida; order Ixodida; family Ixodidae; genus Ixodes; species Ixodes scapularis. The sequence continues at coordinate 37,732,249 of NW_024609868.1, forward strand.
AAATGGAGATCACTATAGGCGCTTCTGACGTCGTGCATCTAGATAATTTTGCGTCGTGTCGCTACTCTGGCAGCTACGCTGCCATATAGAGTGGCTCTAGTGTGCGCTAGACCACTCGGCCACCGATCCCCCCCAGCCTGGTTCAGACAGTTGCGTTTGACTGCGTTTTACTGCGTTGCGGCAGCGAGAAACCAGGACATCCCTGCTGCTTATATCGCGTGCCAAGATGATTCCTTGAATTGGATTCCACGCTTTATACGAAGCACAGACGTGCCGGTGACTCGCTTTCGGTACTCGACGCAACGCAGTCAAACGCACTCAAACGCAAGTGTCTGAACCGGCCTTAAAGGGCTACTCCACCGATTTTTTCATTGTCTCCGATTTGCTTGAAATTTTGCTAAACTAACCAACAAACATCGCGAAAATAGTATCCCGAATATTAGGTCAAAATATTGTTTTTTCGCGAAGTTATTGAATTTACAGTTTTTGTCTTCACCGTGGTTGTCAAGCTCGAAGTCTCTACTGGCAACAATGAAAAAGTGACGTCAGTGGAAGGCAGGGGTTCACTCTTTGGGCTGTAGATTTTGTTTTAAACTGATTCGAAGCAGTTTCATGGTGTCAAATGAATGCCTGGGAAGCTCGCTGCAGTACCCGCGCTCCAGCACGGAACAAATGATTGGCATATTCTATTTTTTGGCTGCTTGCTCGACTGGCAAGCCTGCCTGCCACTGACGTCACGGCCCTAAAAAGCGCGCGTATATTTGAATGTTGGTTTTTGCATCATTTTCATTTGCCGATTTCGCAATAACTATTATGAATTTCGGGATTCTAAATAGCGTACCAGAAAGGGTAAAGGCCGGGGAGTCGGAAAATATAGTTAGTTGAGGTAGCTCAAAAAATCGGTGGAGTACCCCTTTAAGCCAATCAATTGGCGACGTGCGCGACCGAAAGCGTCGCTGTGGTCGGCCTTTCACGATTGGCCCAAAAGCTGACTATGAAGTCGGAAAGGGTATACCATCGATGGAAATAAGAAGAATGAAGGAACTTTAATTTCGACGGTGTTGGCAGTGTTCCTTTGAGAGCGCAATGATTTCAGGCTTCCACCATGCTATTTACAAACACCATCGAACTTGTTGTTCGCAAGGTAATGACGTAACAAGGGGGAACCATAGGAGGGCGCCACCAAAACATCTCGCCGCTAATTACCAACGTTGGTAGGCCACTGGCTAAGACAGGCAATTGGTGGCCAGCTTAAACCAATTGATTGCCAACTTTGGTAACCCGTTGACTCTATTACAGCTTATATTTCTGAGGGCGTTGTCACTACCGTAGTCAGTACTGCAGTTGCCGTATTTTGTACGCACTTTGAAGTCATTTTTGGGCAAGCAGGCATAATGCTCAGCTTCTTCTGTTATAGACCTTTCCAATGTTTACAAATCCACAGCTCAGCGTGCGATCTCCACAGCTCAGCGCGCGCGTGTGCGTCGCTTCGGAAAGCGAGCAAATCACGCGCGATATGCACGAACACTGAAAATGAAACCGGCCAGCAGCCCTTTTCTGGAAAGGTCTATATGTTGCGTGATAACCTTTCTTTGCAGATTGAAATGCGAATCAGCTTTATGTCACCTCCTACCTCAAACATAGGGTGTTCGAGATGTTAATTCAACGCAATTTTTTATTCGTGAAGACATGTAATTTCTTAATCAGTCGCTGGATATTTGTTTAAGGTTTTATTTTTTTGCTAAACTTATTAGTGCTTTTTATTTATTTTTTTAATTTTGTCCGGTTCAGTCTGAATTATAGGCCGCGTTTTGCGGCTCAGCAAAGCGGGTTGCCTTGAGATTTTTAAGATCACATACAGCTGACAATACACCCGTGTCCTAGGTTGGGGAGGCGGGTGGAAATTTCGGGGTTGAACCCTGCCTCCCCCCTCTCTTTGGAAAGGTTTCCCGGCTGCGTCGCTAAATGGGCATAAGAGAAGAGGCACTATGCTTTTTGCCGTATAAACATATACACAAATCGAAGGAAGCGTGCATTTTGTATTTTGTGTGGAATTTACTAAGCATAACTATCAGTTTTGGGAAGACGCGTGTTAGTTATAGTCGGTGACAGGTGGTAGAAGCTCCTCCCATCTCTTTGCATATTTGTAGAGCGAAAGATCAGGAGGAGTCGACCTCCTCCCCAGCGTTTATTTTTAACCTGTCACCGAACACGGTTTTTTTCTGCGTGGACGTTCAAACTTGCTACAGCTCGCAATGCATACAGCGTTCTAATTCAGTTGCTAACTTGCTCTGCGTGTGAAAACAGAAAAATCGTTCCCCCCGGAGGCATAGCTAGAGATTGTTCTCAGCGTGCGCGATCAGCACATTAAAAGAACTAAGCCAATTATATATAACATTGGTAAGCCACTGGCTAAGACAGGCCAATGTTGCCCAGCCTAAGTCAATCGATTACCAATGTCGGTAATTGATTGGCTTAAGCTGGCCAACATTGGCCAGTCTTAGCCAATCGATTACCAATGATGGCAACTCATTGGCTAACATAGACCAATGTTGGCCAGCCTAAGCCAATTGATTACCAATGTTCGTAACCAATTGGCTAAGACAGGCCAATGTTGGCCAACCTAAGCCAACCAATAGCCAACGTTACTAAGCCGTTGGCTGAGGTTGGCAATGTTGGCCAGTCTAAACCAATCGATTGCCAACGTTGGTAAGCCATTGGCTGAGGTAGGCCAATGTTGGCCGGCCTAAGCCAATCGATTACCAACGTTGTTGAGCCTTTGGTCAAGTCAGGCCAACGTTGGCCAGTATATTCCAGTGTACCACCAATATTGGTTCTACGATGGCCACATTGGCCCAATATTAGACCATTGTTTGCCAATTGAATACCAATGTTGGCCCGACGTCGTGTGCTGTCTGGGTATACTTATAGGAATACACTTGTTCACAAACGGTGCTACGCAGGGAGGGTGTAGTTCGTGGCTAATGCACGTGGCAATTTATGCTTGCCATTTACCCACGAAATGGGTAATTTTGTGTCATTTTGTGGACTTGTCCTTAGCTTAAAATTTTTATTTATCATTAATAGTAACTGAGCGGCAAAGACTGCGTGCTTGACAAAAGCCGTCTGCACGAAATGAACCCTGTTTTGTCGTAAGGGCGCATCTCAAACTCGATCATGCCATGAGAGGCAAATGTAATTCCATCAACGGCCGAACCAGGTGCAGGGACCGCTCCTCAGGCTCGTGGAAGCCATCGGCCGGAGTGAATCCGGGTGTCTGAACACCCCCAGCAAACGGCTCTTTTTAGGGCCACCCACTCCAGTTCAAGCAGTCCTTGTAATTATCGACGTCGACGGCGAGGACTGCTTGAACTGGAGTGGGTGGCCCTAAAAAGGGCCGTTTGCTGGGGGTGTTCAGACACCCCCAGCAAACGGCCCTTTTTAGGGCCACCCACTCCCGTTCAAGCAGTCCTTGGAATTATGTATAAAAAGAACTTGGGGTTTATTTGCAAGCACCGATTGGTATTCTTGAGCCTATCGCTGCATCGCTGCAGATAAACCAAGGAAGTAATTATTACGGGTCATCTAAACGAATTCCCGCGTGCGCGGCGCGAGTACGTTTTTACGGCGACGTCAAAAAACGCGCAAATGACGCCAGCGCCTCAAAGCAAAAGGCAAAACGGATGGCGCGAGCACAACGCGAAGAAGCGTCGTCGACGGCGAGCGTAGCGCGACGACACCAGCGACCCGACGCTGGCGGCGGAGAAAACGCGCTACGCTCCCCCGCAGGCCAGGCCCCCCCCCCCCCCCCCCCCCTCCTTCCCTCTATTTACATCCCCCCTCCCTGTTCACGCATTTCCTCCTCCGCCTCCTTCCGCTCTCTTCGTTGAAATCTTCTCCCTTTCCCTCATACACCCGCCGCTGTAGCGGTAGTCTGGCAACTATGGTCAGCAGGCAACATTGGTCGGCGAATTTGGGTACGCCAGACGGAGGAAATGTCAAATGTTGGTAAACTTGATGAAAATATCAGATTTTCACATCCTCCTACTCGCATCCCACACATGTGCTCCCAGAAAAACAAACACCTATTGGTGTCACTAGCGATGGGGCGTTCCAACTTTCAAACCGAAACTATAACAAAAAAAAAAAGAATTGTTAAAACAAAAAGCCTTTAGGTTAATAATAGAGTATTTTATATATATATATATATATATATATATATATATATATATATATATATATATATATATATATAAACGAATATGTGCAGATGAATGAACCGTACTTAATCCAATGAATTAAAGAATCCAAGTTTTCAGGAACCCGCCGAAAGCCAAAAATTGGCGGAGCCAGGATTTGAACTCTGGGCCTCCCAATGTATACACGCAAAGAAAGGGAAAAAAACGAATCGGAGTAATATGAGTTGCATCACATGTAATGAGGTGGCCAGTGACCCGATTTTTTTGTTGGCGTTCCCCACACCCTTAAGAAAAATTCCACATTTTATCAGTTTATTTTTTATTCAGAAGAGTAAGCTCATAATCCTTCCTTGCAATATTATTCTAGAGCTCCAAACTCCAAGAATCCAATTGGAATAACTGTCCCAATTGGTTGCTTAAAGGGGCCCTGCAATCATGTTTCAGGGTCTACCTTTTATGCGTTTTCCACGTCTCTTGGGGTTCGGACAAGCCAGCGGGCACGGAAAGAATAGGTAAATATCAGTGCGCCATATTTTAACCGGAGGACACGGAAACCTCCTCCACCGACGAGGGCGACCTGCGGTACCAAAAGCGCGCAAAATGTGACGTCTTTGGTCCTGGGCTTACTACTGGTCAGAGCCACTAAAAACTTCTTTTTGGTCGAAATACAAAGCATAAGTGGCGCGAACCGTTTCAATTATTTATAAAAGTATTTTTTGTTCACTATTATAGATGAAAAAAAAAGAAAGAAATGCTGTTCATAAAGTACGGAAACAAGAAATGACCCGTCGACATACGCACCGCCAAGCGGAGGCAAAGGCGGCGCATACTAGAAAGGAGTAGTGGGATAAGGCGCCGACACGGAAAAATTCCGGATGTACGCGGTGGCGCTGCAGTCGTATGGACAGGAGGATCCGACCGGCTCCGAGCGTTCCGAAGGCCTTCGGCGAGAGGCTTTGTCTTGCGGTTTGGCCGTTTCGCTGTATGGCAGCGCGAAGTGGCTCCCACTCTGAGGCCGGATTCTCAAAGCGAACTTACGACGAAAAAAATGCGTACGACAAATTTGAGAGAAAATCCGTATTCTCGAAACGATATTGTCGTAACTTTTGCGCAGGTTACGACAAAATCCTACGACAGCTCCGAAGCTGTCTTACGCACTTTCTACGATCAAATTAACATGGCCGACAACGTCGCTCAGTTGCTCGGTCGCGACGACCCAACGGACATTTATTTTTCTACCTGCTCTTCTTGCGCGTCCCGACTTCAAGCAGCAAGAAAAAAAATGAAGAAGTACTTGAAACCGACCACGACGAACATGAACGCTGGATCCACAGACACCCGGAAACGACAACAAAGGCGACGATCCCATCGACCAAGCGAGCTCGGCAGAATATATAGGCCTAGCAGGCACTCCGACCCGTTCCGGCGCAGCATTGCTCAGACGCTCCTTGGCCAAGACCGTCTGCCCACGACCGGCTGGCTTGCTGAATGGAATATGCCCGCGCGACCCTTGTGGACCCTCCCCGTATGAATAGTTTGATTGCTGAACTAAATTTCAGAGGTCAACCGATTCCCCTTATTATCTCGATCACCTTGTTTTCTGAGGCAGCGGTGACAAACGCTGTCGTCGAAAAGGGACTCCTCGATTCTATCTCCTTGTTTTGTGTGATATAGAGCTCAAATAAACGCCGTATGGATTACCTTCGCAACACGGTATGTACACTTTGTTATTAGTATGCCATTTTTAACTGTCGAGCTGTATCAGTTTGTGGGAGCTACGTGATGCCGGTCCAACCTTTCTTTGCCGAGTGTCACGTCAGTATCGAGTTGCAATCGTAGAAGATCGGTCCCGAAGCGCTTACCGAAACGCAGTCTGAATCCAGCACTTCGATCAAACGCACGCGTCCGCTCCGAGTGTGAACAGGTATTTGCGTGACTCTTGCTGACACTCTCGTAGTTCAAACGTATCTTTTTTAACGTCGGCTCACTCCTGCATTTCTGAGGCCGCGAGAAACGCCGCGGCGGTTTGTTTCCTTCTACGTCGCTTTGCAAACGACTGGCATGGGGCTTTTACCAACGATGACAGTTGTGTTGACTTCGTAGCGATCGAGTTTGTAGCAGTCAACGAAGCGTTTAAATCGTGTTAGCGTCGATATACCACTAGCTGCACGGACACGAACCCCAGACAAGCGGTGGTGGAAAGGTCGCCCGTGTTTATGAGAATCAGCTTGAACACTACACATTTACACACAAAGAGGACAGGACATACACAGAGCTGTCTATCAACGAGTGGTTAGCCTGTGCTCCGAACTATGCCTAGCTCTCTAATTGGTTGTTCGTTTTGCCGAAGACGCCGTTGCCATAGCAACAGCACCGGAAGTCATCGTTTCTCCGTAAGAGGTCGTAATTTTCCTCCTCCCACTTAAGAACGCGTTTGTGAATACCGTTCTCGCCTCATCTTACGATGATCGTAACTTTACGAACTTCGTAACTAAGTTGTCGTAGGTAAGAGGTTTTTTATGAATCTGGCCTCTGAACTTATCTTTACCCCGTGTTTGCTGTTGTTAGTGGCCAATGAAGTGTCATGCCAAATTAGTGTTTAATCGCGCAGCAGACGCAATGAAAGCCGCTTTGGCTGCCCGCTGCATACAGCCTATTCAGAACATGCTTTAGTGGCGCCCTCTGGCGCCGTCGACACGGAGTGCGGCGGCCGTGAGCGCTCGGTGAGCTCACTATTCCTCCTCTAGTTCACGGCCACTCAAGCCAGGACCTACGACGTCATGAAGGAGGTTATTTTTTGCTTGTTTGTGTAATTCTAAATTGCCTATAACTTTTAAAATAAAGCGAATTTCGCGAAAAGAAAAGTTTCACTAAGTTATTACGTTCAGTGCGCTCAGGTTCGGTGCAAATTAAAAAACAGTAAAAAGTCCTTGCAGGGCCCCTTTAATACCAATCGGAAAAGTAATTTCCAATTGGAATGGCCAATTGATTGTTAAATACCAATTGGAAAAATGCATTCCAATTGGAATGGCCAATTGGTTGTTTAATACCAATTGGAAAAATGCATTCCAATTGAAACGGCCAATTGGTCATTTAATACCAATTGGAATATATATTTCCAATTGGAGTGACCAATTGGAAAAATGTGTTCCAATTGGAATGGCCAATTGGTTGATTAAGGCCAACTGGTATTTCCAAATGGTGTGACCAATTGGGAAAATGCATTCCAATTGGAATGGCCAATTGGTTGTCTTCATACCAATAGGTAGTTTTCACAGACGTCACCGGAGCGATGCCTTCTGGGCCAGCAGCCATTTTGTTGTGAATGTTTTGACGTCCCTGCGCGACCGTACTGGCGACGGTCACGGCTGCTCCCGATCACGTAAACTCGATCCTTTCCGTCCTGTTCTTTATTTTGATTTTTCTCATTCTTATGTGGAATGGTACACTGCGCAGTCGTCGGCTGTGGCAGCCGATCGCACACCAAGTCAGAAAAGCTCTTCAAAAACAAACGGGACCTGCGATTTTTTAAAATACCGAAGGTTAGGCATAACGAGTGCGATAAGACCCGCCAACTTTCCGAAGAGCAGCGCTCGGAATGGATTTCACGGTTAAGAAGAGCTGACTTGGACGTCCAGAACGCCGACAAATACAAAATTTGCTCGAAGCATTTCGTCACAGGTGAGTAAATTTATGCAGCAACAGAGTGCTGTTTGTTTGCTCCTGTGAAGAGCCATCTGCGTGCCACGACGCTTTATCGCGAGCACTTAATCAACCGTCGCTCGCAAAAAATAATAATAATAATTAACATGCGTGTATGCACGTCCTTTCGGCTGTACTAAAAAGCTCAAACGGCCGCAGCAGCCAGAGAAGAAAGAAAAAAAGTAGGCTGCGGTCGCGTGATGCGCAAAGCAGTAGCCTTGCGTACACTGGTTTGTTTGCTTTTCGTGATTCGCAACTGGGACATAAACGTTTATGTGCCTTTGCCCCAGGATCACCTGCAGCCTTATTTGACACCAGCAATCCCGACTGGGCGCCTTCGCTGTCCTTGGGGTACGAAAGGCGGGGCGGCGATGCCGACAGCGCTCGCTACGAACGTCGGAAGGCGCGGAACAGAGCAGGAAAAGATCACTCAACACACAGTAAGTTGAAAAGAATTTAGAACAATTACACTCATAAAACATCCAGCTGGTGTCTCTTCAGGCACTCCAGACCAAGCAGTGGATGACTTGGATGCTTCGCCAGCTCGGGCAAGCAACTCTTATGAAGAGATGACTACTGCTGGTACGTCTTAGTTCAGCAAGTTAAATAGAATTTAAAATAATTAGCCCTCAAACATCCAGATGCTTTAATTACAGGCACTCCAGACCAAGTAGTGGACGAGGTGAATGCTTCCCCGGCTCGGGCAAGCACTTTGATGGAGGAACAACTACTGTTGGTATGCTTTGCTCAGTTTAGCAAAGTGATGAGCCTAACTTCTGAATAATTTGTTTCAGAGCTTGGCTGTCAAACAGAGATGACAGCAGCCGACATCCAGAGCTTGGAGCAGGAGGTAACGCGGCTTAACGAGGAAGTCTACGCTCTAAGAAAAAAGGTGGAAGACAGCAGGTTTACTGCGGAAAGTTTCAAAGGAGATGACGAAAAGGTCAGCTTTTACACAGGCTTACCGGGATTCGTCATGCTAATGGGTGTTTTTAACATGCTTGAGGCCCATGTCCAGCACTCGTCACAAAACTCGCTTGGGAAGTTCGAGGAGATGATGGTATTTCTGATGCGACTGCGGCTCTACCTGTCAGTACAGGACCTAGCCTACAGGTTTCGGATCTCTGCCTCGACGGTGTCAAGGGTGTTCGAGAAGTGGTTGAATGTGTTTTACGACAGACTGTCCCCACTCATCAGATGGCCTACAACCGACCAGCTCGCGAAGACGATGCCCACCGTATTCCGAGAGAACTTCGGCACAAAGGTGACTGTGATTCTGGATTGTTTTGAGGTTTTTATTGACCGGCCGAGTTCACTCATTACAAGGGCTGCAACCTGGTCCCAATACAAGCATCATAATACTGTGAAGTTTCTGATCGGCATTTGTCCACAGGGCAGCGTAACTTTTCTTTCCAAGGCATACGGTGGAAGGGCAAGCGATAAGACTATTACAGAAGATTGTGGCTTTTTGGCACTACTAGAGTACGGAGATATGGTTTTAGCTGACCGGGGATTTTTGATTGCAGAAAGTGTCGGTATGTGTTGTGCCACCCTCCATGTACCATCCTCGGCGAGAGGGAAACGCCAGCTTGGCCATTCGGATGTAGTGTACACTAGAGAGCTAGCAAATGTTAGAATTCACGTTGAGAGAGTGATCGGGCTCGTCCGGAACAAGTTTAGCATTTTGAAAGGTCCTCTCCCTGTGGAATTTCTGAAAACGTCCGAGTCCGATTTGGCCCCAGTAGATAAAGTAGGTGCGGTGTGTTCAGCACTTATCAACCTGTGCAACTCGGTTGTGCCACTAGACTAATGCTGAACAGTGTTCACTGTGAAAACTTTTCCTTGGTGCAATTGTAATGTTTGTTACTTGTACAGTGCGCTGCAATATGAAAGACCCACTGGGAGTGCGTGGCCGAGGCGGTGGCTGGTGGGGGCGCTGCGAGCACTCCGGGCAATTCTATTCTGCTTCGAGGGCAGGACGCTCACTTGGGGCTCAGCTAAAGTGCAACGCGCTTATCAGTTTGTGCTGAGCTCCGAGTGAGCGTCCTGCCCTCGAAGCAGAATGGAATTGCCCGGAGCGCTCGCGGCACCCCTGCCTCGGCCACGCGCTCTCAGTGGGTCTTTTGTATTAGAGCACACTGTACTTTATTATATACTTACCATGCAATGCTGCCAAAAACTGCTGGTGCGACATGCTCGCGCCAGCAACTTTGTCAACCTATGAAACATGCTCGCGGCAGTACCATTCACACTAGTGATGGGCCAAACTTTTGCCAAACTTTTTTTTAGATTCGGCAAAGGTACATCGTTACCTGACTTAACGTTCATATTTAGTTTCTTCTGGCAAAAAAGATAATTTTTTTCTTAACATAAGTGCAACATGTAATGCATATTGACACAGTTATTACTAAATAAGGTTATATTCTACAAGATAATTTTATTGGTGTCGTTTTTTGTGTTTACTGGTAATTTTAGTGACTGCTTGCAGAAGTGGCGTGACGAGGTTGGGCAGTAGCCGGTGCAGTCACAAATCGTGCTACGAGTTTTAGTTTTGAGGCCTCGTCAGCGCATGCCTGCAAGTGTTTACATTGTTAACATAAAGGCAATTACTGCGTTCTTACTTTCTTTGGGAGTCCGTTTTGTGCACGAAAACGAATCCAACGGTTGCCGAGCCTTCACCAGAAGAGATAACACTATTATTGTAAATATGCAAGTTTTTAAATTTGAGTCACTTTATGTCAGCTTTGCATGAAAGTGTGCGTTCCATATTTGCAACCATGTCATTTCTAGCCTTTTGTTCCTTACTTGTCACTGGCTACAGCTAATAAAATCATTAAACCACTACTACTGCTCTTTTCTTTGTCATACTGTGAGAAGTATCATACTGTTATATTAGAAGTCTCTTGATGTATAGCAACTGAATGCTGAAAACAATACAAGCTTGTTTTCAATATCACTTTATAAACAAACATCGAGCAAAAGTCAGTCAGTAACACATTTCTTGCCCAGTAGTAGGAACACCGAGTCACTTGGCTCTTCTTTGAGTTTTGCATGTGGAGCAGAACCATTGCTTTTTTCTTGGTGCAGTTTTCAGTCCCACACACCTGAAGTGGAACCAAGCCACAACACAGTTCTCGTTATCGCATGCAATCATTTTGCCCTCTTCCGGACCGCTGCACACACAGTATGTTGGTTCGGCATTCGATTCGTGCGGCACTGCTGTCGACAACGAAGGCCCGAGAGCTGCATGGTCCTGTTGTAGCGTAGGTTGACGGGTAAACCAATGTGCGACCAACTCTGGTAGCAGCACCTGTGAGAAGAACTTTGCGGCATGGTCAACTACAGCGCACAGGAACCCATTGTTGCGGACAATTCGCTGGACGTCGCTTCCTTTAGCGTTCCACAGCAAAAAGTCGGCATAGTTCACGTTGCAGACAAACATCTGCAGTTGTACTTGATAATAGTATGCATGGGTGTCCTTCAAGGTGAGCTCGTCGTCCGTGAGTGTTACACAACTCTCTGGGTCCTTTGCAGCAGACTTGAGGGGTATATCGCGCAGCTTGTATGGGCACTTGACTTCCACAACGCCTTTCCCGCAGCAAGCGCACTCAACAAGAAGGTCGGGTGTGGCCGCAAGGAACGGGCGTCCCTTCGCAATCATAAGGCCAGGCCTCCTAAAAGTGACACACTCGTGCCCCGCTGTGGCGAGTGCTTCGTAAGCTGCAATGGCCTTCGGCTCATTTTCAATTCCGTACCTGGTTGCTGTTGTCGAAAAGCGGTTCCTTTGAGGATAGCATATCCGTTCGAGGAGGGATTGCGAGGAATCTGCCAAACTCGTGTGGCAAATGGACCTCAAGTTGGAGGCCGTGACACGGCCGCTTCGGTATTTGTACCAAAGGACACTGTCACTTTGCCGACGCGTCTTCTGCTCGATGGCCACAATGGTTGAGTCGTCCATCTCGAGCAGCTCGGCCAGACTTGCCGTCTTTGCTTGCAACTCCTCCCAGGTCAGATCACAGGCATTAGCATCAAACAGCTGTAGCAAATAAGATGCAGTGCAGCTGCTGATCTCTGGTACATACATGTCACTATATTTAGGATCAGTAGCGGCTACTGCTGGGCGAAGGCCAGAGTTAGTGACATTGTCGAAAAGGACTTTCCACTCGTCTTCACTTGGAGCTGGGGCCCTGACACGTACTTGTTTCGGAGGAAGTGGGGTAACCTCGTGGCTCAGTCGCCTCTTTTTCATTACAGACGAGGAAAAATCCATGTCTGCAACGGGCACGGAAACGAGACTCTTCACATGTGCTGGTAGCCACACACTCTTGCTGTCCGTGCATGATGCCTCATCCCTCATTTGAAGGCCTACCTCGAAATAAAATAAAATTGCCGCGACGTGAGAGCATGCTTCGCCGTGTCCTGCCATGCAGGTGCAGTGGGCGATCACCACTTCGCCGTCTTTCTTCATTAGCAACCAGACCTTGAGGGGTGGTGCCGAGAGGCTCTGGGAGTGGTTCACCTGCAACAAGCACAAACGGCGGGGGGTTTTCAAACTGGACAATGTTTTATTTTTATAGCGGCGAACTACGTTTTAAAGGATGAGACACATGCAAACACAACCATAACGTAGCACACATTACGAAATAATATTAAGCACTAATTTTTCGAGCACGCAGTGATGTGCTACAGTATCTTAATTTTCACTAATTAAAGACATCACATGTTATTTCTGTAAATTAGCGTATCTTACCTCGGAAACAACGACGACTGCGTCGGCGCCGATGGTCTTCAGAGAGGGCTCCTTCACCCAGCCGCTGGTTAGGTAGTTGTGAGCCTCCAACGACTTGTAGGCTTTCATCTCTTTTCTGGTCAAGTAGCTTGTCTTCCTTACGAGGTAGTCGATGATGTCGCCGGCATCAAGCTGAGGCCACAGCTTCCAGTCCTTTTTCAGGTCTGTAGCCTTCAACGTGAACGGATCAAGTCCACCACACATCGCGATTTTCGCTTTGTAGCGACGGCGTTCTTCTCCTTGGAGTTCATTGTGATAACTGGTGGAACCGGAGCTCGAAGCCCTCGAGTTGGCCATAGAGCACCCAACACGGAGCAGTCGTCGTCAGCACCCACAAGACAGCGTCAAAACTGGTCACAATCGCAAAAGAGGAACCACGTGCAATCGTGTTCGCAACCGGCGGCTCCGTGCAGTGGGCTGCGGTGGCTCCGTGCGCTACTAAGCGTCGCGCGCGCCGTCTGCTAGCAGTAACAAAAAAATGGCGCGGTGTGGGCGCGGCTGTTCTGGTGACGTCAGATGAAAACTACCTATTGGTTCCCACTGATACCAATTGGTACCAATTGAAATTCCAATTGGACTCAATGGGTATTTTTAATTGGGAGCCCTTTCAAAAGCCGTGTCTGACAACACTTGTTTACAGCTCCCAGATTTGAACAAGCCGTTCATTCTGCAGACAGATGCAAGTGACTGTGGCCTGGGTGCTGTCTTGCTGTAAGAGTATGACGGTGTGCTTCGGCCAGTTGCTTTCACGAGCCACACACTAATTTCAGCCGAGTGCAACTACACTGTCGCAGGACGGGAATGCCTTGCCATTATTCATGCTTTGAAGCGCTTCAACATGTACTACCTAAGTGGCGTGACGTCCCAGATTCAATCTGATCACTTTGCGCTCTCATGGCTAAAAGGACTTCAGAATCCAGTTGCAAGTCTTGCTTGTTGGGTGTTTACGCTACAGCAGTACAACTACTCCATTGTGTACCGCCCGGGGTCAACCAATAAAGTTGCTGGTGCGCTCTCTCGTGCTCCACTTTCTGAGGAACACTCGCAGGATACTCATGGCTTGGTGACCGTCACGGCCTCGGCACGAGGACTCCCAGATTCATGGTAGGGTACATTGATGATCCTCAAGGAGCTTGGCAAGGTGCAGCTGGATGACGAACTCTGCCAATACATGTCCGCTTGGCTGGCAGCAAGTGGTCTAGTCGACCGCTTAAGCAACAAGGAGTTCGACTTCTTGATGAGTGATGATGGCCTCCTGCTGCGCTACATCCCCCAGGCCGACGATGATCCGGATGGCTCGGCGTTCCGGACCGTGATACCCCGCAAGCTACATTAGCTTTTCATTCTATACATGCATGACTCTGCCTTGGCAGGATGCAGCAGGGGGAGAAAAACTTACGAAAAATTATCCCATATCGCTACCTGGCCAGGCATGATGCAGAATGTGCTCCGATACGCTCGTAGTTGCTCGGTCTGTCGGAAGGCAAAACCACGCGGTGGTCAGCCCCCCCCCCCCCCCCCCCCCCCCCGGTCTTATGCAACCAATTGCGAGCCAGAGCCCTTGGCAGATTTGTTGCGGCGTCATGGTCCCCTTCCCACGTCGTCCCCGTGGCAAACAGTACTTGTTTGTGGTAACCGACCACTCTATGAAGTGGGGCGAGTTATTTCCTTTGTGAAAGCTTGATCCACAAAAAAATGTGAGGCTGCCTGCTCGAAATATTCGCTAGGTTCGGCTTTCCAGCACAGCTTGTAAGCGATAATGCTTTGTATCTAACGAGTAAGGTATTTGTGTTTGCATGCACGGTGCTGGGAATTAAACACAAAAGAACTTCCCCATACCACCCACAAGCAAATATCACGGAAAGGATGAATCGAAACCTTAAGGTGATGTTCGTGGCCTACACTGAGCGCCACAAGGACTGGGGCGCGAAACTGGTGGAGCTGGCATTCACAACCCGTACGACCACTAATGAGCTAGCAAGTCTCACTCGTGCCCGATTGAATTTCTGCAAGGAGCTCGCATGTCTGCTTTTTAACAGCCTCCTTTCTACGGAGTCTGAAGGAAGGCTTTACCCTTACGTAAAGTTCGCAGGGGGCCCGCGAAAGCGCTTCTCCGACAACTGGAGAGGCCCGAGTGCAGCAGTCGGAACAGTACAACCAGGGGCAACGTGACCTGCAGTTCGATGTGGGAGATATTGTACTCTGGCATACTCACCCACCGAGTGACGCCCACTCGAGGCTTCGCAGCCTCTCTCACAAACGGGTGGGAAGGTCCGTTTCGCATGCTTGAAACTTGTGCTCACCACTCACTTCCAAACTAGTTCACTGTGAGTCTAGTGAAGAAACCAGACATACTCATGTCACCGACCTTAAATGAATTTTTCAAGTAGAAGACAGATCCCTCGCTGGACTGGAGCGACACTGACGGCGGTCCCGTTCCGCAAACCCTTGCGTCTTTACCAAAAAAGGAACCTTTTTGTTTGTCTCCACGGCTTCGCCTCTCTTGCATTTTCGGGGTAGTTCTCTATTTCCACGGATCTGCTCCTTTTTCAAGGGAGAGGGAAGAAGATTCTATGCCCACCTCAGATCTGTTATTTCGAACTTCCTGGAAGGGGAGCAAAATAACGTCAGGCTCAAGCCTCAACTAAGCAACCATGTCGTCTGCTTCCTCATTTCTCCATGAAGGTAAAGGAAATTAATTCCAGTAGAGGTATCTATATGCATTTTCACCTAAAAAAAAACAAAAAACTTTTGCATCTTACAAGATTTGGTTGTCGGAGGAAAAAGCGATGCTTTTGGCGTTTGAAGCGTGTTTGTCTTGATAAGGTAACATATATCTTGATTATTTACATAAAAGGGGGAATTAGTAATGCTCCGCGTGTAGCTGGACATCTTTACTACGGCTCTTGAGGTGAAAGCGCCATGTTTCCACCATATGTTTTCATCGAAGGAGTCCCTTGCCTTCTACTCCGTGCGACCAGAGCCGTATATTGCGTGCGACTCGACCGGCGTGCCGCCTCGCGGCCGTTACCGAGGTTAGGCAGTGAGAACCCAAGCGGAACGAAGCCACGCCGCATAGATTGGTATGCGTTCCAGACGGAGCGGTACGGTCACGCTGGGTTGACAGCATTAACTGCTGCGTCGTGTCTCGTGGGGTACTACTAAGTTTCATAGTTTTTCAACTTGCCGATGTTTTGTGGGACAGCGGCCATGGTAGACCCGTGCCGTACGAAGCGAGAAATGGTCTCCATAGGGAGCCTTCATGTGCGCTTTGCTAGGGTGATGTCACCCTTTGTAATACCACTCGCCGACAAACCAGCAGCCATTTTGTTCATCGGCGATAATCCGTGGGGCTTATAACCCTCCCGGAAACAAGCACCTTATATCAGAAGTTCGGAGCAGCGTTGTGGAACCCACGGAGGGAGGATTAGCATTTTCCCCCTCGGATGGGATTACCGATGGACACAAAGGCCACTTTCCGGCGCACGGGAAAACAATGAGAGAAACAAAATGGCGGTGGAAGAGGGTGTGGGAAAGGGAAACAGGCAGTTGGCATCACTCTATGCGAAGCGCACATGAAGGCACTCTAGGTCTCCCGATTATGTCTGCCACTGTGTCGGGACGGCTGAATCCCGGAGAAAAGCTCCCCGCAAAAACGGCGTGTGCGGAGAAAGGCTAACCGATTTTTTTCCTTCTATTTATATGGAGGCTGTTGGATTACGCGTAACATATATCAATTTATTATTATTAAAATTCGTCAGCTTTGTAAAAAAGAAAATGTTTTTTTTGTAATATTTGTTAATCGTTATGGGGTATACTGCTCCCAAAATAATAATTGTGGGCGAGCGTTTTCTGTGGCTTACTCTCTAGGCAACGAAAGCCTAACTGAAAACTTTATGAACTTGAAGAACAGGAAAAAGATAGAAAACTTAATGTCTGCCTAAAACCTAAAAATCAAAACTGTAAATGCCGAAAATCTGAAAGTGCATACGCAACAACGCGATGCCTGAAGTTCTCTTCGAAGCTTTTGTTAACTTTTGAAAACAGTTGCCTTTGTGTGATAGTGCCCTTCTATGATGAGCCACCCATGACCTTCAGAGCCACACACTACCACCGTTGTTACTCGTGACCTTCATAAGAAGTAGCCTTAATTCTGTAAGGTAGCGAGTAGGGCGAGTTGGTAAACGTTATACATGATGAAAACCGCTCCAATGACGACGATGGAGTGAAAACAACAAACACGACACGACGAAGCTGTTCTCGCAACTAAAGTTTTTTTAGTGAAATATTAACAGAAAGAAAACAGCGTAGCGGACACTGATTACATCAACGAACACGCACCTATCTATTAGGCAGTACACAATATTCGGAGCTGAAACGGTTCACTCTTTATCTGACAGAGCTACCGATGGCGTACTGTCAGCTGTCAATAAATTGTCTTGTTTAATGAAGTGACGAATGCGAATTGTGTTAAATTGCCACGTTTGGCGCAGAATCCGCTAAGTTAAGAAAAAAAATATATATTGGTGAGCTATTCTTTGCATCCGCTCAAAGGCCAGTGAGCTTTTCTCCGCATCTGCCGGTTTTGCGGTGAGCTTTTCTCCGGTGAGCTTTTCTCCGCCGCCCGGGAGGCTGACATTGTACACTGCCGCCTTACGCTCAGCGTTTTTCCTTTTTTTTTGTATTAGTAACGTTTACATATGTTAGCGCCAAGGAGACGAACTGAAATACCATGCCACACTTGCGGGTATGCAATGCCAATGTCATTAGTGTCCCCTTCCAAAGACGTTTCGTCCCTGTCGTGCGTGTCGATATTTCCGGACTAGTATGCATGCCGTTTGTACTCCATGAAGGAAGATTTGGACGGTACAAAAAGTGACAAAAATGAATCAAAGGAAAACTACAATGAAACTTGGAATCACTGGACAATCGACGTTTGAGTATGGCACTTTATGGGGTTTGCTTTCGTTTTTGATCAGCCTTCTTTCGAACGTGGAAATCGCCTTTCTTCACATGGGTCCCTATCGTTTCGTCAAAACTCGTTTCGTGCAGACTAGTGCCTATCTCACATACTCTACTCAAGATACTGTATTTCAAATACTTTTTGAAGTATCTTGGTATCTTGCAAATACTTTTGATCGAGAGTATTTTATACTTGATTTTAAATACATTTATGAGTATCTTGTACTGATTATGTCAAATACATTTTCGACATTCCGCCATTTTCCAAGTTTTTCGGTGTGAAGTGGCGTGGGCGTGGCACGAGCAGACGTGAACATTTTTTCGAGCTACTAAATCCTGTTACTATAGTCGGTTACAGGTTAAGAAGGTAGCGGCAAATGCCCCTCAAAGGGAATCATATATCCCTCCGACACCTCCGTATCCAGTAGCGTCCCATCGTTTCCGTGACGCTGCGGCCAACGCGCGAGGAGGGTCTTGCCTTTTGTACATATTTGCTTTATCTTTCGACTTAGCATTGTGGAAGCCACGAGAGGGAGATTAGAGTTTTTCCCCTCCGATGGAAACGAATACGACTTGCGGGGATTGGCTTCCCCCTCCGATGGATACAAAGGCTGCGTTCAGGGGCTCGGTTCCCCCTCCAATAAATACAAAGGTCGCTTTCTTAAAAAGTGGGATCGGAGACAAGTTGGAATCAATTGAAGCGGAACAAGGAGCCTTTCCAGCGAACTCTTCTTTCGACTGCGGAGAGATTTGAAGCGGGCGCATCACGCTTGTGGGAGGAGCTTCTCCTACCTTCTTGACTTGTAACCGACTATAGCTCCGATTAGCTAAGGTGACTTTAGTGAGATTCGGGAACCCCTTTGGTTGAGCTTGTAAGAAAAACATCGCTTTGCCGATTTTGACTCATATCTCAAGCCAAAGTTCGTACAATGAAGGTTTTTCCCCTCTCCTTCCCAAAGGCGCTTTTTGTTTCCTAGAGTTTCCCCCAAAAAATCCTTAAACAAAAGGGGTAGCGTTACGGAAGTTAGGATTGAATGCCACTCTGAGGAGCGACGCAGACCGGGAAACGACCTACGACAACAATGCACACTTGAGTGTCAAGAAAATAGCAAATAGAAAAAGAGAAGTGGATAGAAAAGAAAAAATGAAAACATATTTGTTTTGCTTGTTGTATATTTGATTCCCCTAGGGCAAAACGTCTAGGCTTCCTTTTGCTTCTTTTTTTTTTTTTGTGGTCAGTCCGGCACTTATTGCTCTCGCGAACAATGTCTGTGAGCGAACATTGATAACCGGAGAACAGGACAGGAAACGAACTAAAAGCTGGATGACCTCTCAAAATCCCAACAAAGCGCACCCCAACGCTGAGCACCTTTCTGAACGCAACCAACTTGAAGAAGGTACGACCACTGCCGACTTTTCGGTGCACGGACTTTTCGGTGTCCGACTTTTCGATGCGCGGACATTTAGGTGCGCAGACTTTTGGGTGCACAGACATTTCGGTGCACAGGAAATCAAAATCAAGAGGTTTCTTTTTTTTTTTTTTTAGTTTTTTCTAAACGTAAGAAGCACTGTTTTAGCTAGAAATTGATTTCTTCGCACTTTATAAATTTTTAGAGTTGGTCATCCATTTATGGCCACTTACTGATATCCCACCTAAGTGACTTTGTTAGGCGCAATACCATCCTGCGTGAGGATTGCCGAGAACGCCTGTATTGACCCAACGCGCAAACACGATATGATGAGTCTAGTGCGTACGTTGGAAAAGATACACCGGCAAACGAACCATAACGTCCAACGTCTCCAATCCTCACGCGAGATGGCATTGCGCCTAAGAAAGTCACTTAGGTAGTTTATCAGTAAGTGACCGTTAATGGATTAGTCTACAAGTTTATAAACTGCTAAAAAAATTAATTTTTAGTTAGAATAGTGCTATAACTTTTAGTGAAAAAAAAAACAAAAAAAAACAATGATTTTGATTTTTCGTGCACCGAAATGTCTGTGCACCGAAAAGTCCGTGCACCGAAAAGACCGCGCACCGAAAAGTCCGTGCACCGAAACGTCCGTGCACCGAAAAGACCGCACCGAAATGCCCTACACCGAAACGTCCTACACCGAAATGTTCGGATCCTATAGTTAAACGATGCGCCCAAGGTGCGCCGCAGGACGTGATATTCAGCGATGTCACTATAGCTAAAGCGACCTCGTTATTTCTGTCCCACTGGCCGGAGGACTTCAAGGATGGTGTGATGTGTGTGGACTTGGAGGGACAAAGGGGTTTCGTCCAGCGAACCCGGCGCTTGCTTCACCGGCAGACTGTGCGTAGGTGTGTTGGTGAAGGGGTGACGGAGGGGTAGGGGTTTTCGCAGGACCAATAAAGAGGTTTTCCACCACCACCACCAAAAATGTTTTGTAACTTGTATCAGTGATATTGCCACGCGCGTCGCCGAGCGAGCGCGAGGCCGAATGGTTACCGCGCTTGGCTCTCGCGCGGAGTCTCCGGGTTCGATTCCAAGGAGCGGACTCCTCTTTTATTTATTCTTTCAACTTTACATTCTCGTGAGTTCGAGAATTTGGTTGTGTGATCGATTTACGAATATTCTACGCCAGGAACGTTCTATGTTCGAGAAACCCACGCGGGTGCAAAAGGTGCTCCGCGTGGCGATAGCGAAAGCTTGCGCTGGGAACCTCCTTGGTTCGATGCCCACCGCCTCCGCCCCTTTCGATCTGGATGAGTTTCGCAACGGCACGCGTTCGTGTAATCACTACTGCATGATGCACGTTAAAACCCCCAGGTTAGCGGTTGTACTGCAGTGGCTAAATTTCTCATCAAGTACCATCATCAAGGTATAAACTTACAAAAGCGAGCCAATTTTTTATTTTTTTGGTTCGGTGTCAGTCTCGTCCCAGCGCTCGATCCTGCTGTCTCGCCGACATCGACATCTGCGACGCTAGCCTTTCTCTATTTTGTTTTGGGCACAAGTTCGCCCCGGTAAACGTTTAGTTTCTTCAATTATTCGCCGCCTCATAATTGGTCATTAGTGACAATATTCTGTTCCTTATAGTTGGACTGCATAAAATAGCCTTACGATGTTTTTTTTCTGTTTTGTTTTGGTTCGCGCAAATAAACCATTCTGGGAAACCAGATTTGCGCAACTGTATAAATGTCGTTGTCACTGACGTCGATGCAAATTACGCAACGCGGAAGTATCTTCAAAAGTAACTGAATTACATTTCCAAGTATTTGTACTCTACTCAAGATACTTTACAGTGAAGGTAACTTGAGTAATTTTTTAAATACCTTATGAAGCAGGTATTTACTTTTATCGAGTATTTTCTCCAACACTGGAACTTCAACTTCGTGGAATTATATTTCATGTTTCATGGACGTGGACATGAAGTGATCACAGTGATATTGGTGTGGCTTAAATCGTGATTTAAATAATCTTGATTTTTTTCTTCACCCTGAACTCAATGAATTTGTGGCAGATAAATTTCAGAATATAAATGCCTCGTCCATAATGCGAAAAGGTGCTTTGGCTCCACTTTTTGCACCAACATGCAGTGTGATTAATAGAAGATGTGAAGTTTATTTTTCTGGCATATATAAGAAGCGGAGAACAGCTAGATATTCTTATGTCTGCCCCAGCCCTCATGCAGCGTCACCCTCAACTTATCGGCTCAAAAAGTCAAAGTTCCGCCCGTGCGCGCTTCCGCCGCCACAGTTTTGCACGCGAAAAGGCACCGCAGGCTGCTGAACGCGTCTCACTGTCGAACGCCAGCTCCGCTAGCGACACTACGCGCGTTTTCTAAAGCACCCCATAGTTCCCGCACGGAGCAGTGGAAAAGAAAAAAATCAGTGTATCTGATGTCAGTAGGCTGTTCAATTGTTGGAGAGCATTACAACATAAGAACACGCTGCTGAATAAAACACTTACACACGAAGAAAAAAACTATAGCGCACGCCAAAGACACGTAAGACTGCTTACGAGTAGGACACGCAGCGCATTCCTACAAGCCGCGCGCCACATCTTCCTTTTTCACACGGCGCTCCGGCGGTGACATCACGCTCCCCCACTGCGCATGCGCGGCGAACCCCGCCGGCTCCACGGCTTCCGTGACAATGCATCTGCGTTGCTGTGCTTTTGGCCGATGGGAATTTAACTGCCGTTTCGCTGCTGTATACAGCCGGTTACAGACAACGCCAGCTTCTTTCCATGGGACAGTTAATGCACTCACATTAAATCAGCAGTGCGGATAAATATTTGGTTTAGATTTGGTTTAGAACTTTATTTATTTTACTGTTCCTTTTGTATGCTGTGTGTTGCATCGTATTTTCTATGCTGGAGTCACAATACAAAATCTGGGGCGAGGTCTAGTGTCTAATTAGAGCTTCTTGAAAGGTAATTAGGCCTGTTGTAGGCTAACCACATCTCTTTAATAATATATAGAAACACTGGAGTACAGTCGGCAGTGTCGATTCCTTTTCTAACTATGCGTTGAAGTAAGTGCGCAATAGGGGCTACAATTGTCTGCCTCATTTTACCTCTTCTGTCTTTGGACGCTTACTCGCTTTCTTTTGTAAGCATTGGCGAACAAAACTGGCCGGTAAGCAAAGTGAGCTTAGTTCTCAAATTTAAAGTTGTTGAAAAATGGTAAATGCGTATTCGGGTATTCTTTGTTGACAACCGCGAGGAACCAGCGTAGCTATTACATTATGGACTTATCGGAAAACGTCGGCTGTGGATTATGGGCGCGAGCTCGATCTACTTTCAAAGTGACGGCACAAGCTGTCGCAAGCAACGCAAAACTTTGCGTGCTCTTGCGTGCGATGTACGAAAAGACCCTATGAACGAAACAAGTGCACTTGCACTACTGACTAATGCGACAAGATAGAGAAACAATAATTAACTCTGCCCGTACGAAATGTCAGATGCAGGCTGGAATGAAAAATGCCGGTTCCGCCTGGACCCAAAATTGGGGCACCAGTTTGCATCTTGCCTGGAACCGCGTAGTTCCTGGCGGGATATAAACTGGTGCCCCAATTTTAGATCCAGGCGGAGCCGGCTGGTTCCAGTGGTTCTGCAGAGCCACTGGTACCGCGCGGTACCAACCGGTGCCCCAATTTCAGACCCAGGTGTTGCGCCGCCGGAATTCCCGCTGCGCTCACCACTGGACTCTACAAAAGTATTTCGTGCGATGCCCTTCGCCGTTACTAGGAGATCGTCGCGATTTCAGACCGAGGCGGAAGAGCCTGGGTCTGAAATCGCCTGAAATGCCTGAAACAGTTTGTCTTATGTTTAATAAAATTGGTGTTGCTGTGTCTTCATTTGAAGTATAAGATAGACTTGGCCTATTCTGTTTACCTCAAAAGGTTACACCAGGAGGGCAGTCTTGGGAGCTTGCCTAGTATGCTGTTTAGCATTGTTCTTTGTTTCTCTATTATTGAGCCTTACTGTGCCACCTTCTCACCTTGAACGTGGCTCTTTAAAATAAACTGCCATGTCACCACTGTCTTCCGAGACGCATTGTTAAAATGCTAAAAAAGTTAAAATGTCACAAAAAATGTTAAAAAAGTAAGAAGAAAGGGCAGACACACAAGACGTCTCAAAACACAGCTACTACTTTACTTCATAGCGTCACACTTCAAAACACCGTCAACATTTTTTTTTAAATTTTTCCCTGTCTCGGATTTATCATTATAGGGGTGTAGTTTTTCCTTTCGTCGTTGGTTTTCCCTCACATTCAATATTTTTTTATATTCTCCCGCAGCAACTGGGCCACAAGAAGTACAATGTTCTGGGTTGGAGCGGCTGAGCCATCACAGGAATGATCCTTGCAGCCACGTACCTCGAGCGCATCGAGAAGCTCGTCGCTTTTGGAGGGAATTCTTACATTGAAGACACCGATGTGCAGCTAGTGGAAGGTATAAGGTCGCTTTGAATTTCCTACTGTATATTAAGGTGTCCTCGACCGACACGGGTTAAAAGTTTGTTGCTGTTGAGCATGGATTCTAACTAGGATTCCCTACCTTCGGACTTTAATCTTCTCTTAATTCGGGGATGTTTTTTTACGGGTTTTGTTTTTTCTCGCAGATTCGGTGTTTTTCGGTATCAGTTGTGCTATTTTGTTGGGGACTCAATGGTCTGGTCAGTAGTTCGAGAATGTTTTGGCCAAATATGTTTTTTTTTTACTAGGTAAAGCGCACAGCAATTGGTGGCTACCTCATACGCCGCAAATTCCACTGAAGACGCAACGTTTTTAATCTTTGACAAAACAAAGACCATGAGCTTCGCCCGAACTAGGGCAAGGTAAAACGGACTACGCCACTACCGACACGCTGTCGCTCACGCAGCCACCAGGAATATGGAGCAGTGGAGCAAACATATGCGGGAGCCAATAGAGGCTCTCTACGGACCCGAGCGCTTTCAAAAACTCTGGTGCGACTACTGCGACTTCTACAAGCGTCTACTGCACAACCAGGGCGTAGACGTGTGCAGAGCCGATCTAGCTAAAATTCGCTGCCCAACCCTCATCGTGCGCGGAGGAAAAGACCCCCTATTGCCACCGGAACATCCTGCCTATACTTGCTCCGCCACATTGCCCTATATAAGTGAGCCCCCTTCTCTGCGTTTAGACATCAGGATGTCTACCAAGCTGGAAAACCTGGAATTGTCAAGGAATATTAAGCCATATGGAAAAGTCAAGGAATCGCAGTTGAAATCTTCAGGAAATTGGTTATTTCAGGGAAAGTGACCGGCGTGAGAGGCGCAGTAACTCTCAACGAAGCGGGAGGGTGCGGCGTGCAGTGGCATGGTTGGCAGTCACGCTTAGTAATAGTTGCCCGAGGCATCGCTAGGCGGCGTAAGCCACCACCCGATTCACCGAATCAAAGAGCCGCTGCAAGCCCATCCTCGACATTTTTTTTCCTGCTCTAGTGGTCAGGAAATTTAATCGAAAAATTGAAAGAAAAACTAGAAAAATCAGAGAGAAGCAATTTGGTAGACACCCTAAAATGGGCGTACCCGCCAGGGGGGGGGGGGGGGGGGCGAGCTTTTCCCCCCAGTTCTGAGTGCGGGAGCAAGGCATGTGATCCCCCCCCCCCCCCCATTTTCCCCTCCCTGAAACAGCCGCCACTGGGCACTGACGGCGCCCAAGGGATATCTAGGGCACCGCCCCCTGGCCCTGGGGGGGGGGGGGGGGGGGGGGTTGCTTTGCCTTCCCACTTAAGGACAAGTTGGTACGCTACTGATCTGCGCATCTATTTAGATAAAAGGGCACCCTCAGTTCCTGTTGAACCTACAGCAGTTAGCACATTCTAATGCGTGTGCAACGTATACAGCCAACAAGTGACTAGAACTGCAAGCCTCCAACTGAAGTTGGCTCAGCAACCGCTGAAAGTGTTTGTCTGCTTGGGGTGCAACTGGATTTATAATCCAGTGAGAGACGCTGAATGCGGTGACAAGCAGAGCTGAATTGACATGTCAGAAACGCCGCGCTCAGAATGTCGTGTAGGGTTTTGCCCCCTCTATGTCAACACGGTTTTAATGCCGTCGATTCCATTTTTCGTTTTCATGTCTCTGGAAACACAAATTATGTTCCTTCCTCTCTGCTTCCCTAATTGATCTTGGTACGTTCACATTTCCACCTCTTGCACCCCAGTGCAAAAGATAAATGCTTCAGATGACCCGTCTTGCACTTCACCGGGTTGTCTTTAATTATACTCTAGTCGCTTTAGAATTATTGCTGAGCCTTCTGATAACAGCATGGACATAAATAAAGTAATAATGGGCCAGACCTGATATTGCCATATCAATTCTTGTTGGTGGGTCCTTGTTCTAGAAAAGGCTGAGTGTTTCAATGCGTGTACTCTGGAGGCCAAACAAGTGTTAGCATAGATTGTACTAGCTGGAAAATTTAGAGCAACAATTTTGCAAACATTTCTTGTTTTTCGTGGAACCAAATAAAATAAATGCATGGCTTTCGTTTGTTTCTTTTGCAGGTTGTGCGTTATACCTAGGGTGTGTATTTTCCGGTTTTAACCGAAAAACACCGATAAACATCCGTCGGTGACGAAAATATAAAATCGGTTAAAACCTAAAAACACCGATGGTTGGATATTTTCGTCCTGGTTAAAACCGAAAAACACCGACCTAGCGAAACCCTTTCCCCGTAGAGGTTCGTCAAACGTGTTATCTCGTGGATCCTGCATTATTCCAGGGTCTATACATGGCTTGCAAGTGGCGTCAGTCCGCCCTCCTTTCTGGGGGTCAAAAGCGTCTAGCTAACGCAATGGAAGCTAAGCTCTCACACGCCTTTCCCCCATTGTGTCTCCCATGGCCCCCTTTTGTGGAAAAATTAACGCAGTGGAGGGTACGCTCTCACGTGCCCTTTCCCCATTGTGTATGGCCAAGTGATGTCGGTGCAAGCCATGTATTCAGAGGTTGCTTTGGTTCCTGGAAGACACTGCCAACGTCCGTGTCGTACAGGGCTACTGACCTTTGAGAACTGAGATGCGTTCATTGTTATTTGTTTAGTTTCCATGGGCTTTTGGGGAAACGGAAAAAAGGTTTTGTTGGCGTGGGGGTTTTCATCATTCATCATGGAGGAATCGTCGTTCTGGTTCCGCGTGCAAATTGTTAATCCGTGCATAAAAGTGAAGCTGCCAGAGGGATTTGCGCCCTATGAAAGTATCTATCGGCTGGTCCTCCGAGACGAGCACTAGCTGAGAAACCTAGAATCAGAGTTTCTTTGTTACCGCCAGTAGGCTGTGACTAGCACCGTTGATCCAGTGTTATTTTGGAAACTTCATTTACCTGACTGGCCACTACTGTCCCAAGCCTCGCTGGACATTTTGGGATTTCCTGTGACCAGCGCAAATGTGGAACGTGTGTTTTCAAAATTGCGGGTTGTGAACCGCAATGAACGTGCTGCCATGACGGATGCAAGCCTCTCGAAGTATGCTTGCATATACTACAATAACCAAGCGTGAGAAATAGATGCTTCCTTGACAAAAAGTATATAAAATATGTGAATAAAATTGGAACTCTGTCCGTGATCAATCACATTTTTTTTCCACTGATAATCACAGGTTTTAGCCTTGTCGTGAGACGTTCCATCGAAATACACCGGTGTTTCGAAAATAAATAAACGCCGAAAAACATCCGCCGATTTTTCCCACAAATAAACACCGGAAAGTACACACCCTAGTTATACCTAGGGTGTGCATTTTCCGATTTTAACCGAAAAACACCGATAAACATCCGTCGGTGACGAAAATATAAAATCGGTTAAAACCAAAAAACATCGGTGGTTGGATCTTTTTGCCTTGGTTAAAACCGAAAAACACCGGTCGTTGCTAGTTTCCGACCTAACGAAACCCTTTCCCCGTAGAGGTTCGTCAAACGTGTCATCTCGCAGATCCTGCATTCTTCCAGTGCTTATACATGGCTTGCAGGTGGCGTCAGTCCGCCCCCCTTTCTGGGGGTCAAAAGCGTATAGTGAACGCAGTGGAAGCTAAGCTCTCATACGCATGCTCAGCCAGGTGAATAAATGTTGGGCAAATTCAAATATCCGGTTCGCACAGTGACAAACGTTCCTAGGGACAAATTCCCCTATGACGAATGTTCCGCGGTGACGAACAGGCCTATTACCAGTTGGCCTATGACGAATGCGCACACGACAAACGGGCCTACACCCATTTCCCCCATAGTGTCTCACATGGCCCCCTTTTGTGGACAAATTAACGCAGTGGAGGGTAGGCTCTCACGTGCCTTTTCCTCATTGTGTCTGGCCAAGTGATGTCGGTGCAAGCCATGTATTTAGAGGTTGCTGTGGTTCCTGGAAGACACTGCCGACGTCCGTGTCGTACAGGAGCGTGCGTTTTCATAAATGCGGGTTGCGAACCGCAAGGAACGTGCTACCATGACGGCAGCACTTTCCTTGCGTGTAGATGCAAGCATGAACGTATGCTTGCATCTACTATAATAACCAAGTGTGAGAAATAGTTGCTTCCTAGAGAAGAAGTGTATGAATTTAAAAGGGTAAAAAGCGCAACACAACAAGGACAATGAAGACACGAAGACGACAGGACGGGCGCTAACTCACAACTGATTTTATTAGAAACAACACTGTCACTTTTATACACAAGATCGTATGCCAACCCACACTGCAACCAATCACCGCTCTCACAAGAAGTAATGTTTCTAGATAGTTGCTTGTGAGAGCGGTGATTGGTTGCAGTGTGGGTTGGCAAATAAAATCAGTTGTGAGTTAGCGCCCGTCCTGTCGTCTTCGTGTCTTCATTGTCCTTGTTGTGTTGCGCTTTTTACCCTTTTAAACCAGTATGAACCAACTCGCCCAAACACAAGTTTTAAGTGTATGAACTATGTGAATAAAATTGGAAATCTTTGTCTGTGATCAATCGCTTTTTTTCACCGATAATCACTGATTTTAGCCTCGACGTGAGACGTTTTACCGAAATACACTGGTGTTTTGAAAATAAATAAACACCGAAAAACATCCGCCGATTTTTCTCACAAATAAACACCGGAAAGCACACACCCTAGTTATACCAGAAGGAAAGCACAATCTCCACCTGAAGTTTCCGGACGACTTCAACAAGCTCGTGACAGACATCATCCTTGGCTGATGTGTGCATTTCGTTGTGAGGCTTGTGCAGTTCTGTTGGGAATTAAACGATAAACTTTTTTAGGATCAATAAAAGTAAATAAGGTGTGGGTGTATATGACACCTATTGCTGCTATGCCTTTTGAGAACTCTGTGAGAAAATATGTGGCATTATTATGCCAACTTTTTTTAACAGAGATCCTTTGCATACACTTCAGCAGTTGCGGATTAAATAAAATAATTATGCTTTCCCAATGTTTTCTTGGTATTCTTAATGTAAAAAAATAAATTCCAGTAGAGGTTACTAATATTTAGCCATGCTGTCATCCAAATAAGTTTTGCCTTTTCGCTCTAATATAGACCTTTTCAGCGGCAGTCTCGAACGAAGCGATTTACAGTGCGCGTCCCTGGTTTTGAGAGGGTACGTTAGTGTCGCCCGACTGCGATGGGCTGTGGGTTTTCTGGTAAGTGGGCTGTGGCGGCCTGCGTAAGCGCACTTCCGGACGTTAATGGAGGCTAAATTGCCGCGTTATTTCTATTTTGTGTTTTATGGCGAATTAAATTTCTCGGGGTTTTTAAGAATGAATTGTACTATTTTTGGAAACAAAAACAAAGAAATGAAAGCTGTTTTTTGGTGAGTTCGTGCGCGACAGAACAAATGCAACTGGAATGTTTGGTTCATAGTATGTTGATCTTTTTACGGCACCATACACTCAGCCGTGTCAATCTACAAAGGTCTTAACCGTCGAAAATATTTGACCACACAGGATATGCGAACTGCATGGACATTCCCCGCCCACAGCATGAAATTCAACAAGTCCCATCAATCGAACAACATATAGTGTACGTACCCCACGGTGCCGACCCCACGGTTCAGCGTTATCCGAACAGGATCTGAGAAAGTTCTCAAATAACACAGCATATCCAATATGCAGTGTCGACGATAGTCACTTCACGACGATCGAACGGAATCCGGCGTGTTCTCTGGAACGTCTTGAAGATAGCTGTTTTTTTTGCACAGCTTCAAAGCAAACGAACAAACTTATCTATTCCGTCCACACACCCAGTACCCGACCCTATCAGGTATTTTTCGTGAAACCCGGAACATAGCCGGTAAGGCTTTTTGGAGATTATCTCAACTGAAATAATCCTCCAAGAACGTCAAACTGCCTGCGTCGCGTGCTGCTTGACGTTCGCTCTCTTCGTTCTTTTTGTGCGAAGGACGTTCAGGCAACGAGCCCTAGTATTCCCTGGTTCTCACAGTGAAAGATAACACACAAAGGGTAAGCATCCTAAACAGGCAAATAAAGTAAAAACTTCCAAGAAAAGCCGGCGAACTTCGAATGCACGATGCAGGTTGGAAGCCACGCTGACCGGGTTTCCACAGCTCGGGCAGGTAGCAGAAATTTTCGGCTGATAGGGGTCGCTCGATTCGCAAAATGGCGGCGACCAGAGAGCTCTTTTTGCAAAGGAAACAGAAATTCAGTGTCTGTTGTCACTTAGTAGGCTGCTCAATTGTTGGAGGGTATTGCAACTAGGGGTGTCGCGAACCGGCCGAGGTTCGAGTTCGACCAGGTTCGACTTTTTCGAACTTTTAGTGGAAAGTTCGACGAACCTCGTATTGAGGTTCGACTCGTGTGCGCATGCGCGACAGGCTGGTTAGTTGGCTTCGGATTGGATGGTGATGGCTAAGGGATGAATTAAGGACACCGCTGATTGGTTATTTCAACTAATAGAGTACAAAAAAATTAAGTTATTAACTTCTTCAGTGATTAGAATTGTTTTTTTTTAATTGCAACTGTTCATAAAATAAAATAATCCTTTGCATAAAAAAAAATATTCTCCAAACCTAGACATGCTTGTATCAAGGTCTGGCCACACTGTCCACAAAGTCGAACCGGTCGTACATAGGGGTGTCGCGAACTTTTGTCAAACCAGATTTTTTGGTCGAACTTTCGAGGTTCGACCGGGTCGAACCGGTTCGACGAACCTTCGACCTTTTCATCAGATTCGACCGGTTCGACTTTGTGGACAGTGTGGCCAGACCTCAATACAAGCATGTCTAGGTTTGGAGAATTTTTTTTTTATGCAAATGGTTATTTTATTTTGTGAACAGCTGCAATTAAAATAAACTAATTCTAATCACTGTAGAAGTTAATAACTTAATTTTTAGTACTTTATTGACTAAAATAGCCAATCAGCGCTGCACTTAATTCATCTCTTAGCCATTACCATCCAATCCGAAGCCAACTGGCCAGCCTGTCGCGCATGCGCACACGAGTCGAACCTCAATACAAGGTTCGTCGAACTTTCCACTAAAAGTTCGAAAAAGTCGAACCTGGTCGAACTCGAACCGCGGCCGGTTCGCGACACCCCTAGTCGTACAGTGTACCGGTCGAATCTGGTTAAAAGTTCGAAGGTTCGTCGCACCGGTTCGACCCAGTCGAACCCCGAAAGTTCTAACCTAAAAATCTGGTTCGACAAAAGTTCGCGACACCCCTAATTGCAACTAGGGGCGTCGCGAACTTTTATCGAACCAGATTTTTAGATCAACCTTTCGGGGTTCGACTTGTTCGAACCGGTCGACGAACCTTCGACCTTTTAACTAAATTCGTCAGGTTCGACTTTGTGGACAGTGTGGCCAGACCTTGATACATGCATGTCTAGGTTTGGAGAATTTTTTTTTTAAGCGAAGGGGTATTTTAATTTTATTAACAGTTGCAATTAAAAGAAACAAATTTGAGTCACTGGAGAAGGTAATAACTTAATTTTTGTACTGTATTAACTGAAATAACCAATCAGTGCTGCCCTTAATTCATCCCAGAGCCATCACCATCCAATCCGAAGCCAACCGGCCAGCTTGTCGCGCATGCGCATACGAGTCGAAACTCATTACAAGGTTCGTCGAACTTTCCACTACAAGATTGAAAAAGTCTACCCTGGTCCAACTTGAACCTTGGCCGGTTCGCGACACCCCTAATTGCAACATAAAAACACACTGCTAAATAAATTACTTCCACCCGAAGAAAAATAGCAGTACGGTAAATATTTGTTATAGATTTGGTTTCCAAACTTAATGATTTTAGTATTCCTTTGTTAACGTTAACCACTTTCTCAATGAATGCAGACACCATTTGTTTGCAGTGTGCTGCATCATGTTTCCTATGCCGGAGTGCAAAAATAAAATACTCCTGGGTGAGGATAGAAGGCTTACTAGCTTGCATATGTTTGTTTTCTTTTGTCACAGCCAAAGTGCTTAAAGAGCCTAACAAAAATACAAAACTTATTTTTGAAATTGTAAAAGCCTGGGTTCTTGATAGAGTTTATGAACAAAATACAATAAGATACTAATATTGTTCCATTATCCTTTGCTTTGCTAAGTCTGTTGACTGAATTACTTCATTCGAGGTGACAGCAACCTGACGGAAAATGTTTGGGGGAGAAGGCACCATGTCACCCAGGTTTTGGTTGCATATCAAAAGATCCCCGGGAGGTCATAATTATTCCTCAGCCCTTCACTGGGACACACCAGGTCCCCTTTACTGGTTTGGCACGTAGAACACACATATTTTATTTGACAAAGATTAATCTTGATCTACCTGCATTAATGAATTGTGAAGGACATGTTTTTCTAACAAATGTACAAGGTAATCAACTGACCATAGTACAAATTATACGACACCTAGTATTCCAAGATACGCTTTGATGTTTACAGCCGAGCATGTTATGGAAAAAATTGATTGCATACAAGTATTTGGTTTATACTTCTTTGCAGGTTAAGAAAAAAAAAAAAAACAGAACAAGCTCCTCCTTCAAGGCCCTCCATTCCATCCCCTTTAGCAGAGTGAACACTGTGGAGGAGGTCAATGGACTCGCCTCTTCTCCAGCGTTTGCTTTGCTAAAGTAGAAACAGTGAAGGGCCTCGAGGGAGGAGCTTGTAGAGTATAAAAAGTATAGACCATTCTTTATTCTGGCTAGATACCACAAAGATAGTTCATGTCCCGATTCAGTGAAAGACATACACCATATTTTCAGAATCCGGACCTGACAAGTGTACTTGTTCACTTTGTTGGTCATCGAAATCGCCATTCAATCCTCTTGATAAAGTATATCCCCAGTTGTCACTGTCAAGTCATTTTCAGCGCGTAACACGAACTCGCCAGTACATTCTGTCTGGATGGTTCTGTCAGTCAACAGGGCGATTCCAGATGCCGCCGCTGACCTGGTATCCTGAAACGGCTTGGAAAACTGCTGGCTCCGGGCCAGAGCTCTTAGGAAGAGCCGCCTTTTTGGGTCTTTGTACAATTTTTATCACCTATCTCCAAGTTGAGTGCCCTTGGAACTGCCCCTGGAATCAACCGGTGGGTCACCCCCGTCTTCGCCATCACAATCTTTCCACTGGTTGTGAAGAATGTGTTCCTTTAAAGCCATTGAAGTCTTGGCAGGTTAAATTTCAATGAAAGCAAGAGTATACGTTTGTTTTTACCCACGTGATTTCTGCGCTTGAGGATGTGCCTGCGATTGTTCTTTTTGTTACCGCATCGATGACTGTAGTGCATGCAACCGCAAGGTGTATGGGGAAAAAATCAACTAGTGTTTTCTTTTAGCGCTAAAGTTAAACGAAGCATCGCCAAGCGTTCAGTTTCTGCCGAAATGTATTGCTAACGGCCCGGACAAGGTGCCAATGTTTCAGAACTTGCCTTACCTAATTCAAATGCTATGAGCGATTTTAGTAATTTTTTAAGGAGTCAATGGCTCCTTAAAATTTTCTCGTTGAAAATGTTCTAAGATCGCTTATAACTTAATCCAGATAACGGCAAAGTTTTGAACATTGTCAGGTAGATCGAACCGCTAGCGCTACAGTTTGGTGGAGATTGAATGTTCGGCGATGCGAAGTTTATTTTTAAGGTAAGAAAAACACAAAAGCCTTGTTTTCTTTCTTTCTTCTCTCCGCAAGGCTTAGCAGTCATGTTGCGGATATATGAAGGGGTGTTCCTTAGTGTGTCACCTATTGTTTTTCCGCTGGCGTTTCACAACCTGGTGCGCCCTCGGGGTAGTGTGCCCACAGGTATTCAAGGACGTAACTGCTACGCCAAAGCGTTCGCCGTTCTGCATCCTGTTCCACGTTTCACCAAAAGGCGAGGAATTAGCACCGACATTGCACCAAAAGTTAATTTCACTTTCTCAGTAGTACCGAAGAGCTCGGGCATTCTCCCGAATCATCACGGTATAGGCGTGTGCGAATTTCCAAAACATTTGATTATCACTTCGAATGAAGCACTGTTTGGATTGATCTTCGCACAGAAAAGAAAAAGACTGAACATGCATGATATTAGTGATGAAATAGTGGCCCAGAACCGCACGTGACAGTATAGTGCGATATAACAGAGACGCCAGCGCGCCGTCCGGTTGTTGCACGCCGCGGCCATGTGCGGTTCCACTCCTGGTTTGGTATCGGTATAACCCGTGCCGGATACAGCAACTTGGACGTTCCGCAATACTATATTTATCATTATTCCTGGTCTGTTGGGGCGGGATGGTTGGCTCCGTTGAGTGCGCTTCTTGGCGCCTAATAATGCATAGTGGAGAAGCGACATTTGTGGGGTAGACGTCGCGATCCTGCGTGTCTCACTTTTCCGCAGCTCAGCGGCGTGCTAAATAAAAACAAAAAAACAAAAAAAAAACCCAATATTTTAGAACGAGATTGTTCACACTCGTGCGACGAGTACCAGAAAGGAGGAGGAGGGAAACTTTATTTAAAAAGGGGGGTGCAACGATTTTCGGACTTCGGTAAAATATTTCTGGAAGTTGCCCTCTGACAATTCTGAATTAAAGAACAGAAAACCGATTTCGCCTACGTGTCCTAGTTGTTGCGTAAAAAAAAAGATGAATATTGGCCTTTCGGCAAGCCCTCAACTCACTCCCAGCCTTCAGGGTCACGCCTGGTCCCCCTCCTAGTGATGTCATTCGGAGTGCCATGTAGGTTCCCGTGTACTATCTCGGAGGACGCTTCCTCTCCCTCTCTGTGCTGACATTAGCGGGCGTTATGCTGCAGCTTAGAGCCGAGCGAGGTCACGAAATCTTTTCGCCGTAGTTCCTTCGGCTGCCACTTGGGTCTGCAGGTAGGGAAAAAAGCTCGACATTTGCTTTGCGATTATGCAGCGGAATCGCGAAATTTTTAATGAAGGAGCTGTTTTTTTTATCCTCCGGGACACGATAAACAACGTAAAAATAACGAGATGCAAACTCTTTTAATCATAAAATCGTTGCACCTCCTCTTTAAAAGCTCAGGTCCGAGCCGTCTAATCTTCCGCACTGGAAGAGCTGCCTCGGATGTTTTGGCAGTAGAAACATCACGAACAGATTATGTCCTCCAAATGGTTAAAATCACCTTGCCAACCTTATTGAACATTTTTATGGGCTCCAATTTTGATATAGAATCTTGCAACATATGTGCGTTTAATTACAATTTCCTCTCAAATTAAACGATTGTTACTGCTGTTGATAAGCTATAGTCTGTTTCACCTTATGATGTACCGCAGGAAAGGCTACAAACGGGAGCTCCTTGCTCTAGCGCACATCTCGGCGGCACAAGCTCTCGTGCGTTAAGAGCAGCTCCCAACGCTATGAGCTCGCGCTTCTAGCCTTCTCTGCAATACAACATAAGGTGAAACTGAGTATAGCTGATTATTGCTTTCCTTTGTTTTGTTCTGCTTGTGTTTTGTTGTTAAGTACTTTGTATTATATAAATTCTTATGAATGATTTCGCCAATGCTGGGTATTTGGGGGGGGGGGGGGGGGGGGCTGAGGACCAGTCAAGTTGCTTGTACAGTTTTTATACTCAGCTTCCACCACACTTGCATGGTAAATAAAGCTAATATTATTTAAAAAAAAAAGAAAGAAAGGAAGGAAAAAGGAACTTGGTGAATGCAGAGGTGGCAGCACATCCAATCAAATTATGGAAATACAACAGCAGCTATCTTTTACTTCACCTCCAAGGGCCGTAATAAAAACAAAAATTGGGCTCCACGCGGATCATATCTAAATTTGCTCTTTAGTTGAGGAATTAAGATATACCTGTACTCACATTTTGTTATTTGTTCGTTTATAAATACCTGCACACCCTTCAAACGCAACAAGCTCATTTTTTACAACTCTTTTTTATAAGCATTATGTGCAGGGATGAGCCCTTCGCAAAACCTGTTTTCGCCAGAGTCAAGCGGGGCAGAATGCAGTTGTCTGAATTCTGACAGGTGTGTGATATGTTGATGAAAGGCAGGTAATTTCCAATTGGACCGTGCAAGCTCAGGCAGGTATTCCATAATTAGTAGGCTTTAGGTAATTATTTCGCTAATTATCACTGTAAACTCGTAACCTGACATTTGCCGTGATCGATAGGGTCATCCCGAAGAAAATATTTTTCTTATTTCAACTGCTCCTTTTTTTTTTTTTTTTTTTTTTTTTTTACAGTGGGAGCTGTTAGTGGCCCGTTCCCCGGTGTTTTGACGGCGTGGGCGTAAATGCCGTCAGTTTCCCCACTAAATTTAGCGTAGAAATTGATGTCACGTAACCTGTGCACCAATTCAGTTTTCTCCGCTAAATTTGGTGAGAAAACACATCACGACCTTAAAATTATTCATTCATCAGCAACGTATCGACGCTAAATGAACGAAACGTCATTTCAAAATCCCAGTATGTCGCACGATCCCAGTATGTCGCACGATCGGCGCAATGTTATTCGATTGTCATTGTCATGTCGTCGAATAAGCAGCGCAGCTGTCGCTGTCTACACGCCTTACGTCGTGTGATCGTCTCGCAATTTTGTTAATCAATTATTCTCATTTGTTGGTGACGCACCCTGTGTGTGTGTGTGTGTGTGAACTTGGAGACACACACACGGAGATAGAGAGAGAGATAGAGATAGAGATAAATTTATTGGAAATGTGAAGATGTTATTCCGCGCGAATTTGTAGAATAGCAACAATGCTGCATTGTCTTCTGTCATTCGCACACGCTGTAGCGTGAATAGGCTTTGGCAGCATTATACTCTGTGCGTCATATATTTTGTGCTACATTGTCAAGGCTAGAGCAGCTTCTACTGTGCAGCAATCGCGCACTGCTGCGAGGACGCGTGATTTTGTCTTTTGCCTTCAGAGCACCGTGGAAGCCACGCTAACCTTCACAGTGTAAAAGCAAATTAGTTGACACCGAGCATACACCTTTCTAATGTTTACAAAATCACAGTTCAGCGTGGGAACATTACAGCCCAGCACGCGCAAGATCATCACTTCGGAACGCGAGCGAAACACGCTCCATGCGCACGAGCTTTGGAAATGGCATCGACCAGAAGCCCGTTTCTGGAATGGTCTATAGACTATTGCGAGCATGGCGCCCTGACTGGTCCCCCATTTTGTGCAAGCACTTGCAGCTTGCGCGTGAACGCGGTTTTGGGAAACTTGTAATTGCAGGGGCTTGTCCGCACGAGCAGTGAGTGACATATACAGCTGCGGCCAGTCGCCTTGCTTGCAGCCGTTTATACACCTTTTCCGCACAAGCGTAGCCATCTTCAATGTCGTAACTTCTGGTAAAACATCGTTTTACCGCATACCCGATACGAAACCCACGTGACTGAAACGACAGGAAACAGAATAGACCTTTGCAAAAATTGCCTTCTGCACGCTGTCATCTTTGTCTGCTGGGCTGTGGACCGCCTTCTGAGCATGCAGTGTAGCTATGTTGTGCTGTATATCAGACCCTGCGCATACGTCCACAGCCCAGTGACTGAGCATTTTTCACTCGAGCGATAACCGATGCAAAGGTCTATAGGAGGCACTGCACTGGATGT
The DNA here is from genome assembly GCF_016920785.2 of Ixodes scapularis. Classification (NCBI taxonomy): domain Eukaryota; kingdom Metazoa; phylum Arthropoda; class Arachnida; order Ixodida; family Ixodidae; genus Ixodes; species Ixodes scapularis. The sequence goes on from NW_024609868.1 coordinate 37,769,372, forward strand.
TATATTTGAGCGCACTGTTCACTGGGCATGCACAGAACCAGTTCGAACTGATACGTGGCTTGCGCATGACGTCATTTCCGATGACCTCCAGAGAAAAGGGGAAGAAGGAGTTCCCTTTTATCAGGATCCTCTTTTGTGCGTCCCGGGTTTTCACAGGCGTCGCTGTTCTCCTCCCAGAAGATTATAGAAGATTAACTTGTCACTCAAAATTCTTACAAAAGCAGCTTCCCTCTCCTCCTTTTACTTGGTGTTCAAAAGTATGCGATGTGACGTCAGTGCAAGGAGCCTATAGGTTTCCAAGACCAAAAATCTTGAAGGTGTGGAATGCACGCTGCAGTAGCACCGTGAAAGCTCGCTGTCGGCAGATGCTGAGCAGATAATCGGTTGCGACCGCCAGCGAATATCCACTATGGTTTAGCAAGCAGCATCATTTGTATTCGGTCCAGTTTCGTCTTTTGAAAAAGGAGCAGCAACGGACTGGTTGACTGTGACATTTTCCGATGTTGACGTCCACGGCCCGAGTAGAATAAAGGGAAGAAGATAGAAAACAAATAGTAGGGGAGAGAGAGGCAGCTAATGAGTGAGAAAGAGGTGTATTCTAAACTCGATCCCAATAATAACGTCGCATTGACGAAGCGCGCAAGGCATCCTACAGACCCGCTGTGCAAGCCCTATTGATCAGGCCCATTGGCGCGCCATCTGGAGTATAGCTTTTGTGGCCCAAACTTTCGGGACGGCAACTAATTCCGCGCGAATGCTAACCACCGGGCTGACAATGGGCGCTTTCCAGGCCGACCGACGTAATGACGACGGCGGCGCGCGCGTCGAATGAAAACCTACGAGCGACCTGATTGCAAAACGCCGCGTTCGTAGGCGAACAATTGGACGGGTTTCGGACTCCCAGGTGGCTTCGCGTAGTTGATTGACCGTGGCCGTACGGGTTCCGCCCGTCCGCTTCAATTACGATTGCGGCCCGCGCTGCTAATGGCGTTCGTCGGCGTTGCTGCAGGTGGCGACGGCGGCAGTGCGTCCTGCGTCAGCTGCCGCTGAAGCAGAGCGCGTTCGTGTCGCCTGTTCGCTCTGGCTCTTGTGTGGTCGCGTTACACACGCGTTACGTGGAGCAGGCTGTTCACAAACACGTCAGCGTTTGCACCAACGAGCTTGAGCGATTGTTTGAATGGACCAGGCATCGGCACTGCACGTACGGTGCCCGCAATGCGTCTCCGACTGGGGTTTTTAGCGTCCTATTCCGCCCATGCACTGAAAGTGGTCTTGGGGTGGCAACAAATGTCGTCATGAAAGCCGGCGTGTCAGGCTGTCGGATGTTGCGATCCTGGCGGTTGGTCGTCAAACTTCCGGCAAAAAGCACGTGCAAACGCGAGTGTCGCTGTCGTCACAACGTCTCAACTCCTGGCTGCCGAAGCTTCCGCTGGCTGCCAAGCTGGAGAGCGACCTGCAGCGGAACAGGCGTCCGCCACATATACAGCCGCTGCTGTGACACCGCTAGGATCGCGACTGGCGACAGCGTGCCACTTGTATGACGTCATCGGGTGGAAGCGTAAGGAACCAGTTTTATGGACGCAGTGAGCACACCGGTGGAAGACGCGTTCCAGGCACCATACTGCGCGTGCGCCGAAACCAGATCAGGGTGTTTCGATCATGCAACGCTGGGGTAAAATCGCTCCTGTGAAAACTAGACGTCACGCAGAAAAAAAAAAAAAAAATTATTAGCGTTCGGTGTAAATAGGATCTTTATTACCCTTTGTAATTAACTTTTTAGAGTGCAGCTCTTAGGCGCTTGTTTCCGCGTATAAACGGCGTCGGCGTCGACGTAACCGTGCGCGTTGCATTATGGGACGTCCCAGACCTCAACACCAATTCACTTTCCCCGCTAAATTTAGTAGGGAATTGAATTAGTGTAGAGGTGACCTGATGTTAGTTTTCCCGCTAAATCTAGCGGAAAAACTGAATTTGTTCATACGTGACGTGACACGAAGTCATGTGACGTCATTTTCCCTATTAAATTTAGCGGGGAAACTCAATCGGTGTTGAGTTCACGTCGCGTCAATTTATCCGCTAAATTTAGCAGGAAAAATGCGGGAGGAGGGGAGGGTACGGAGGCGTAGGAGGAAGGGTATGGAGGAGAAGGAGGGTACGGAGGTGGAGGAGGGGCATACCCTCCCCTCCTCCTCCCCAAGAGCTGCGCTCTAATTTCGCGTTACAAAGGTTTGTAAACGTCTTTCATTTTTTTTTTAAATGAGTCAATTTAAAGGTATGGTTTCAATTAAAAGGCAGTATATGGACGCTTTTTTAAAGTTTCGATTTCATATCGAAACGCGGTTCTGCTCCCAATGGCCAAAGCGCGTAATTAACGTGAGCCGCCGCGCATTCTTTGCACGATTGTGGTGAACCCCAAAAGTCAAAGCCTATTCTTGTAATGCTACTCGAACAGCACAGCGTTTCATTTCGCCCGCTCGCCCCACGCCTCCTTGTCGAAGGAGGCGAAGCGGTAGTAGCGCGCTTTGGCCAGGAGGTACAGGAGAGCTGGCGCGGCGATCTGTCTTGATGAAAACCTAAACTTAAAGGGACCATGAAATGACTTTTTTACTTTTTCCAGATAACTTTTACATTAAACCGTCAATGTTCACTGAATGCCGAACAGGCATCCGTTTTCGTCTCGGTTTATTAGAGAGTTTTAGTAGACCGTTTTCACCTTCCGCTCCGCTCTGAGGGTGCCAAACTGCGCATGCGCGGCCCGCTTCGCCGGAATGGAAAGCGGAGGTCCAAAAACGCGTTTTAGTAGAGCGTTTTTCTTCAGCGTAAGAGCGTTTTGAGCGGGTTCGAAAAATTTGCTTGCGTAGCCCTACAAGTGGACGTTTTTAGTACTAGTAAGACAAAAAAAGACCTAAGCGTTAACACCAAGAGAGTAAAAGGGAGCGTGATTGTAGAGGTAGTAAAAACGAAGGCGACAATAATAAACACAAAAGAGTAGGCACACACCCGAAAATATATTAAAGGAGCTACGCAACAATTTTTGTACTTTGCGCAAATACCGCTTAAAACGGATCCCTAACGTTAATGACCTATGAAAAACGCGTTCCTTTTTCACCCCACGCAATAGAAGTCCCAGAAAAAAATTAAAGAAAAACGAGCAGCGTTCACCCCCTCAACTCGCAGCCAGAACAAGCGGCCACGTGATCTGGAGCCGATTATATGCCGCCAGTGTTGATCATAGCCACGCGCTGGGGTTGGCAAGGCGCAGGACACGCGCTGAGTTCCAGACATTGTTAGGGCTCGGCTGTTGTCGTCGTTGCAGCGATTGGACACGGGTCACAACCCGAATGCTTCTCGAGCTAGCAATTGTCACGAGCCCAAGTCGAGTGCCCACGCAATGCTCGGGTCCAATCTATGAACCGCATTCAAATATCGTCACTTGGGTGTACTGCGATCCCCGAGTTACGTCATCAAATTTTGCAAAGGAGAGATTGAATGAAAATGATCGCTTTTGTCCTTGAAATTACACCGCAACAGAGGAGTTTCTTGGCCAATGGCGTTGCGTGTGAGTATCCTTGAGTCCCAGGTGTGCCAGTAAGCTCGTGTAGAGAGAAAAACATCCCAATTGAATATCGTTGCACAGCTCCTTTAAGCTATAAAATATAAATACAATCGTTCCACCTTGTGTGCGAGTGAAGCCGAAGGTATATATAAGCATGAGCATGTTGCTCTAAACGGTACTTGCGCTGCACGAGCGCGCGTGCTTATCAAGGACGCTGAAAGGCCGGCACTCGCTCTTGTAGCTTCTGCTCCACTCGATATAAAACTGAAACCGATTTACTTATTCGAAGTAGAAAAATAAGAGAAAAGAACGAAGTTTGCGCATTGCGAGTACATCCTTTTGCGTAGTACGAGTACAGTGTTGCTCAAGGCTAGCAAGGCATCTGCACGATGAATCCCCGCTGTTCTCAAGGAAGGAGACTTCTACTAACGAGATTAAGCTGGCGAGACAACGAATCTATGATTCGTATCCCTCGTGCCATCAAGCGCCGAAGCTTCCTTTCCGAACGCGGTTTGCTGGATATTTCCAACGTAGAAAAGAAACCCTTTAGGAAGCTATCCTGCTTAAAGAAGGACCTGGCTGTTCTGCATGCGGGCCTCCAAATACCAGCACCCGACAGATCGGCGCAGGGTGTTGCCAATCTGGCGAGACGCTTTGCATGGTTCTTCCTCGACTGGCCTATCCCAACCGTCTGTTCGTACTTGGATGAGCGTTTTGACGGAACTTGTCGGTGTTCTTCAGTTCTGTGAACCTCATCGTGGGTCACATCAACGAGAGGTTCGGCCACCTGCTCGCTGACATGAACAAACATAGGTGGTTGACCCTGGCGAAACTAGAGCTGTGCTCACAGGTGAGACCCTGCATGGTTTGTGTAAATTTCGCGTTTCCATTGTTTCTAGCACAGCTGCTCTGTCTGGTGAAAAGTTACTTTTTTCTATACGCCAAAGGTGTACATGGGCAGTGTCAGGACAGGTCACGACGAGCGCGTTCGTAATCTATGAGTATTAGTAGGCCACTTTTATGAACCCTCTTTGTTCTACTTTACGCTCTGCGAGAAGCATCATCCCCACCGCGCATGCGTGGCCCGCTCTGAGTTGGAGCGTATAGTTAGCGGAGTGAGCGTGCGCTCTGCTTCACAAGTTGTAGAGCGGACTGCCCTCAGCGTCCTTAGCGTGATCGCTTAGATCTCAAGATGGCTGCACTTACTCAATACGCGTCGATGTTTTTGACCGTGACCTCAGCTTGAAAGAGGTCGAATCAAGAAGTAAAGCGTACGCCCCGCGCGTAAAGTTCTATGTAACACAAAACAGCATAATCAAACGAAGTGAACGAGTATCACTTTGCAACCAGCACGGCGTCGGTAAAGTCGTCGCGTTTTGTGGACGTCCTATGGCTATGCAGTCAGATGTACGGGTGCGCGTGCTTGAACGCCGATTATATCTGTGCACGCGCCCTCCTGTCGAAAATGCCACTGAAAGCTGACCACGAGCATAGCGCTCGCAAGCTGCACCAAAGAAACCACTCAACTCTCAGCTTTATTTATTCACACTCGCTCGCAACTTTTGAATTGTTTAAGTTTCGTCAATAAATGTTTCCGTTGAATTTCCTTGATATATTTAGAAAATAATAGAAACTTGAATGCAGCCTTTTTAAATGTGCAACCGATGGTGCCGCTAGTCTTCGAGGCCGCCTTATTTTGGCCAAGTGTCTAGGGAGCAAGAGAGCTACGTCATTGTTTGTCGCGGACGCCAGTCTAAATGTATTAGACACGAATGCTGCGTCAATACTGAATATGAAATGGGTTCTAGTCACAAGTCTCGCACTAAAAGCGATGCCCAAAATATGGCGGCCGAATATGTTACCCGGTGGTGTTTTGAAAAGAGTTACCAATAACGGTCGAAAGAATATTCCACGTCAATTTTTTGCCTGGTGAAAACCAGACAGGCATAAACAATGCAAAATTTAGCAAACACAACCCTGGACCTCTAAGCAATAGTGGTAGATTAGAACAGTTTTCGGAAGTTTCGTTTTGAATTCCGGCGTAGCGGGCATCGCATGCACAGTTTGACGGCCTCAAACCTTAGTAGAATTAAGGAACAACTACATATATATATATTAAGTTACGATACCCAGTTTTTTACAACCCTACAATGGAAATACGCTTTATCTTAGAGGAGTAACAAGTCCCATATCACATGTTTTGGTAGTGTTTAAATACTGCCGTGCTGTAAGAGTGTTTTTCTTTGTCTTTCTTATTAGGCCGTCAAGGACAAGAGAACACCCCTGAACAACTGTTTGGGTTTTGTTGACCGCACAGCATGCCCACATGCCGTCCATCAAAAGAATTAGAAGAAGACCACAAGAGGGTGCTCGTCCTGAAGCACCAGGCAGTGATGTCCGCAGACGGCATAATTTGACGGCTGGACGAAACCTACAAAGACCATGGGCATTTTTTTGTTTGTTTAATATTAGAATGCATAAAATTATCACAGTAAATCATGTTCAAGCTTTTGTACTGGGCGAAATGCCTGTCCAACTGGGCTGAAAGGCATCTAGAAATATTTTAATAAAAAACGTTTACTACCGACTCCCATTTTACTTCTCAGATGTGCGTGTGAATATTGCATCTAACCAAATTACAGTGTTACTGTTGAATTCAGCATTGTAAGAGTAGACTATGTTGCGTGGCCTTCTATTGCAGGAAAAGACCGTAGCACAAGTGAGGCAGAAACTGAGCAGGAGCTTAAGCTGAAAAACGCACTTTCATAAACACACAAAAGAAATAAAAAGAAGTGTATAGTCAAGCAAAATGGTTTCATGTCACCCCCCAAGGCAGATAGATACACTGCGCTCCACTGTCAATACGAACACAAAAAAAAAAAATCGCTTTTATTTGCAGTTTATTTCCTTGACAGCTATTGAAAAAGCTGAAAATTTGTCGCTCAGATTAATGCCCCAAACGAGCGCTTTATTCCACACCAATAGGCAAATGTCAGCCCCTCGAGTTTAAGGTGAAAAATGAAAACAGGATATTGAATGCTCCCGCTAACAGTGTCGCGCAGTGTACGTAAACCCCAAGGCACCATATCACAAACCGAAGCATACGAAGAAGAAAAGACTCATTTCATTGGGAAAAAAAAAGTAGAGATATAAATGGACCACTCGCTTTCGCTAATTTTCACTGTCTTGCTGCCTGAAGTAACCAAACAAAATATCTGTCCGTTTGCCGACTGCTTTAGTCTTTTGTCTTTAACCTTTAATTTTTGGCTCTGGAGAGCCGCGGCACCGCGGAAAGCAGCAGCCCGTACCACCGAGGCCCGCGGTGCCGCGTCTAGGGAACATGGTAATGTGATGAGTATATACGTGCAAGATGACGACGACATGGGTTGTTGGTATTAGGGAGGGTGGCAGTCCGATTCGCAGAAGTCCAGACTTCGTGGAGGCGGGTTGGGCGGGTGAGCAGCGAGCTATGAGGATCTTGCACGCCGTTCGATCAGTGCATGAAGGAGCACCAGGAACATAATGGCGCTATTGCTCACTGGGGTCCACTGGGGTCAAAGCATCATGCTCTAAGGAGGTAGTCCAGCCGATGTAGAAGCTGCCGCCTCCGAGGAACCGCGGCCTAGGGCTCAGATTGAGACACCGCCGTCGCCCGGTGTGTCATCCTCTCAACGTCGTCGTCGTCATCTCGCATAAAAAAATCGAGCCCGCTGGCTTAGACAAGGCAGCACCTGTTCCCACCGTTCAGGGGCCGTGAGAGGATTGCGGCCAGCGATTTCCCGAAGCAGCCAGAGGTTCTTGAGCACCGTGAAACGTTTTCTGGGGGACGCCTTTTCAAACAAAGCCTGCGCAGCCATCTTAGTGCAGCGAGGTTCATAACGGTCAAGCGCGCTCCCAAGCATGATTTCAAATAGCGAGCACCCACCTTTCCAGAAAAGCACCATCTACTGAACCTTTACTGAGAGTGGAACGTACTTCTTAAAATGGCGACGATAGCGGAGCTGACGCTCCACGCTCAAATCCCAGAGCGGGTCGCGCATGCGCGATGGCGACTCCGCTTTGCATAGAGCGGAGCGGGAAACCGAAAACGGTCTACTAAAACTGTCTATTAACTTCTACACAAAAAATTAATGAAATATCGACTTTTTCTTGACCGCAAAACAAGCCGTGACGTACGCTATTTCCGGAACCGGAACTTCTCTCGGCAGTATAGGAGATGGGAGCATTAGCGGCGACGAGTTGGGGTGCGCCGGTAGGTTCAACTGCGCTGATGTCACCGATGTATTTTCTGAATCGGCGCCTCTCATCGCCGCATCGCAGCTGAGCGAAACTCAACGAGATATGTTGCGCTACAGCGACAGCATGGGACTAGTCCCATACACCGGTATGCCTGTTGGGAAGTGCAGCGAGTCTTCCGGTGAAGACTCCAGAAATCAACCCAACTGTCATTGTTGGCAAAAGGCGGCCAGTGTCAGTCGTTTGCAAAGCGACGTAGATGGAAACAAATTGCCGCGCCGTTTTTCGCGGTCTCGGAGACGCAGGAGCGAGCCGACGTTAAAAAAGATACGTTTGAACAACGAGTGTCAGCAAGAGCCACGTAAATACCTGTTAACACTCGGAGCGGACGCGCGCGTTTGATGGAAGTGCTGTATTCGCGCTGTTGGTAAGCGCTTCGGGACCGATCTTTTACGATTGCAACTCGATACTAACGCGACACTCGGCAAAGAAAGGTTGGACCGGTATTGCACGTATACCTCTCACGAACTGTTACAGCTCGACAGTGACGTGCAGTCTGTCAGGATAAAAATGGCATACCAATAACAAAGTGTACATACCGTGTTATGAAGGTAATCCATACAGCGTTTATTTCAGCTCTATATCACACAAAACAAGAAGAGAGAATCGACGAGGGTCCCTTTTCGACGAGTGTTCGTCAACACTGCCTCGGAAAACAAGGGGAAGAGATTGACCTCACCTCTTAACGTAAAATTGAGGTCAGCGATCAAACTATTATACGGGAAGGGTCCACAAGGGTACCCCACAAGGGTAGCGCGGGCATATTCCATTCAGCACGCCAGCCGGTCGCAGGCAGACAGACGGTCTTGCGACGAAGCAACGCTGCGCCGAGTCGGAGTGCCTGCTAGGCCTATATTCTGAGAGCTTCGTCGGAGCGCGATTCGCGGCTGTTGTCGCTCTTCTCGGGTGTTTGTGGATCCAGCGTTCTTGTTCGTCGTGGTCTGTTTTAAGTACATTTTTTTCTTGCTGCTTGAAGTCGGCACGCGCGAGATGAACACGTAGAAAAATAAACGTTCAGTCAGTCAGAGTTTTGAGAGGAAGGAAACCAAAGGAAATAACCGTTCTGAACCCGGCCCTGCCCTACTGCGCACGCGCAGTAGTTGCTTCGTTTACCACACGATAGATGGCGCTTGGCTCTCAGCATTATCAAATTTGGCAATTTTCGCCACACATCTCTAATTATGCTACAAAATGTGGGTCTGAATATTATTTAACAAAACTTTTAGGAAACATTCGCCGGCTATTGTTTACGATCGCGGTGCTGGTGAGGTAGGCTCTTACCCAATAGGCGACGTGGATTCGGCTGACGTGCTCCATTTCTGCGGATGCATCTTAGTGAAAAGGCAGAGCTTTCGAAGGAAAGAAGTCGCAAAAGAGTCCAGTTTTCTTTTAAAAGTTCTATAGCAAATAATTTTTTTTGGCTCCCTAGTTTTGTGTTTTTGTGTTTCTTTTCACACCTTTTACGACGTGCGGTGGATGAAATTAGATTTTAAAATCATTTCATGGTCCCTTTAAAAATGTATTCAAATTTAGTTTTTTTTTTTTTAACGCTTCAAAATGTTGCGCTGCCTTACAATTCTGTAAAGTGCGCTGATATAGTAATTTTCGACGGGTCTCAAAAACTTTCTATTCGAAACCATGCCTTTAAATTTACTAAATAAAAGAGTCTGTTATTCAAAAGTAGTGTACACTTTTCAAAAGTCCATCAGGCAACGTCGGCGGTCGCCATTAGTATGGTATGAAGCGCGTGAATCATCAGGCAGTTAGCCGCGGCAGCAGCAACATAACCTCGCGCTAACGCAGCGTCTTTACGTACAGGTTGGCGCATTTTTAACCTTTAAGTAAAGATTACTGACCCTGCTGCTGCTGCTGCCGCAACAGGCAAATTGTCTATTGGATTGAGGCGCAATGTCCAATGATGAAAGTGGTCCCATTTGTATCGCACATAATTAACCACTTCCGGATAAGGCACAGTCGTATGTTGTTGTGTTTGTGACTTTAGTTATCATTCGGGAACATGCGCAGATGTGTCTGGAAACATATTAAAAAAATGCCGAATCTAAAAAAAAAAGAAAAACAAAACGGGGAATTGTCAGACGTGTAAAAAGGGGGAGGCAAGAAGGAACCCCCCAAAAACCAGAACAGAAACTGAGCAACGTACAGAATGACGAAAATACGCTCGGAAGGAATTAAGAAGGAGCTGTCTGGCCATAATGACACTTCACAACAAGGCCCAACACATTAATGGAAATAAAAACTACAGCTGAAGCTATCGAGCAGTCAGTCCAGGTCATGTCGGACCAGTACGACAAGCTGCACTCTCAGACAAAAAAAAGACAAAAAAAAAGAAAAAAAAAAAAAACTGCTCATGGAAGTAGAGATTAGTAAAGATGCCGAAGGTCAAGCAGCTAAGACGTGAACTGAACGATCTGGAACAGTATACAGGCGACAAAATATTGAAGTGCATTGTCTAGCACTGACCGAAAATGAAAACGAAGATATTGAGATTGTGAAAACGTTAAAATTATTGGGCATACTCTTTTCCGATACTTTATCATGGAATGACCACGTAAACTATATACATCACAAAGTCAGAACGGCCGTATGATTGTATTCTAGATATCGCTCTATTTTCACCCCGTTTATTAAGCAGCTCATCTTCCACGGTCCTGTCCAGTCATATTTTGTGTATTGCCACTTGGTGTGGGGCACCACTACCTTACAGAGTATGAATACACTTCTAACCCTAGAGAAAAAAAACCTTAAGAGGGGTCGCGAATGAATCGTATTTTTTTTTTTAACACAGATACGTTCTTTACACGATTCCAGATTGTTAGAATAACAAACATGTATAACCTCCTAGCTTCATACAAACTTGCAAAAAATATTCTTTTTATATATCCAACTTACTTAAGAATACAAACATATATCGCAGGCGTTTAAATGAACAATGGTATACACCCACCCTCCAACCAAACTATGGGCTAGGATCCATCAGGTATACTCTACCATTCTTACTAAACACACTTCATAATGGGAGTCTTTTTTCCTCACAATTTGCCATTTGAAGTATTAATGGATATTCTATCTACCCTGTGAATGTCAATTATTTGCTATTGCTTCTCAGCTGTGCATTGTTAACTGGTGTACCAAATAACAAGAATGATTGATATTTTGTTAATTTTTGTTTTGTTTCGTACTTTGAGCTAAAAGTAGGCCTCTTTATATATACACATATATTTGTTTGTATTGGGGCTGTGTGTCACTCCATGTTTAACTGATGACGAATGCTAACTGCCATGTTGGAGCTGGGGCGTCGTCAAGCTACACTTGTTGCTGCTTTTTGTCCCGGCTGCCATCTTTCTTGTGAAATAAAATAAAATATTGATATTGATTGATTGATTGATCGATTGGATCCGAGTCCTCGTCGAACACTGACGCAGCGCCCGTTTTCAACACGAGCTGTGCCGACCAGACAGGCGTTGGCGCGAACTTTTTAAAAAAGAAGCCTATATAATTGTACCGAGCGTTACTGATTTTCCGAAATAAGCACTTTGACAAAGACCAATATGACACAATTTTCTTTTTTTGTGCGACGCGTACTTTTCGCAGGAGTGATTTAGCCAGAGTTCCGTGAAACACTTGGCATATTTATTTATTTACGCGTGTTTATTCTGGCAACTTAGTTCGTGAGGTGTCCTCGGCAAATCGGGGTTGTGCGCATATTTATACAACGTGTAGTTGGTCTGCCATTTAAGGTTGCGACGAGTCACTCGCTGTAGATGAGCAATTTAGCCAGTGCGGTACAACCATCTTCACGGTAGTGTCAGAGCCCTTTATACTGGGAGAGTTCGGCGGGTGGGAGGGGCTTACGGCCCGCTAGGTCTAGCGGACTCAGCGGGCGCCGCTTCCGCCATGATGTGCCTCCCGGCGAGTGGGTCCCGATTGACATGCGATGTATACGCGTGTAGGTTTTGCCGTTTGCGCTTTTGTTGGCGTAAGGAGAAAGTCGAAAAATCAAGCATTTTGTTACGTTAATCATACGTTAATTCTAAACTTACCTCGCACAATCGAGAACTCGGCTTCCAGTCAGCCCTTCTTGGTTTCCCAGATGTTGTGCCTTGCGCGGTTTTCTTTTCCTTGCGGGAAGCGGTACATCCTGAACCCCTTTTTCGCGTTGTTCGAGCACCCAATGGCACTGCAGCCCCCCATTTCTTTTTCATCTAACGTCTGGCAGAGCGCAGCGCAGAACGATAATTTTCATCGTCGTCTCTCGCTCCATGGACTCTAGCGAGCCGATTGCCGGCTCGAGTCAGTAGGGCAAACGGGTTTTATCAGCCGCCACCAGCCTTACACCAAACAAGGGTGAAGCTTGCAATTTAAGGTTATAATTATAATGCAATTAAATGCAAAGGTGCAATCAAGTTGGACGGCAAGGCACATCATGGCGGATGCGCACAGTTGCCAGACTGCTTGATCAGTGCTGCCAGACTGGCGGCTGGATCAAAGAACCGCCGAACTCTCCCAGTATAAAAGGCTCTGGGTAGTGTGTCATGCTAGGGTTGAGCGCGCGCATGGTGTTCAATGAGCATGAACGTTGTCAGAAGGTGTCCTACGGCAGGCCGTTGCCGTAGTACGAGGTTACTATGATGACGTCATTGACGTCGTGGGAGCCTTCGAACTGTTTTATCTCGAATGTCGTTCTTTTGAAGTTTCTGAATAAGCAGATTTCTATGTTGCTATGTTTGAAGCGTAAAGCAAGTAATATCAGTTACATTCAACTGAACTCGAATATTACTAATTTTTTTACCATTATCACGTTTTTTTTTAGTGTGTGTTTTTGTTTTTATGAATGAGGTAATATTGTTCTTTTTGTTTTCTTTTTTACTTCGTAACAAGGTACATCTCATTGCAGCAAACTCAAATAGATCTAAAAAAAAAAAATTGGGTTGTGTGTATGTTTATACAGCCTAGAAGTTGATATGCCTCAACGGGCGACGAGTCTCCCAGCTGTAGATGAGCAATTTAGCCAGTGCAGTACAACCGCTAACCTGGGGTCTTTAACGTGCGCCACGCAGTAGTGATACACGACCGCACGGCGGTACGATGCTCATCCAGATCGAAACGGGCAGGGGCGGTGATTGAACCCATTATCAGATAGATCTCAGGAAAGTGACACAGTGTGTGGGGCGAGTGGAGAGTAGGCCGAGTCGTCTCAACACTTGATGCTTTTTTTTTTTTTTTCAAAGAGCTGGAGGGCGGCAGGCAGTGCGGACGTGCTCTGCTCGGCTCCTTTTTTCGACACATTTTCGATTGCTATTCACCAGTTCTGCAGATTTTCTGGATTACCACCCGACGGCCAACGGTAAGCGGACCACTTTCACACGATTCCGAACCCGGACCGTCGCCAGGAACCAGATTTATTCGCCGCTTTTCCCCCCACGCATGTGGGGGGAGAAGCTAAGCCCAACGCCTCGGCATACGTGGGGCGATCGTATAATCGACTCCGCCGCTACTGCATAAGTCGCCTCGGCCTTTGGGATGCATTACGAAGTCGAAGGCACCTCGATCACACCGGAGGACCTCCAGGAGGGAGTCTGGGAGTCTGTTTTTCGCCGACAAATGAACGCACACACCGCCTTTGTCTCGAAGAGAGAGAAAGAGAAGGCCACACAGGAAGCAGCGAGTACGGCTCAGCAGACGGCCACGCCATTATCCACTACTCCATCCGGAAAGCGGGAAATGAATCCGGCAAAGCCTTTAAAAGGCTTCGCGCAAAAACGCCGTCCGACTTTATCAAGACTACCTATGGAAGACATTAAGGTGGTTTTCCGTCCACGTGGGTTCGATCCCATAACATACGGTGCTAGTACGCTTATGATGGCGATACTTCAGCTTCTTCCACCTCTTCAGTTACGCCCACAGCAGAAGATTAGGATTCACCCGTACAACCGCACCTTTACGGTCAGCAGACCAGGTCAGGACAGAGCTCGCCGACTAGGCGGAGCCACATCGCTCACGCTGGGAGACCGGACTTTTCAAGTTTCTGCCTACGTGGCGATGCCCGAAAACTGCACCCGCATAGTTGTACCGGAGGCACTATGCATGGGGGAGACGATGGAGGAAGTCATACACTACGCCACCCTTGACAACCCCGAACTGAACGTCCTTCATGCGAGGAGGATGGGTACAACTCGGACCATGTTAATGACTATTGAGGGAACCAAGCTACCCAGACAAGTCACCTTTCGTCACGCAGTGCTGCTCTGATACCCACACAGAGAGAAAATCGAGACCTGCTTCAACTGCCGCCAAACCGGACACAGGGCCGACGTGTGTAGGCAAGCCACCAGCAACAAGTGCCGCAGCTGTGGCACCGAACACTCCAACAGACCAACACCAACCCAGACGGCTCGACTTACACCTGTAAACCGGTCTGCATCATCTGCAGAGGGGAACATGAAAGCGGCTCCAAAGTGTGACCCCACCGCTTCGTGCAACGCAAGAAGACACCGGGACCGTCGACACCGTCAGACAGAAAATACCGACGCCGATCCAGATCGAGGCGGCGGGGAGCGGAATCCCTCAGGAGCCGGGACCGCTCCAGGTCCTCAACTTCGCACCCAGGGAGCAAGGGCAGGACGAATCAGCAACAGCAGCGGCAAGATGACCCCCGCAAGGTGAGCTGGGCTAGCAGGGTCGCACACAACACCAACACACACCCCAACAACACAATACCCCCGGCAGTAGCTAGGGAGCTGGAAGCACTCAGGAACGAATGCGCAATCCTCAGGCGGAAAGTAACTGCAACCCCAACACCAACCCTCCTGAACATGAAAACCACAACCGCGAAGCAGACTTATACCACGCTTCTCAGTCAAGCGCACACACCAGCAGCTACGACTTTAACACCACCAACCCCTCCGAACGCAGAAACAGAAGCAGCGAGGCCAACCTTCACTGCGCCACGAGGACAGACATCCACTCCCACTATGACACACCATCCGCAAAGCTCGAAGCGCAAGGCGACAGACGCCGTATCGGGGAAGTCGGACTCTTCTCTCACGGAAATGTCGACCGTGGGATCGGTGACGAACTCCGTCAAAGAGAATCCTAAACGTAGACTCCGGCTCCGTGATCGCGTGGCTCGGCGGGAGGAGCGCATAGATAGACTAGAAGAGCGCATGGATAGTCTGGAACAGAAGGTCGTGGCAATACAACAGAGCCTCGACAGTATCTTACCCATCATCGCTCTAATAGCGGCCAAATTAGACATAAGCATTAACCATGGCCAACCTCAACAGACCAATAACTGTGTGGCAATGGAACTGCAGGGGACTCCGCCAAAAGCGGAGTAACCTGTCGCTCCACATCAGTCAACATCCGACACAGCCAGACATTCTAGCGTTACAAGAAGCGACGCCACCACTTAAAATGGCGGGCTACGCAGCGTTCGCATACACTTACCCCACGCAACCATCTACTTCCAAACGACAACACAAACAAACTTCGACGGTAGTCGCACACAACGCAATCTTGCACTCACACAACACGAAATCGAGGACACGCTAATTCCACAGGTGTTCCTCGAGATCCATCCGCACAAGAAGGGCAGGCCCAGTATATATGTGCTTAACGCTTACAGCTCGCCCAAAGACAGTTCCAAGCAGGCAGCTGCACTCATCCACAAAGCCGCGATCCTGGCCGGCGCAGCACCCTTATTCATTGCGGGGGACTTTAACGCGCGCAACCAGGCTTGGGGAAATCCGCGCTCACTACCCAAAGGCGTAGCCATATGGAACACGCTCCAGACGGACCATCTCACACTCATAACTGACCCGGATTATCCGACCCGCGAAGGGAACAGCGTGTCTCCGGATACGACCCCGGATCTTTCCATCACGCGCAACATCCCGCTAGCCACATGGTCGAACACTCGAAACACGCTCGGCAGCGATCACTTTATTCTGGAAATAACGATCCCCGACAACACGCACAAAAGACGAGAGACACCCGAAAAACGTTTAGTTAATTGGGACCATTTCCGGGCCCTTCGCGAAGAGGAGGGGGAGGCTGTCGACCTGGGCAGCTGGACACGTTCCTTACAGGAGAGTGTCAGGCAGGCCACGGACACGGTCCTCGCTGCCTCACCAGAAGGGAGGGCGGACGCCAAACTGCTACATATGTGGCAGGCTTTGGAGAGACTCCGCGCTCGCTGGTCCAAACAAAAACGCAACCGCTCGCTCCGCAAACGCATCTCGCGCCTAGAGAGGGACATCGAAACGTACGCGATTGAGCTAGACAGTCAACACTGGGGGCAGATATGTGACCAGATCAACGGCAATTTGGGGCTCCGAGACACGTGGGGCCTCCTTCGCCATTTGATGGACCCCCAGGGTTCAAAAACGGTACAGCGTAACACACTAACCAAGGTAGCCAGTACGTTCCCGGGAGATGCCAGGGCACTCATAGAGGCCCTGAAGGACAAGTACGTTAACCTAAAGAAGGACGACGCGGAATCTATTCGGGAATCGGGAACCCCGAACTAGGTGCGGATATCCTCGAGGCCGAGGCTTAACTCAATCCCAATTCGGCACCGGGCCCCGATGGGGTCACCAACAAGACCCTACGCAACCTAGACGCTAAATCCATAACGGATCTCACGCGTTTCATTAACGAGATATGGCACAGCGGCACAATCCCGCCAGAGTGGAAACGGGCTAAAAGGCTTTTTATACCCAAAACTGGTAAACCTCTCAACGTCGATAATTTGAGACCCATTTCGCTGACGTCCTGCGTCGGCAAGGTGATGGAGCACGTAGTGCTCAATCGTCTTCGGGACTACATGGAGGATCAGGGCTTGTTCCCTGACTCCATGTTTGGCTTCCGCCAACACCTCTCGACGCAAGACATCCTTCTCCAACTCCAGTCGGAGGTAATCGAGCCGCGCCGAAACAAAAGGGTTGTGGTGGGGCTTGACTTGCACAGAGCCTTTGACAACATACGGCACACGGCAGTCCTATCCAACATAAATAATTTGGGGCTGGGCGAACGCTTTTTCGCGTACGTGCAGTCGTTCCTCGAAAACCGTACGATAGAAATTTCAGTCGCGGGATACACGTCAGACCCCATACTCACAGGGGACAGAGGCACTCCGCAAGGAGCGGTCCTGTCCCCTATGCTATTCAACATAGCCATGCTGTACCTCCCGAGTAAGCTGGCCACTACACCCAGACTTGGTCACTCTATTTACGCAGACGACATCACGCTGTGGACCAACAAGGGCAGTGACGCGGACATGGAGGAGACGCTTCAGACAGCCATAGACGTCACATATGAATATGTCGCGAATTTAGGGCTCGACATCTCTCCGCTTAAATCGGAACAGCTAATCAAGGACGAGAGCGCACGTCTCACTGACACAGAAGGCTCAGTACAGCGACTGGACCTGAGGGTAGGCGACGAACCCATAACGGGGGTCAGAACCATCAGAATACTGGGCTTAATCTTTCATTGCTTCAAACCAAACACAGACGTAATGCTAAAATTACACTCGATCACCCACCAGACTGTTAGACTCATCAGACGCATATCCAACAGGCGCGGAGGAGTAAAGGAAGCAGACATGGTGAGACTCATCAAGGCTTTCGTGGAGTCCCGCTTCCTATACTCCTTACCGTATCTACTATTAAGAAAGACCGACAGGAACAAATGCGATCTGATTCTCCGGTCGGCGTACAAATCGGCACTGGGCCTGTCCCCCCAAACACCAACTGTCCGCCTCATGGCTCTAGGACTACACAACACAGTAGACGAGCTGCTTGAGGCGCACCGCTCTGCTCAGATGCTACGCCTGGCGGGCACCAGAACCGGACGAGCGGTTCTCGAAAGGCTCGGCATACCCCCACCTCTAAATACCGCGTCTCTAATCGTGCCGATACCAACCGATATTAGGTCTCGGCTCAGGATCCCACCCTTACCCAGGAACATGAACCCGACTTTCCATATCCAACGCCGCAAAGCCCGAGCGGAGGCCCTTTACAAGCTGTACGCGGGGCGTCCCGACGTATACTTCGTAGACGCGGCTAACTACAGCGAACACCGGGACCGCTATGCCCTGGCCGTGGTGGATGGGACGGGGCGCATTGTAGTGATGGCCTCAGTCAAGGAGGATTCCCCCACCAGAGCGGAGGAAGCTGCAATCGGCCTGACCCTCAACCACGCGTCCGAGTCGTTACGCACCATAATCTGTGACTCCAAGACGGCCATTCTCGGCTTCAGCTCAGGTCGCGTCCCTCGATCGGCAACGAAGCTCCTAACATTGAAATCATCCATCATCCCTCCAGTCATACACCCAATCACATTAATCTGGTCTCCGGCTCATCAGGGGGTCGGTGGTAACGAGGCGGCCCACGCCGCGGCCCGAGATGCGACTCGCCGGGCCGGGACATGCGGGGCGGTCGGCGTGGCCATTCCGATTGCTAACGAGCCGAGAGATATCCCATGGCATAAGGAACCGCTTCGTGGTTTTCATGACATTACACAACACTACAGATTACAGCGCCAGATATACCCACCACCACATAAGTCACTCAACAGACGCCAACAAGTATTATGGCGACAACTTCAGACGAAAACTCTTCCTAACCCCGCGACACTCAGACACTACCTCCCGGATCTATACAAGGCCCGATGCACCAAGTACTATGATCCAACAAAGGACGCCGACGAATACAAGGCCACGATCGAACATATATTCTGGTCCTGCCCGGCCGATCCCCCACCGTCTTCCCTCACACGACATTTGACACAACCAGACACTCAGTGGACGACCCTGCTGCTCAGCTCCGACTGCGTTATTCAACTCGCTGCGGTCACAAGAGCCGAGCAAGTCGCCGCCCGGCCCAGTCCGTCCGGCCACTCTGCACGGGAGGCACCACGCCGGCCGTAGGAAAAGGAACCCACGTTCTGGATCTTATGAAGCTTTTATAAAGTTTATTCTCTCTCTCTCTTTAAAGAGCTTCCCCCAGCAGTCGCTGAAGGCATTGTGGGTGTATGTGGAATAAGAAAAAAACGGAATGAATGAAAATAGAGGAAGATATTAAAGCGATCGTTGAGTCATGACTGATATGGCTGGCTAAGGGCTGGCTCTCGTTCTCTCCTTCTTCGTCGTCTACGCCTACCTCTGAGGCAAATTCGCCGCCGTGGGCAGGCACACTGCTCACATCATACCCCCCCCCCCCCCCCCCCCCCCCCCCAACCACCTTTTTTAATGGTTCACAAATTTCTTTTTGTCAATAATTTAAACGCTTCGTTTGGGCTTGACATGGAAAAGGAGTTTGGCAGAACGGGGTTCGAGAGGACGAAGTTTGAGGGGACGTAGTCCGAGACAACGGGGTCCGGCGGGGTATCGTGTGAGTCCGTCTTGGGCTCTATTGTTAAATTAGAATCGTAAGGGGTTGCTGGCGGCGGATAGAGTGGCTGGACTGGTATAGGGTCCACATATGATGGGTGATAATCTCTCACACTCTCACATGACTTGCATGAACGACGTGAGTCTGCGGTGTTTGCGGTCAGAGAAGTGTCGATGTGGCGAACGTCATAGGTGACGAGGTTACGTTAATGTGTGATCTGATATAAGCCTTCAAATTTCGGTGCAAGTTTTTCAGATACATAAGGCGTAGGCTGCTGTCGCCTAATCCAAACAATGTCTCCGATTTCGAGCGAGGCATTTCGATGAGTTTTGTCATACATCGTCTTGCGGGTTTCTTGAGATTGTTCTGAGTTAGTGGTGGCTTCACTTCTAATGTTTGAGAATTTGAGAAAGCGTTCACTAAGACTGTACGCTTGATTAGGGCGAAATTTGTGCTGCCGGATATCGGGGAAAATTCAAACAAAAGTTCAAAGGATGAAAATATTCTACACGCATGATGTGTGGTGTTTACTGCAAAAGCAGCTTCGCCTAATTTCTTGACCCAGAGGGACTGGTCGCCATTGCAAATTTTTTGAAGCACAGCCACTAGTGCGCCATTTGCACGTTGAATCATTCCGTTACTGGCGGCATGATAGGCTACATAACGATGCATGTTCACGCCATTAAGGAGCATTGAACTGGTGATATTCAAACGTCTTTGCGTGTTCCGAAGGGCAATCGTCTGCTGTTCCAAATTGGTAAAACAGTGAATGAAGGTGCTTCAGTACGTTTTTCGTTGAAGTCGCGGGAACGGCAGCTGGTAAAATATATTTAGTGCTGAAGGCAAAGACATTCAGGATGTCTTTGTTGCTGTCAGTTGGAGGCACCGCAACGTGGTCGCTTTCCGAAATTCAGTCTGGCCACTTTGATCACTATCATCATCTGTGGAACGGCATCTGTGCCATACCAATGGCGGCCTTCTAGTGACTGATGAAGGAAGACGTTGAAGATGCTCCTAAGCGGATCTTGCGAGGCCATTCGGACGGTCAGTACGACGCGACGTAGGAATGGAACACAAGAGCTACGTAAGCTTTTAATTCTAATACCCCAGATTCAGTCAATTTGTGGGCGGCACACAATCGGCTTTAAAGCACTTTGGTGTATAGAATTTTCTCGAGGCATCTGAGTGGGTTGGAGTTTTGTTTCGAATGCAGGTTCTTGGTCACCATCGAAATGAAAGTGATCGAGAAAGAACTCACACTGGACAATTCCTCGCGTGCCGTTGACTTGCGAAAGTGACGGTGCCGATACAAGTTCATTTCCGCCACTGATATGGCAAAACCTGAACTGCTTTACAAACCACCAGATGGCACTGAATTTCGGAAAGGGTATATTGAACTGAAAGGAATCTCAGCTGCAGGCATAAAATACATGAAGCACACCTCTAGGCATAAAACGCCAGTTGATGTGTAACGGTAGGGCTGTAGGCCGTACGTTTGGCGCCTGACACGAGGTTTATTTGATGTTCAATTGCCTCATAAAGGCCAACATCTAGAGGATCGCGTGCAAAGAGGTCGATGGGGTCATGCAAGATGCGTTTCACATCATGATGTCGCTTGGTGGTCATTTGAGGTTGAGAACCAACAAAGGCCCCTTGAAGTGTAGTTTCACCAAGTTTATTTTTAGCTAATTCAGTTGGTGCGGAGGGCGCCGGTTGTTGACAACAGACAGCGTTGTTCAATTTGCTCAAATAAAGGTGCGTTCTCATCAGGCTCATACTTCATCTGCAGAGGCTTAACTGCTGAGCGCGGCAAGTCTAAGTGTGAGAGTGCTGATCTTGTGAGGATTATGGCGTTGGCCATCCTCGGTAAAAGTTCTTCCTTGCAATGCACGACGATGTTGCTGGCTGGTCGGCATATGACAGGTAAGTCTGGAGGTTAGTATATGAAGCTAGACCTGGGCAGCACGAAACCAGTCTTCTCCTAATATGAGAGGCAGCGTGTTTCTGCAAGGGTTGCAACTTCAACTGTGGCTGACACAAGTCCAATTGCAATCTGGAGGAGGACCAACCTATATGGCGTAACAGAACTTCCGCCAACGACGAGCAGGGATGGTTTGTACATGGCAGTAAGGCAAGGTCTTTGTCAAGACTTTCAGCGATTATCGTTACGCTGGAGCCACTGTCGGGAAAGGGTCTGGCTATTCCAAGTCCAGTTATTTGCGCGAAGACAATCGGGCACTTCAACTTGAAATCAAGCTAAACGTCTCCTGCTTAGCCGACTATAGAGCTGCTAGCTTCTGTGATGTTTTCGGTCTGGTGTGATTATAGAAGCTGTCTTGGCGCGTGGCAGGTGTTGCTTGTGAGGAGGCTGCGCTTTTTGGAATTATAGTTAATTTAAAAAAAAGACCAGGACAGGACCTTCATTAAGGTCCTGTCCTGGTCGGTACGCTGGAGAACCGTATTTTGTCGAAATCGTTTTGTATCTGGTCTCTTGCTTTTCGTGTGGTAGATGTACGCGCGCGGCCAGCTTGCGACGGAATAGAAGTGGTATTAGACTATGTTGTTGAGTTGACTGGTGAAGGCGAGCGGGTTGAACATGAATACATAAGATTGAAAGAATAAAACACAGAGGACAGCACAGGTTTTATTCTTTCAATCTTATGTATGTTGTTGAGTTGCTTGGTGAAAAGCGTTCTAATCTGTGCTGCGGTTTTATAAGAGCGGGCCAGGCGGGTATGTTGCAATGCTCGGTCCACTTCGGATACAATGTCGAAAAATTCGTCTACAATGTGGTGTCGCTAGGCGGCGATTGTTGTAGCGACCTGGCAATCACAAACTCCTTGAACAAAGTATTCGATACGTTCTTTGTCAATGACGAAGACTGGACAACGGGAAACTATTTTAAGCTTGGCGAAGGCGTATTGTTGTGAGCTCTCGTCGGCTGTCTGCGTGAGAGCAGTGCCTTTATGGTGCCACTGAAGGAGCAAAAGTTGTTCGCCGAATTGTTTGTTGAGTCCGGCTTTCCAGGTGCTTCATGTAGTAAGTTGTCGCCCTGTTGATGCATTCCAGTCTGCTGCGACACGACTTAATTTTCCTTTGGCGATGGCAAGAAGACTGGCGTCTTCCCAACGTGCAAGTTGTTGAGCACGCTGGAGCTCTTCTATCCAATGCTTGAAGCTTGCCGTTTACGTTGAAGGTGATCAATGAAGTGGACAGACCATGCAGTGTTGCATCTTGCACTGGGTTCGCATGACTGACTAGTGTCACCGTGACAGCCATGTTCTGGGGGAGGAATGCGGCCATGCGCTGCATGTTCTGCGCGCTCTTTGTGGTGAAGTCTGGCATCGTTAGGAATGACGTTAAGGAGCTTGGGGCTGGTAGGCCTGGCAGTTTTGAAGAGGTAGCGGATAGAATCCGGTCAATGAACTTGTCTTTATTGCCGGTTGTGCAGAGCTTTCGGCGTTGAAGTTCAGCTTTGGTGAGTGTAATACTCAAGCTCGCAAGATCCTGGACAGTGGCAATACTCCAGTTGATAAACGACATTGTTGGTTAACTGAATGTCAATGCGTGATGAAAAGGGTAATACCCTGTTACACGGGCACACTTAACCGCGGTTAACTCAGCTTAACTGCTTTTGCGCGGTACCACAGTTACCGCACTATACTCTCTGACAGCTATTTCAGAAGAAGTGAAGAGCGCGCGTGCACTGCTTTGATAGATGCTCAAGATGCTCAAGTGCACGTTCGCCCATAGCTTTGACTGCATAGCCGCAGAATGTTGTCGGCAAGCATTGTGCGCTAACTGCGGCTTAGCCTAACTGCAGTTAAGTCTGCCCGTGTAACAAGGGTATTAGTAGGCTTATAACTTGGCTCGGTGTTTGACGGCGTTCTGATAAAAAAGGGGCATGGAAGGCAGAGCTAGGCTTGCTTGGTGATGAATCGATCAGGTTAAAGATCTCGACTTCGCCACACGAGATACTTTGTGCAGCAAGAAAAATGTTTAATGAATGAAAATGAAAGAAAATACTAAACCGATCGTTTAGTCATGGCTGATGGCTGGCTGAGGGCTTGCTCTCGTTATCTCCTTCTTCGTCTACGCCTATTTCTGCGGCAAGTTCGGCACTGGGGTCAGGGCTCTCTACCTCGTTGGGTCAGGCACACTGCTCACAGCATAACTTATTTAGTAAAGCCCAAAAGAAGAGTCATTCCGGAAGATGGAGATAGTTAATGAAGCTTATTTTATCAGATTCGTGGCATAACAGAGGAAGGGTGAGTTTCTTCTTCCCTTCGTAAATAAACGTATAGGGCGGAAGGCGCGCCCATCCGGTTAAGGAAAAACGCTTCTGTTAAGCGAGACATTTTTTTTTCTCATCAAATTGTATTATTATACATACTTTGCTTACTAGGTAGCGTAAGCCGCCGCCCATTTCAATGGGCGTTTGCTGAGCTATTTTATCCACCCATCGATTTTTATAACTTTTCAGATTCGCCGACAGATGCCGCCACCAGCAGCAACGCCACGATCGCAAAGCCGTTTCATCCGCCCGCTCCACCGCCGTGCCGTGTGATCCCACCACCACGCCCCCGCGTCTTCCCAAACGACAAAAAAAAAAAAAAAAAAAAAAAAAAAAAAAATGAAGAGGGATCGGAGTCAAAACAGCAACGCGGGAACGAAACCCTCGGTCTTTTGAGGGGGTCGCTCTCCGTCGACGCCGGGAGACGCTCGCCGGCTCCCGACCAGATCGGTCACGTCAAGTTGACGGGTCCCACGCCGTAGTTATCGGTCCGTTTTGCGCCCGGTTCTGCTCGCCCTATCAACGACAACAGCCGAGCTTCCTGCTTCTTCTCTCAAACTCCGTCGCCGTCTTCTTGACTATCTGGAGAAACTTTTTTTCTTTTTTCCTTCGAGAGGAAAGTTTGTGCTGCCCGGTGTCAAGTTGGCGCGGTCGCGACAGTGACGCTTCGGTGTGCGAGGAACCGCGAACTTGGGGCAGCAGAGGTCGGACGGAAGGTGCTGGTCATCTGATCGTCTCAAGAAGTCCAGTGAACTCTTCGTGGCACGGTGTCGCTAGTGTTTGTTTATTTTATTTTGTTTTCCTACCCGAGTGTCTCGCCGTGTTCTTTTTTTTTTTTTTATCTCTCTCTCCGCCGTGATTGTGGCTGTTTGCAAGCACAGACAACAACGCATGGCGGTGTGGTGGCCTCTGTATCGCGTCGTCCCCTTCTTCTTGATCCTCTGGGTTGCTGGAGGTAAGTGTTCTCAACTTTCGTCACCGCGATATGTGTCATCTGGCACGCACCCATGGCCCTCCCTCACCGAAAACTGCAGTCTTCGGGAGTCGAAAAACATGCAAGTCCGTTTCACGCTTATTAACGTACCTCCACATGAGTCTGAAGTATGTATATGCATATATAAATCTCGGAAAACTGTAAACAAGATTTTTTGTTTTTATGTTGTCGAAAAGGCATTTGACATTTTAAAATACAAAGATAACCGAAACATTCGCAATGTTCTCTTCTGCATCACTCGACGAGCGATTCTAAAACCGCCACTTGACCGTATAGCGACAGAGTCAAGTGTTTGTCGTAGAGCGTTATCCGGTAGCTGCCGCCTTTGTACCAGCAATAGTTAGTTTTATTAGGTCGTTCTGATACCTCCGATAACACAAACCGGGGCCCCCTACCGTATGTTTACGGGGACTTGTTAGATTAGAGTCCCTACCACCGGGCTAGTTCATACTGATGATACCACCCGGACAGGTGATGAAACGTCTGTGTTGTTGTTATATTCGTGTTGTGTGTTAAGCCAGTGTAAACTTATTTCATTATGACTACCTCTGGCTTTTGGAACATATTTGGATATGGTGCACGCGCAAAAATGTCGCCACAGTACCGGCTATCCTTAACGGAGTTATCAAGACAATCTACTAAAATTCTGTTTTTTTTTTTTTTTGGTTTTTACATTTTGACAGCATTGCCAAGGCAGAGTCCGCCCACTTTTTATGGTTTTGTTAGGTCGCAATGGCTGTTTGCTATTTCACCGAGTAACAGTGTCGCTATACTAGAAGATCAAGGTCATGTTTTCTAAACATCTACCGTCATTTTTTTCCCCTATTGTTTGCGGGCGTAGTGCACGCGTTGGACTCCTAACTGTATCGGCATCTCTGGAAAGGATGCCACCAGCAGCATGTCCACAGACGACTGCGAATTCGGAAGCCACTTTAGTGTCTCTCGAAGTCCGTGACTTGACGGAGCAAAGCGAACGTGAAACAGGACTGGACTAGACACGTCAACTCGTCGGCGGTTGATGTTACAGTTGTGACACCACTCATGGTTCTCATCCTGGCCTGTCATGCTCGTCTCGAAACCTTCCGTACTGAGAAAAAACAAAAGCAAAACTTGACCGCGTTTTTTTTTTTTCAGTTTAGATGAAGAAAGCGCCCGTCTAGTGGCACAACTTCGAACACTTTTAGTTTGCTTCTCCAATGGGCTCTGCTGTTGAAATACCGCCACCCTAAAATTTGTTAGCCTGCACGTATACGGTGGGTAGCTATAGTAATTCTAGTTTTAATGTCAAATTTTGTTTTTCACAGTCAACACTTTTCTGGGAGCCACGACATTTAACTTTAGCATCATTAATAACAGCGAGCAGCGCAACCAGTCACCTGTTTGAGAATCAACAGTTTCGGGGCTACTTGCGGTACAGCCGCGGACAATGCAATGAGCGTACGGGCCAGGTCGCTCCTGATGTTGGACGTGAAAGTTAAGACGAGTCATAAATAAACCAGGCACATAAAATCGTATATTTTTCATACTTTTTATATAGCCCACACTACACTACCTTAAACTTAGTAAGGAGCTGTAAACGCAAAACGGTTTACCTAGCGCATTAAAGAGGAGAATCACAGTTGCAAAGTTCTCGCCACATTCCTGTCTACTACCAACATAAGCCCCATTGATTTGTTTCTGTCTGTCTGTCAAATCCGCCAATGCACGAGGCCCATGCCTCGAGCCGCCCTTGGAGGCAAATGGCGGCGCAGCACTCGCTGGTGGCACCTGTCTCACGTTCTCAAAACAGTGGTTGTCGAAACTTGTAAGAAAAAAAAAATGGGTTGTGTGTATGTTTATACAGCCTAGAACTTGGTCCGCCTCAACGGGCGACAAGTCTCCCAGCTGTAGATGAGAAATTTAGCCAGTACAGTACAGCCGCTAGCCTGGGGTCTTTAACGTGAATCACGGAGTAGTGATACACGACCGCATGCCGATACGATTCTCATTGATGGAAACGGGCAGGGGGGGGGGGGGAGGGGGGGTTGAAGCCAGGATCTTTCGCTCCACGTGCTCCGAGCTGGTGTGCGCTAGCCCACTCGGCCACCGATCCATGTCTCCGCTGTAGATGAGAAATTTAACCAGTGCCACTGCCGGTCTGGGGTCCACGCAGTGGTTGTGGTACACTACCGCACGTTGGTATGACGCACGTCAGTACGATGCTCATCCAGGTGTGGTGGCGCAGGCTGTTAAACAATATGAGCAGATGCATCACAAAAAAGAAAAGGAACAAGAAAAAAAAAAAAGGAAAAAAGAACGGGGTTTTGCGCATGCTTAATATATGCTGTGCTTGTGGGTAAATGCTGTTGTCCTAGTGAGTTGGTTGTTTCTTTATTTTTTTATTGCGTGTTTTGTGTCATCGTGGAATAATTGCTCAAAATTCGAGACTATGTAGAATATGTCGCGTAACTCTAGAACCATAGGAGAGAAATGCGTACGAGTTACAGAACCTGTTCTAATACCCCTGCTACACGGGCACGCTTAACCGCGGTTAACTCAGCTTTAACTGTTGTTACGCGGCACCACAGTTACCGCGCTATACTCTCGGACAGCTGTTTCAGAAGAAGTGAAGAGCGCGCGTGTACTGCTTTGATGGGTGCTCAAGGTGCACAAGCGCACGTTCGCCCGTATAGCTTTGACTGCATAGCCGCAGACTGTTGTGCGCTAACTGTGGCTTAGCGTAACTGCAGTTATGTGTGCCCGTGTAACAAGAGTACTAGCGTGTCCATCGTTCTGTTGCATACGCACTTTATAACGAAGTCTTCACTCTCCTCAGCAGTTTCCGGATCACATTCGCGTAAATTTGCTTGCATGCCCCCTGAACAATGCTCCAAATTTTGTCGGTACACGCCACGGCTTTCAGGTTGGGGAGGGGGGCACACGGAAAGCCGTGGCTCCTTACTCAATCCCATGGTTTACCTGTAACAGGAAAAACGGGAACGCGAGGAACTTCTACGAGTACAGACGTAATCCGCAATCGCACTGTCTGTTCATCACGCAGACACTGTGACATAATCCTTTGGGGCCACGCCTTGTTCGAACCATGCTCACCTCATACACAGGTATGCTTTAAACATTTCTGTTGGCAGCTTTTGCATGACCAACGTCACGGGGCCGCCATACAAGGAAAAAACACTCAGACACTCAGACACTAGGGAGCTTTAGGGAACCGTTTTTGCACACCCGATACGGTGCGATAAGGCGTCCGGTACGAACTGCGCGTGGAAGTGCCTTCTGCGGTAGCGCATGCGCAATTCGTACCGGAGTGTCCATCGTACCGTATCGGATGTGCGAAAATGGTTCTCTAAACTTCCCCAGTGTCTCCAGCCTGTCCCTTGTACGATGTATTAGCAGGGTGACCGCGACTTCACGGGAGACACTGTGCATACAGCCTTTTCCTGCGCACCCAATTTCGGTAGCGACGTGTCACCCGCGTGGCCTCCACCGAGCCGCTCAGTCACTGAGAGAAGTACTATTCCCCATTCCACACGAAAGCTGCGTCGGTGTCGTGGTTCAGGTCAACCGTCTGAGTAAGATAGGAGAGTGCACGGTCGGACGGTATAAATCAATTTATATAACACAGCGACATACGTAAATAGAAAAGATGCCTATTGCCTAAGTATTTACACATGTACAGTTAGCAATGTCTTGAACTCTCACGTCCCCGTTCAGGTTGATGACCTCCCGCGTTGGGGTCACCAGTGTCTGTTGAAACTTGATGACGGGTTCTCGCCGGAGCCAGTTGCTTTTACCAGGGGTCGCTGCCGAGGTAATTCCGGGCTCTGTTGGAGGTGGCCCAGGTTTTTCTCCGAGAAATTTCCCGCCTGGGTATCAGGGTTCGTCGCCTTGATAGTTCGGATCTCTGTAGAGGGCTGCGGGTCCGAGTTTGGGTGGAGCCGGCCTGCGTCTGCGGTTCACGGCCGAGGACTGCAGCTTTCTCAGGTCACCGTCGAATTCATCTGCCTCTGCGGTTCGCGGCCGAGGTAGGCAGCGTTCTCGGGGCACCGTCGAATCTGTCCCTCTGCTCGAGCCCCACTCTCTCGAGCTTCTCCTTTTTTTTTTTTTCTTTTTTTTCACTTTCCACCGCCTAGCCTGGCACCTCTTCTTTCCTCTTCTTCTTTTTTTTTCACCGCGTAACGTGACAATAACCCCCCTCTTCAGTATTTAGTTTATCTAAATTCTCATTCCTTCAGGTTACGCGGCTCTCTACCTGTTTTCACTTTATCGGTGCACAAGTTCGCATACACGCAAAAAAATAACACCACTTTTCTTCCCTTCCGCGCAACAAAAGTACGAACTCCACAATCACTGAGGCAGCAAAAACCTTAACCTATTATTTCACAGAAAAAAAAATTCAACCATTTTCAGTAGCTGCTGTCTACCTGCTCTTGGTTTACCCCTTATTTCGGTGAGTACCCCTCAACATATGTCGACGAAATGAACTTCACATGTGCCTAGCTATACCCTGCTCAGATAATCCGCCCCGATATTATCTTTTCCTTTTATGTATCTCACGTGGAATGCAAACTCTTGTAATGCCAGACTCCATCTCATCACCCTAGAGTTGTTTAACTTCACCTTGTTCAGGTATTCTAAGGGCTGGTGATCAGTTTCTACCACAAACTCTTTCCCATAAAGATACACAGCGTATTTACCTACTGCCCACACTAACGCAAGGCACTCCCGTTCTATGGCTGCGAAGTTTCTCTCGCTCACACTTAGCTTACGACTAGCATATGACACAGGATGGAGCATACCTTCATGCTCCTGCAGGCGCACTGCTCCTACTGCCGTGTCAGATGCGTCTGTACGCAACAGGAACTGTTTTGACAGATCCGGCGCCAACAGAACTGGTGGTTCTGCCAACTTCTTCTTCAGTTCTTCAAAACTGGCATTGTGTTCTGTCGTCCACGCGACGACGTTACTTCGTCCCTTTTTTGTGAGCTCGGTCAGCGGTGCCGCTATTTCCGAGTAGCCTGGTATGAACTGTCTGTAATATCCAGCGAGACCTAGGAAGGCTCTTACTTGTTTCTTTGTTTTCGGGACCGGTGCCTTCTGTATCTTTTCCAGTATCTCTGGTTTTGGAGCAATTTGTCCCATACCTAGCTTATGGCCTAGGAATGTTATGGAATCAAAACCGAGCTCGCACTTGTTTGGTTTTGCCGTGAGCTGGTTTCTTCTGAGGCGTGCAAATATTCTTTTTAGCGTTTCCCAGTGCTCTTCCCATGAATCCGTGGCTACTAATATGTCATCAATGTAATGGTATACGTTAGGGACTCCTTCAAGCACATGTCTCATTAACTTTGTGAACACTGCTGCTGCCGTCTTTAACCCGAAAGGCATGAATTTGAATTGATACAGTCCGGAAGTTGTGGAAAAGGCAGTCTTTTCTTTTGCCGATTCTTCCAGAGGTATCTGCCAATACCCTTTCGCTAAGTCTATTTTTGAAAAATACTTCTTCTGACCCACTTTGGTGAATACCATGTCTGCCCTCGGTATTGGTTCGGCGTCGTTAATCAATACCGTATTTAGGCTTCGGAAATCGACACATAGCCTATTGGATCCATCGGGCTTTTTCACCATTACGATTGGGGAATTGTATGCCGAAGTTGATCGCTCAATGATGCCTAATTTTAACATTTCCTGCACTTCTTTTCCCACTTGGTCTTGAATTGCAAACGGCAGAGGATACTGTCTGACGCACACAGGTTTTTCAGTGGTTAGTCGTAACGTACATTGCAGCGCGTCCGTTCGTCCAGGTAGGTCGGAGAATATGTCTTGATATTGTGTTATTGCGTCACGCAGGTTCTGTTTTTGTAGTGGACTTAGTTTAGGGTTAATAAGCACGCTCTGTAATCCATGTTGCTCGCTTAGACTTGGTGTCCTGATTTCTCCTAGATCGTCCGACGTGTATGTATCAACTATCACAGCGCAACTTTTATTCTTGGGTGCGCGATCTTCGTATTTTTGCAACAAGTTCACGTGGAACGTTTTCCTTTTTCCACCAACGAGCAATTCGTAGTTCGCCTCTCCTTTCCGCCGGGTAACTTGATATGGGCCCTTCCATTGCAT
The DNA here is from genome assembly GCF_016920785.2 of Ixodes scapularis. Classification (NCBI taxonomy): domain Eukaryota; kingdom Metazoa; phylum Arthropoda; class Arachnida; order Ixodida; family Ixodidae; genus Ixodes; species Ixodes scapularis. Next base: position 37,800,037 of record NW_024609868.1, read on the forward strand.
GGTCAACTTGTTGCGATCGCTTGGCAGCAGAATGAGCACTAAGTCTCCTGGTTCGAATCTTCTTGTCTGGCTCTTGCGATCGTAGTACTTTTTTTGTTTTGTTTGAGCTTCTCCAACGCTCTCGTGTGCTAATTCGCACGTCTTCTTTAGCTTGTGCTTCAGTTCCAACACATACTTATACGATGTTTTTAACTCTTCGTCCAGAGTCTCATTTGACCATAACTCTTTCAGTATAGTCAAGGGGCCTCTTACATTCCGCCCGTATAACATCTCAAAGGGTGCGAATCCCAACGTGGCCTGGGGTACCCCTCTGTAAGCAAAGAGCAGGGCTGGAATATACCGATCCCAGTCGGTGGGCCGCTCCTGACACATCCTCTTGAGCATCTGTTTGATTGTTCCATTAAATCGCTCCACCAGTCCGTTGCACATGGGATGATATGGCGTTGTCAACAACTGCCTAAATTATAATAGACGACTGACTTCCTTCATGAGGTTCGAAGTGAAATTAGATCCTCGGTCGCTCAAGATCTCTTTGGGTATTCCGTACCTGGAGAACATCTCTACAAGTGCCTCTGCTATATGTGGCGTGTCAATCGTTCTTAGCGCCACCGCATCAGGGTATCTGGTGGCCATGTCGACCATCGTAAGGATATACCTGTTGCCCTTACATGACGTTGGTGTTATCGGTCCGATAATATCAATAGCTACCCTGTGGAAAGGTGTCTCAATTATGGGCATGGGTATCATTGGTGCCCTTTTGACAGCTCCTTTCCGAATTGTACGTTGGCACACGTCACAAGATCTTACATAGCGTTTGACATCGCTTTGCATCCCGGGCCAAAAGAAGTCGTTTGATACTCGAGCAATTGTGCTCTTCACACCTTGATGACCCGACATAAGGGAATCATGTGCCAACTCTAATACGTTCTCCCGATATATTGTTGGCACGATGAGTTGATCTATCACGTCGCCCGAATCATACTCGCATCTCCGAAACAACATATCCCCTTTCATAGTGTATTGCGTCGTTACGCCCGATCTCCATTTCCGTGTTTTCCTGTCGAGGTTCCCGTAACATCGCTGGAGACTATCATCCTCTTTTTGGTCTCTGGTTATTTCTTGTGCCGTGACCTCTAACAACCTTATGACCGGCGTTTTTAGTCGGGGTAACGGTTTCTCTGCCGTTTCGTTAGTCATCTTAGATCGTACTGCAAACGAGATGTTAGTATCAATCTGCGCAGGTTTGCTGGGTATCTTCTCCATTTCGGTAACTAGGTGTTCCCCACCTTTTGGCTCTGGCACAGAGCAGTTGTTCACGGCTGGAAACCTGCTATCATTTTCACGACGGCTCTCTGTCTTGCCCACAACGTGGTCTTCACGACCATGCATCTCGTTAGTTTCTGTTAACCACTCCGGGTCGGGACAGTCTACCTTTCTCACACCCGAGATGTTACCTAATATTAAATCGTAGAGTGGATCCTCAACACATTTTGCATTTACTTGTCCTGTGTAATAGGGCGTCTCGATGTATATGATGGCTTCAGGCATCATCCTCACAGTCCTGTCAACTAGAATTACCCCCGTGGACTCCCCGGTAAGCTCATTGTCGTGCACCAGACTTTTTCTTATTAATACCGTGTTTGTACCACTGTCCCTGAGCACGTCTATTTTATTGCCATGAAATCGACCTTCCACCACGGGCATCATTAAATGCAAACCATGCTTTGCATCAAAGTCGTCAGTGCTCGCCTTCACTTCGTTTTTTTATCTCTCTTTGTCCTCTCTGGCAGGCTCGCCAATATTGTCGTGGTTCAGGTCAACCGTCTGAGTAAGATAGGAGAGTGCACGGTCGGACGGTATAAATCAATTTATATAACACAGCGACATACGTAAATAGAAAAGATGCCTATTGCCTAAGTATTTACACATGTACAGTTAGAAATGTCTTGAACTCTCACGTCCCCGTTCAGGTTGATGACCTCCCGCGTTGGGGTCACCAGTGTCTGTTGAAACTTGATGACGGGTTCTCGCCGGAGCCAGTTGCTTTTACCAGGGGTCGCTGCCGAGGTAATTCCGGGCTCTGTTGGAGGTGGCCCAGGTTTTTCTCCGAGAAATTTCTCGCCTGGGTATCAGGGTTCGTCGCCTTGATAGTTCGGATCTCTGTAGAGGGCTGCGGGTCCGAGTTTGGGTGGAGCCGGCCTGCGTCTGCGGTTCACGGCCGAGGACTGCAGCTTTCTCAGGTCACCGTCGAATTCATCTGCCTCTGCGGTTCGCGGCCGAGGTAGGCAGCGTTCTCGGGGCACCGTCGAATCTGTCCCTCTGCTCGAGCCCCACTCTTCAGTATTTAGTTTATCTAAATTCTCATTCCTTCAGGTTACGCGGCTCTCTACCTGTTTTCACTTTATCGGTGCACAAGTTCGCATACACGCAAAAAAATAACACCACTTTTCTTCCCTCTTTGGGCGCGGTCGATGATGCCTCCCCTTGGTTTAAAAAACATGCCACTCTGTTTCTCGACACGTTTCTGCATTCCTCAGCCTTGTGTCCAGTTTTTCCACATTCCCAACAACGAATTCCCGCCTGTGCTTTTCGATACCCGCTTCTGCACTCACTAGCTTTATGCCCTAACTTATTGCATAAGAAGCATTTGGGAGCTGTTCTTACTGCTCCTCCCGTTCGAGCGCTAATCATGGATTTTCCTTTACAGAAGTCGGGGTCCTCTCCTGTATTAGCATCCTCCTTTGTTTTTCCCAGATTCCCTTTCCCTTGTGCTTCTAAGTACTGGTCCGCTAATCTCGCCATTTCTTGTGTAGAATCAACCTTGCGTTCTTTTAAAAAAATGGCTAGCTTAGAATTACAGCAAGCTAGGAACTGTTCGCCTATTATTCTATCTCTTACACCGTCGAAGGTCTTCGCTGTTTCGGACATTTCGAGCCACTTATCAAAATAATTGCTTAGTCTCGAGCAAAATTGTAACCCAGTTTCAGCTTCTTCGGGTTTACTTTTCCTGAATTTCTCCCTGAAGCCATCAGCGGTAAGCCTAAATCTTTGAAGTAGCGCAATCTTCACTTTTTCGTAATCTAACGAATCTGATGCTGGCATACGACCAAACGTTGTCAGTGCTTCTCCCACTAGACAAAGGCTCAAAGATGTCGCCCACTCCTCCTTTGCCCAGCCTTGGCCTACTGCGATTCTTTCAAACCTGTGCAAGTACGCATCGAGGTCGTCTCGTTTCTCGTCGAAAGGCGGCATTAGTTTTTTCAAACATGCACTTCTTCGCGGTGGTACCTCCCCTCCTTCGTTGTCCGTTGGCCGATCATTTGAAGTTTCGGCTTGTGCTAGCCGAATCTTTAGCTCTATCATCTCTCGCTCACGCTCGAAACAAGCTCGTTCTCGTTCTGCCCTCGCTTGTTCTCGTTCTGCCCTCGCTTGTTCTCGTTCATCTTCGAGTTTGGCATCTTCTCTAGCTAGCAACCTTTCCTCTCTAACGCGTTTCTTCTCCTCCTCAAAGAGAGTCATTGTTTCTTCTTTCGTCAGCCCCAAAGAACTACTCATCGTCAATATTTTTTCTAAATCCATTCTGACAATCTCAGGCTGTTAACTGCTGGCCCGTAAAACAATCCTCTCTCACTCAGGGGTTGTATCCTGGCAGGCTCGCCAATATTGTCGTGGTTCAGGTCAACCGTCTGAGTAAGATAGGAGAGTGCACGGTCGGACGGTATAAATCAATTTATATAACACAGCGACATACGTAAATAGAAAAGATGCCTATTGCCTAAGTATTTACACATGTACAGTTAGCAATGTCTTGAACTCTCACGTCCCCGTTCAGGTTGATGACCTCCCGCGTTGGGGTCACCAGTGTCTGTTGAAACTTGATGACGGGTTCTCGCCGGAGCCAGTTGCTTTTACCAGGGGTCGCTGCCGAGGTAATTCCGGGCTCTGTTGGAGGTGGCCCAGGTTTTTCTCCGAGAAATTTCCCGCCTGGGTATCAGGGTTCGTCGCCTTGATAGTTCGGATCTCTGTAGAGGGCTGCGGGTCCGAGTTTGGGTGGAGCCGGCCTGCGTCTGCGGTTCACGGCCGAGGACTGCAGCTTTCTCAGGTCACCGTCGAATTCATCTGCCTCTGCGGTTCGCGGCCGAGGTAGGCAGCGTTCTCGGGGCACCGTCGAATCTGTCCCTCTGCTCGAGCCCCACTCTCTCGAGCTTCTCCTTTTTTTTTTTTTCTTTTTTTTCACTTTCCACCGCCTAGCCTGGCACCTCTTCTTTCCTCTTCTTCTTTTTTTTTCACCGCGTAACGTGACAGTCGGGGAACAACACCGACACCAACTGGGGTGACTCTCCGTTGCAGCTCAAGTCCAAACGCAGCCGATGGTATACAAACACGAGCTCCCGGCTCTCAGTGTCCCTCCCAAGCACGCGCAGTCGTGCAGTGCAAGCACTGTTCGGGGCCGCATGCTCGCGCTTGTAGCATCGGCTGCGTCTGGACCGAAGCTGAAACGAAGAAGGTCAATAACTCGAGGGAAAGGAAACACAGGTAAAAGGCCAACGAGCCCGCGCCGCTTCCTGGCGCAAAAGGGTGCATGCGTGCATGGTCTTAGTCAAGATCGCGAACTCATTTACCAACCACTTGATGTGTTACGATTACAATTACGATTACTCTTGGGTAAAGAGGTAATCCGTATTGCTCGAGCAGAAAATTCATGGGCCGTTACTTGCAAAAGTAACTTACTTTTCCGATGGCTTCAGAATTTGAAAACAACACATGTTTATGCCGGTTTGAACACGGGTCGTTGGTACTGTATATTTTTTTTTTATTAGAATCACCGAATTACGGATTACTCATCTTCTCAATTTGCCAATTTTGATAAACCTTCTTTCTGTCGGAGACTGATTCCTTGGTAGGTAACTTGTTAGGGACAAAGGGCACTATTAGAAAGGGAGGAGGAACATTGTAACGGATACAAATAATTTGAGTACTTCCAAAAGCAATCAGGTTACTCCTGTAATTCCTAATAAAATTAGTCGAATGAGTACGAAATTACATTAAAAAATGTAATCGATTACAGGTAATTTGATTACTTGTAACGTTTACCCTACAAGTCTGGTTTTGGCTAAATATCTTAGAAGTAGGCCGATAGCTCCGTCGCAAGTAATTATCGCCCCATATATTTATTGTCGGGGTTTTCTAAAGTTTTTGAACGGGTTCTGAATTCCCGAATTCTTTTTTATTTCCGCCAAAAGTTTGCATCTTGTCAGCATGGTTTTCAGAAAGAACGGTCGGTTGAAACCAATCTTTGCTTTTTTTGAATCTACTCTACCATCACTGTTTTAAACAGACCCCAAGTTGATTGTACATATTTTGACATATCGAAAGCTTTCGATAAAGGAAATCATGAGTTGTTGTTACACAAATTATTGACATACGATTGTTGATCAGAGCTTTGTAACTGGTTCGAAAGTTACTTATCATCTCGTCCTAACAGTGTTCGTATTTATAACAGTTATTCCGACTTTTTCTCCTCAACATCTGGTGTTCCTCAAGGATCTATTCTTGGCCCCCTTTTGTTCTTAAACTTCGTCAACGATCTAGTGGCCTGTGTAGATAGTGCTGAGTTACTGATGTTTGCCCATGACATCAAGCTTTTTATGAGTGTAAAGTCTCTTGCTGACTGTCATGTTATGAAACATGATGTGTTACGTGTTGTCCAGTGGTGGTCAGCAAATAGGTTATCACTGAATCCCCTGAAAACAAATGTATTGACTTTCTGCAGGCGTCGCAGTATAGTACACTAAGATTACATTACAGACAGAGTGACAATCAAGTGTGTATTTGTTGTAAAAGACCTTGGCGTATATATCGATAATGCATTCAAGTTTACTGTTCACGTGTCGTTTCTTGTAGGTAGGGCGACGAGAATGTTGGGTATTATATGCCGCATTTCTCAGCCATTCAAGAACCCGGCCTCCATTATTCGTTTATTTTGTGCCCTAGTTATGTCTAGGCTTGAGTTCGGTTCATTGGCCTGGAATTCGTTACCAAGAACACAAACAATGACCTTCTAAAATGTGCAACACAAACTAATTAGGCGTAGCGATAAGCCAAAACTTAAAATTACAGCCACATATCATCAATATCTGCGCAGCTGCGTATAGGAAATTATGTATGATGTGGGATTCTAGTTTACCCCAAAGTCCTCAGTGAGGCAAATACCCACTCCGTAACTCGTCGGATGCAATAAAGTAGGTTTCGACTTACCTTGCTGATCGCTGTGAGGCAACACCCACTCCGTAGTTCGCTGCTATGGCGGCTACGGCCGGGTCCGTCCGTTGACTGCCGTTAGGCTCCGGTGGACGGGAGACCACACCAAACACAGGGATACCGTAGAAACGTGTTTATTGGGCTTACGCCACACGCTTTGCGCCCGTAGGCGGAACAAAAGAGAAATGAGGTTGGCGCTGCCTTAATTGACAGGATCACCAGGAGAAAGGTCCGCGCTGCCGGAACTGGCAGGATCACGGAAAAGGGGGAGCAGTAAAATAACGATGAATACTCCGTCGAGCGTAGCCCCCCCTAACCAAGACCCCCGGCCACAGGTGGGTGGCCGGCTTATGTAGCCTGCGGGAAATAGACGCGCCCGGGGAGGCCGGTAGAAGGTCACTCGAAAACGGGACGCGTCCATAATCACTCCCAAGGGTGTGCCGATGGCGCGTTCACCCAAAAGGGCAAGGGAGAACCGGCCCCTTCGGGGAATTCGGCCTCGTGGTTCCTTGTATCCGGGAGGCCGACGCCATTGGTGACGACGACTCCCACGGCCTGCTTGAAGCTAGGCCTAGATAGGGATAGAGGGAACCCAATGGTTCCCACAATGCTTAGAAGTAAACTTCAAAATAGCAACAAAGAAATAAAACTTACGGCCTACAAAACTCTAATACGACCCATTCTAGAATATGCCTCGGTCGTTTGGGACCCCGCAACCAAGACTGACATCGACAAACTCGAGAGAATACAGAGGAAGACCGCACGTTTCATAACTTCAAATTACAGATCAACGTCCTCTGTGACAGAAATGTTGAATGCTTGCGGGCTTGAACCTTTAGCGGTTAGGAGAAAAATTGCACGCCTAAAGTTTTTGTTTTTGATTTATCATAGACAAGTAGAGATCAACCGAGACACTTATCTTAGAAATATAACCAATAGATCAGCTAGATAAAGTCATTCCAAAACATTGCAGTCGTATCTGCCCAGAATCGATGTTTTCAAGTATTCCTTCTTTGCAAATACAATTAACGATTGGAATAAGCTTCCCGAACATATTGTAGATCACAACGATGTTTCAGTGTTCGAGGACGCAGTTAGACTTTTTACTCTGTTTAAAGAGTGAGCATATCGCCCTTGGTGTTATTTTGCCTTTTTCTCTTTTTGGGGTTAAATATGTATATATTACGTGATACTTTGAACATTGCACTGCTTTTTTTTTTGTATGTAGTGTTTTTGTACACGGCACGTGCCCTCAGTTATTAGTTATTGGTGATAATGTTTGTCAGTATATTGTCATTGTTAAGTTTATTATCACTGTTTACGTGCATTTAGTGCTCTTGTTTTCTATTTTGCGCTCTCGGCGCGTTTTGTATTTAATCTTGTAACCACTTTATTGTTCATAGCTCTGTTGGAAGTATGAATCGTATTCTTTTTTTTGTGTGTGTGTTTGTTCCTCCCTGCCACGGCCCCACGGGCCAGCAGTATGTACAAATAAATAAATAAATAAATAATACGTATTGTTTATGATCGCTGCTCCCAACGCCGTTTCTATTTTGACCACACTTTTCTGCCTAATAAGATTTCGTCGATACCATTGACCAACAGAAGAGCAGAGCTCAACTTAGTTTTTCTGTACAAAATTGTAAATAGCGTATTTGACAGTGCTTCGCTTTTACGTGATGTAAACCTTCATGTCCCTCCTAGTTCCACTAGAACCCGCAGTACTTTCAGTGTTCACACCATCTGTAAACCATGTCCTCTGTCACGGACACAATCTCTGTTTATCAATATTGAAAATGCCGAACTTGATTATATACAGTGACATTGACGTGTTCAGTAACCAAGTAAAACTGCTTGTTGCCGAACTTTAAATATTGTGTGGTTTTTGCTTTGTGTTTAAAACCTGCAATTGTGTTTTTTTTTTTTCTGTTCATGTTGATATATCTGTGCACCAAAAAGGAGACCAGCAAGGTTGCTTTTGGGCACGAAAAATAATATAAATAAATGAATAAATAAATGGCTGCCTGCGCGCTCGAACAGCTGCTGAAAAGCGGCTATAGTCTCAACCGTTGAGCAATTCTTCCACGTCCAGACAAGCGCACCTATAGAGGAGAAAACGATAAACTCAAGCGAGGAAGACTGGAGAGATATTGTATAGCTATCGATATAGATAGGGAAATAAACCAATGCAGGCTATACACTAGGCGAGATAGAGAGGGAGGGAAATGGGGCGGCCGTTCGGAAAGAAGCGAAAGGGAGGATAAACATAAGGGACCGGCGCAGAAGGGAGATTGGAGCAAGGGGAGGATCGTGGAAACAAGGAAGGGCGCGGGATTCTTGCCGAGTGTATCCCGAGGCGTGCAGTATATCTTCGGAATCGGGAGCGCGGTGAGACGCCGTTTCTGTACACTCTGGGGGGGAGAAGAGGAATCAGGGGCCATTTGCGTAATGGGCATGTCCTGTCCCCAACTTCGAGGCAGTCTGCGTGTTGTTTTTTTTCCCGTCCACGTACTTACCGTTGAATTACAGGGGGAAAAAGTTCCTTTTTTTTTTGCCTTGAATTTTCTTTTTTGCATAACAAGTGCGCGGAACCTCTATCCTTCATTCTCCGTGTGTAGGAAGAATAAAAAAGGGAAATGGGGGCGGAAAATTGCCGAAACGGGATCTGTAAATGTCGCACTTGAGACAATGCCGCGCACGGAGCCTGGAGTGGTAGTATTGCTGTATGCTAGTTAAACAAATCAAATCTATTCGAAAAAAAAAAGAACTTCAATAAAAAGTAAAGAAAAAACATTATCGATAAAAAAAAAAAAAAAGAAACAGCCTTTTAGAATTTTATGTTCGTCTGGGCGAGCATATTCCACACTCCTATGTGAGATATATTACATTCGAATTTAGTGAATTTTGTTACTAAAACCGATTTTTTTTTTTGTGTTGGATACTTTTGTTATTCGAGAGGAGCTCGTGTCGCAGAAAAGCCGGCGTCGGTGGTGTGCGCTAAAATCCAGGATTGGTCGATAAGACCATGACGTCACAGTCACATGACCTCGCGCGGGAATTTCAAACAACCCACAAGCTCACGTGAAACGTGAAGTAACGCGTGGAATGAAGGGGATAAAAAAAAAAAAAAAAAAAACATGACACATCGCTTTTTGTCTGAAATGATTTTACCTTATAAAGTAATTAATTTGCCTTAAAAAATAAAATAATTTTAAACGGGATTCGTCCCTCAACTTTTTGGTTGCGAGCCAGAAATATTACCAACTAGGCCAAAGAAGGCACCCTTGCATGGCTTGAGAACGAGCGGGAGTTTAAATCTTTATATTTTTCGCATTTTTTTTTTGTTTTTCTTAAGTTGCTCTTCTTCATGGTGCGCATTTATTTTTACTTACCGCGATATTTTTTTTTTAGATGGTGCACACTTTCAAAAATAGCGGATGTAGTACTTCCAGCCCTTGTCCCATATAATGCACCCCAAAATTTCAGTTTGATATATAGCGCACTGTCGTCTAACCGAAGGTAACAACTTTCACAAGCGGCTTGATAGCCGAGTGGTACAACCTACGAAAATAGCTAATGTACGCGTGTTACTGTCAAGAAACAAACAAAATCGTTTTTGTTTGGCTTTAGCGCAGAACCTAGGTGTTTTTTTTTTTTGTAGCTTTTGATAAGTACTCCCACTGTTTAATAAGTTATACCGCACCGGTGTCAAACACCTCGTAAAAGTTGGGGCCGACAGTTCGACGGCACTGCGCTGTACGTCAAACTTGAGTTTTGGGGTGCATTATATTATGGGACAAACGGGTACAACTACACCTCTTTCTTAGAGTGCACCGCTGAGATAGTGCACTTGTCCAGCAGGCTCAAGGTCGGCGATACAAAAGCGCGAACGATATCATCCGTGTCTTCACATCGCCGGCCTCGGGCCTACTGCGCGAGTGGTAACTTTAGCGCAGACTCATGCTTTCCACGTGCTTTCCGTCGTCTTAAATTTGACTTAGTCAGGGGTTTTCGAATATGCTTATCAAGCTTCTAATTGCCACACGTTTATTTTCACCAATTAAAAATTAAGTCAGAAAGTTTAGCTAATTAGTATGTTTTTGCGATCCCTGAGACGTCCGCAGTGGCTGGCAGTTTGTTCCCGAAAAGAGCGTTTTCTTTTTTCTTAATTAGCTTAGCTTTAGAAAATTGGAGGCATTCGCAGAAACACCCGGTATACGTTTTCTGATCATCTATAAGTTTTGGTTTTGTTTACCTGTAAAGCCCGAATCCCACTACGAGCGACAAACAGAAAGAAAGGACAGCGACAAGCCTTAAGCGTTTGAGGCATGCACGCGGTGGTACCTTTGGACCGGTAAAGGCGAGCGAGTTGAACATGAATACTTAGAATCGAAAGAATAAAACTGGGAGGACAAGCACAGGACAACCACGTTCTTTCATTTGGCAACGACTTTTTTTTTTTGGGCAGGAAAATTGCACCCTGAACGAAACTGTGGACTTTTTATAAGAAACTGTATGAAAAAAAAAAAAAAATGGAAACCTAGAACTTTCAGTAAGAAACTGTGATATCTCTATGAAAAAATGGGAACTCAACTCTGTATGAGAAACTCCGAAATTATATATATATATATATATATATATATATATATATATATATATATATATATATATATATATATATATATATATATATATATATATATATATATATATATAAGCTGCGATACCTCTACGAGAAATTGTGAACACTTTGTTAGAAATTGTGAGCTTTCTACGAGAGACGGTAAACTCGTACAGAGTTTACCGACTCTCGTAGAAAGTAGCGACGCCACTTCGTGCAATTTGTACGAATACGGCCTCTAGATGTGCGAACTCTCCCTCTGGTACGTATTGTCAAAACTTTCACGGACGGAAAAAGACACCAAACGCAGCAACGACACGACGCAATCAACAACGGAATGAAATTACGACGCACTATACGCCTTCTGGCATTTTGCTTTCTTCTTTTTATTCGTGCGGTGTTTCCTCCCTTCCCGAGGAGAAAAAGAACAGTCCTTTGTTGTCTCATTCCGAGTGTTCCGCTCGGTTCCGCTCGCTACACTACACGAGGAAGCGAAGAAAAGCGCATTATGGCGCATTAGAGAGTTTCTCGCCTTTTTCCCCTTTTATTTTTCCTCGCCAAGAATATTATTAAGACGCGCGCACAAAGAGTCAACTTGGAAGCCAGGTGGGCAATATTGCTTATTATTAAACTCGGAAGAACGACAACATCGTCATCATCATTATCATCCTGATCAACAACGAAACGTTGACCGTACGTCTCAGGACTTTCGTTACTCTAGTGGGAGTTCGATAAAGCCTTTTTCTCCGAAGGGAAACATGAAGTGCGTGTGCGTGTGTGTGTGTGAATGTGTGTGTGTTTGTGTGTGTGTGTGGGTGTGAGCGTGTTATTTTTTTCTCTGTTGCGCAAGTTACAAACGTAAGAGAATGAGAAAAAAAGAGGAAGTATTTTAGGGCCGGTACCTTCGCTTTTATGTTTCGTTACTGCCTTATTGCGTACGTGCGTGCGTGAGGGTTGAGGAAGACTACAGAAACGGTTTTAATATCGACTACGATCGCGGTGTTTGCAGTGGTAATATGCAATTCGGCCGCGGACACGTGGGGCCATGTTTCCGGCGATCTTTATCCCGGACATTTTTGTTACGCTGTGTTTTGGTTCAATTCGGTTCATTCGCCGCTTTTCTAGCTTCCTGCTTTTTTTTTCTACTTTTTTAAATCTAAAGTTCAAATATTAATACAGTTGTATGAGTGGAGTAAATTTGTTTGGAGAAGTATTGCGCTTAATATTGCGGCGGTGGATGGCTCCGTTTACAGAACACATTCGACTGCAGTAGTTTTTTTTTGTATATTGTGATTTGAGCATTAATAAAAAAGAGAAGCAAGAAGCTTATTTGGGAATTGAGGTAAACCCAAGAATATAAAAAGAATCAAATAAATAAGACGGGCACGATTTCTTTCCCGTTTACTGTTGCCTGTCCGTTGTTACCCTTGTTAATCTCTTTTTTTTTTTTTTGTTGCCAAACTTGTTTAGGGCAACTTTTTTTTTTAACTCCCGCATTCGTAGGTTGCATTGGTAGGCTGGATTGTTAGCTCAAAATTTGATGCTTTTTTCATATATGTTTTAGAAAATCGTTTTCAAATCTGCGATGCTTGCCACAATGGCCCCGGGCTTCAAAGCGTGCCTCTAAACGGCAACGCGAACGACCGACACCGATATCGAACCACAAAAACATAATCCGCTTAAAAAAAAAAGCAGATAAATTGTGCAACAACACAAGTAAAAATGTATTTTTGCGCGTTTTCCAAAGCGACGAACACGCGCGCGCTGCGTGCTGTACAGACTGCACGCTGAGCTATGTGTATCAGTCAGCGAGGCATCCGGTTCAGCGGGCAGAAAGCAAGTCACTTCGTCTTTATTGTCGTCTACCACTCAGTGTGGCGGTGGCGCAAGTATCAGGACTGTTACATCTACCTTTGTTTGGACTATGGAAAACCAACAAGAAATACATACGAAAATAGACAAAATACACAAAACACGAAATATAAAAAGGAATAACCCAAAAGCCCGTTAAGCTTGCTGCTGGAAGTTCTGATCCTAGTTTAGCCTTTGGGGTCACCGCACAGTTCGGGCTGATGTCCGAGCAGCACATGGTCCGATCATTCTCTGTTCTCGCTGCGGAGTTGACTGCAGCTGGGGAGCTGGTCGGAGTTCTCCTTGAAGGAGCGACTGTGGTTGTGATGGCTGGATCTTCATGCTGCACTGTTGGGGTCAATGCAGCCGGTGCAGCTTGAATGCTGGTCAGGGCACAGGCTGGGTAATCCTCCAGGTGCTCCTCAAAGCAATCGGAACTCACCAGGTCTTCATTCGTCGGTAGCAGGTGTTCTCTGTTGCGTCGATATTCACCGCCATCCTGCGTGACAACCAGCGAAGAACGAGGCGCCACGTTCCTTAACACTTGGCCCTTTGTGACCCACTGTCCTTTGTCCCTCAGACGTACCACGTCACCGTCCTGTAGTGGCCTCAAAAGACATCCTTTGGTGGTATCCTGTGTGTGTCTTCTGGCTGGTTTTGGAACTGCTGGCGCGAAGTCAGGAAGACGGGACCTAATGCGGCGTCCCAATAGAAGCTCGCTGGGGCACCGGCCATCCTCCAGGGGTGTAGACCTGTAACCAAGCAATCGCAGCCAGAAGTCTTCATTAGCTTCAGCAGTTTTCCGCAGTATTCGTTTTACCACTTGCACGCCCTTTTCTGCAAGTCCGCTGGAACGTGAAAAATGCGGTCTGGACGTGGTGTGCTTAAAATCATACTTCAAAGCGAAACTCTTGAAATGACGTGACGAGAACTGTGGACCGTTGTCGCCGCACACCTCTAGAGGTATTCCATGTCTAGCAAACATGCTGCTTAACGGCCAAATAACAGTTTCTGATGTTGCCTCTCTGAGCCTCTGTACCTCTGGGAAGTTGGCAAAGGCATTATAGGCAACTAGGTACGTGTTCCCCGCCTGCTCAAAGAGGTCTACACCAACGCGCGTCCATTGTAAGCCTGGAACCTCACGCATCATTAGTGGCTCGTTCGGTTGCTTGTACGGAAACTGTTGACAGATTGACCACCGGTGAATCATTCTCGCGATATCTTCGTTAAAGGGATACTGAACCAAGGAATGTAGTGCCCATAATAAGTGGCGCACGTTCTTTCCACGAGCCAGCAGCCGCCGGTGTGCGCGAGCACACGCAACAAAAATGACGTCACAGACCTCCATTCGCGGTTGAGGTGACAGTGGGCTTCGGACTAAAGGAGAATAAAGACAGTCTTTTCATCTCTACAAGTGAAAGCTACGTGCTTGTTAGACCAATTCATCGCTTACCTTTCACACCAGACACCACTGTGTAGATGAAAAGCTTGTCTTTATTTTTCTTTGGTCCGAAGCCCATACATTTCACTGTCATCTCAACCGCGAGTGGAGGTCTGTGACGTCATATTTGTTGCTTGTGCTCCCGCACACCGGCGGCTGCTGGCTCGTGGAAAGAACGTGCGCCACTTATTATGGACACTAAATTCCTTGGTTCAGTATCCCTTTAATGCCGCGCTGGAAAACTAGCTGTCTTGCTCGTGCTTTACACTTATTGATACCAAAATGGCCATCGTGTATCGTCTCAAGTATTCGCTGGCGCATGGCCTCTGGAATGGCGCATCTTTACGCCCTTAACCAAAACTCCAGATAGTTCTGTTAATTCCCCGGTGGAAGGTTTGTACTGTCCATGAATAGGGAGGTTTGCTCGGAAACAGTTAATTACGTCTGTGAGGACAGTGTCCCAAGCAGTTTCACGCACCAGCTCAATCTTAGTTGCTTCGCTTACTAGGCTGTGCTGAATCTCTAATGCATGCTCCTCAACATCGGTCTGCCAGGGACGAACGTCAGCTGGAACTCATACTTCATGAGCCTCAAGAAAAAACGCTGCGAGCGCGGTGGCATATCTCGTACACTTTTTGTGCAATCGCAATCAGAGGTTTATCGTCAGTTTCCGCTATAGCTCGGCGTCCGTACACAAAGTGGTGAAAGTTTTCGAGACCGTAAGTGACTCCAAGACCCTCTTTTTCAATTAGCGCATAGCGTGTTTCCGCACTAGACAAGACTCTGGAAGCGTAGGCCACTGGTTTCCATCCCTCAACATGTCGTAAGAGCGCCGCGCCTATCCCATATTTTGAAGCATCCGAAGATACTATCGTGGGTTTTGCCGGATCAAAGAGTGCGAGCACTGGGGTTGTAGACATGAGATTTTTCAAACGTTCGTATTCTATTTGGTGTGCGTCAAACCACTCGAACACTGAGCTGTCCTTAATAACTCTGCGCATTAACGTTGCCCTCAAGGGCCAAGCTAGGCAACCAATTACCAAAGTAGTTTATAAACCCCAATAATCGTTGTATTTTTTTCTTACTTACTGGTTGTGGAAAATTGTGAATGCTCTTAACGAGAGCTGGGCTTGGGGAGATACCATTTTCATTAATCTCGTCCCCGAAAAACTCAATTTCCTTGCGGGCCAGTTTGCACTTGATTATGTTGAACGTGAGACCCTCTTGACAGGCTCTCTGCAGTACAGCGCGTAATCTGTCATTGTTCTCGGCCTGTGTTCTACCCCACACCAGAAGGTCATCGATGTACACTCGAACTCCGGGTAAACCCTCAAGCATTTGAGACATGGTCTTGTGAAATACTTCCGGTGCAGAAGCTATTCCAAACGGTAGCCGGAGGTACTGGCATCTTCCAAATGGAGTAGCAAATGTGCAGATTCTCGTGGTCTCATCATCTAACGGTATATGGTGAAACCCGGAATTTGCATCAAGGGTTGAAAACCATAGTGCATCAAAGAGCTCTGCCACAATGTCTTCTCTTTTGGGAAGTTGGTAATGCTCTCACTTCACCCACTCGTTTATGTTCTGAGGATCCAGACATACCCTGAGCTGTCCGTCTTTTTTAGCACAATAACCAAAGGACTCACCCAGTCAGCTGGCTTATCCACTTTCCGGATAACGTTGGCACTGGTTAAGCGCTGCAGCTCCCTCTCCAGTGGCTGCCACAAAGCTTGAGGGACTCGCCGGGCTGCTTGCACCGTTGGCCTAGCTCCTTCCTTTAGCACCATGTGGTATGCCCGTTTCACACAGCCTAACCCCTGGAACACCTCAGGGAATTCGGAGGTCACTGCGCTCAAGTTATTGCAGGAAACTGCCGAAACACGATTCACGAGTCCAAGGAGTTCACTGGCCTTGAGACCGCGAATAGGAGCCCGCGACTTTTTTTACAATGAAGAACTCGATGAGTTCTTTTGTGTTGTTGCAATCCTCAGTCAAGGATGCTTTTCCTGCGTGTGCAATTATGCCGCCACTGTAACTGCGCAAGACTGCCGTACTCCTTCGAAAATCCGCACTCCTGCCTGCTCGTTTCCACCACGACAATGGCAACAAGTTTGCTTGGGCTCCAGTATCAATCTTCAGCATAATATCCTTATCAGCTATCTTCGCCGGTACCAGCCACTCTGCTTGATTACTTGCAGAAGTACGTGCTCCCACCTCCAGAATTTCAAAGTCACTCCCGGCATCCGTGGCTTGATCGTCGTTTTCTTTAGTTATCGCGTTCACTCGTTGCTTCGGACAGCAAGACGCGAAATGACCTTAACGATGGCATCTCCTGCATTCTTTTCCTGTTGCTGGACAGCCTGTTCCTTTGTGAATGAAGTTACACTTCTGACAGTGGTCTCGTGCAGGTGGTGCTTCCACTGGCACCGTCGAACGTCTTTTAGTTGTCTGGTGAATACTGAGAACGAACTCTTCTGGCTTGTCCCAAACTTTGTTTTGTTTTTCCGCTATTTCGTTTGCTTTACACATGTCCACTGCTCCGGTAAGTGATAATTCCTGCTCTCGCAACAGCCTTTGACGTAGTTTCTTGTTCGATATACCACGCACTATTTGATCTCTGATCATTCAGTCTGCCAAACTACCAAATTCGCAGGTCTTACTTAGCCTTCAACAAAAGGTCTCTGTAAAATTGCTCAAACAGCTCATCTTCTGTCTGCTCTCGCATCCTGAATACGTAACGCTCGTACGTTTCATTCTTCTTGGGAAACAGTAGTTAGGAAACTTTTCTACTACGGCCTCGTAGGTTTGCTCCCCCTCGACGTTGAAGGTGTCGTAGACTTCCACGGCCTGCTCCCCAGCAACATGCCGCAACAACGCGATCTTCCGTCCCTCCTTCCTTTCGGCACGTGGCTCCGTAGCTGTCATGAAGATTTCGAACCGTTGCTTGAAACGCCTCGAGTTCTCATACAAATGTAGGGGTAGGCATACATAGTTCTGGAATAAATGGTTGCCGTCATGATTTTACCCACTTCATGCTCTTTGAGGCCGGATTTGCGTTTAGTAATTCTGTTGATCTTGTGTAGAACTAGATGTATCTGCTGCGTATAATCCGTTTCATCTATTCTGCATTTTCTTCGTTTTGCTGCCGAAAGAAGTTCAGCATCTTGGTGAAATGTCTTTTAGGGACGGGAAGCCCGTCCAGATGGGGCTTGATAGAGTTTCTGCTGGTTTCGGCCCTCTTGCGGTAAGAGTTGATGACTACGACGCATACCGACTTCTCTGGGGAGTAATGTAGGCCTATATTTTGTGCATGCGCTGCTATGATATCGAGGCCCTTTTGCAAGGTCGACTTTTTCTCCCCGGCGTTTTTTTTGGTACACCAGAGGGTAATGTCGTCTGCATAGATGGCATGTTTAAGGTTAGAGACCTGGTTGAACTTGAGAGGAAGAGGTTTCATGGCAAGGTTAAAGAGCGTCGGTGAGAGTATTGCACACTTCGGAGTTCCTCGATGTACGGGGAACGCTCGAATGGTTGGCCATCTAGCCCCGGAATGCGCAAAGTTCTGTTAGTGAGAAAATTCTTGATGTTGCTAAATCGTACGACAGCGAGGGTTGGCCTCTGCCAGGTGTTGCATGATGGCGGTCTGTAGAACATTGTCGAAGGCTTTTTTAATATCTATCACCACGATGGTGCAAAGTTGAACTGCGCTGGGTGTAGCGTATACTACCTCGTGTATCATAAGGGCTACATCTTGAGTGCTCATGTGTTTTCGAAAGCCGATAAGGGTGTGAGCGAGTTCGTCGATATTTTCGAGATGCCATTATAATCTTGTAAGGACAATTTTCCCACGAGCTTGCCCACGTATGACACCATGAAGATAGGGGCGTAAGTTGCCTGGGTTGTTGAGGAATTTTCCTGGTTTTTGTAACATGCTCACGTATGCTTCCTTCCACGTGGGTCGTATTTGATCAGTTTTCCTTACCTGATTGATTATCTTCAGGAGTTCTGTTTGTTTGTTGTAAGATATAGGTTCCACAGAATACCATACGCGATCTTGTCCGGTTCTGGGGCGGTTTTTCGCCGCAGTAGGGGCAGGGCCATTTGAAGTTCACCTTGAGTAAATGGTAAATTGATTCCCATGTCTTGTGCATTATTTCTAGTGGGAATGTCAATACCTTGTGGGTCAAAACCTGGATAGAAAGTATCTCGGATCTCCTTGATCAGGTCTTTCATCGTACAGCCTGTTTGTAGTTGGTGGCGTTGCAGAGCATGCCATGGTTTCGGTTGGCCGAGCAGCGCTCAAAACATATGGCATACCTTGGCGGTGTGCATTAAACCCATTCATGCTGTCGCATAATTGTGTCCAATGTTGCACTGCTAGGTGTTCTGCACACATTTAGCTTTCTTGAGTAATGTCGATTATTCTGCGCTGTATTTTTTCATATTTTTTTTTGCGTTGGATGAGGCGTTGTTGCTTGATCCAAAGTGCTAGAAGCGACATAGGGAATATCTTTGCCTCGCAATTATGCGGCGGAAACGCAACATTTCGAAGGAAAGAGATGTGCTTTCTGTCTTATGTGACAATATAAACAATGTTAAAAGTACAAGATGCAAATATTTCCCATGAGCAGCCTTTCCCATTACATGCACGCGTATTTGGCAAAATGATTCCTCGGTATCCCCGGTAGCCGTTATCTCCCATCCGCATCAGAAGATGGCAAAGGGTATTTACGCGGGAGTTAGACATTTCTCGCTTCTCTCCCCGCGGTGAGTATCACGTCGCGACAACGTCAGGCCCTTGTGCGGAGCCGCGCTGAAGTAGACATTCCATGGGGAAGCTTTTGCTCGAGTTTCACAAACGCACCCCCCTTGGCCTGGGATCTCCTTGCAATTTGCGGTATTTTGTTCGCTTGTCTGGCAACTTTACAGATTTTGCTCAGCCAGATGCCGGAGGTTGCATTGGGATTGCCTAACTTGGTGCGGCTTGCGCTGTGGCGCATGTCGACCGAGGCGCCCTTAAGGAGTCTTCGATATTCATCAATGCCGTCCTCAAGCCGCTCCTCATACAACTGGTTTTTGATTCCACGTCTTCGTGTTGCAGCCACCCGTTCAAAAAGCGTCTTTATTTTAGTAAGAAGCAGTTCGTCGTCCTCAGCATTGCCGTTTCATCTACGCCTGCATTCTTCTACTTTCGTCAACGCGCAGCAAACCCTGTTCGAGAGTGCGACCACTAAATGCGTCTGATAAGACTGACATCCCTCTAGGCTTCGCACCGTTCGTGTAAATGCTTTGAGTCGGGGAGGGAATCCAGCTGGTCCCGCCGATCACTGAGCACATCCCTCCCCGAAAAGCACCCACCGTGTGGCGCTTCAGCTAGGCGCGCTCATTTCCACATAAGGTGTTCCTAATGTTCTGGTGGATCAGTGTACGTGAGGCAAACATGCTTACTTCCATTTATTTATTTCATTTCTTCCTCCTATTCCTCCCCACCCCTGCCCGTTTCAATCTGGATGAGCATCGTACTGGCGTGCGGTCGTGTATCACTACTGCGTGGTGCACGTTAAAGGGATACTGAACCAAAGAATTTAGTGTCCATAATAAGTGGCGCACGTTCTTTCCACGAGCCAGCAGCCGCCGGTGTGCGCGAGCACACGCAACAAAATGACGTCAAAGACCTCCATTCGCGCGAGCAGTGAAACGTATGGGCTTCGGACCAAAGGAGAATAAAGACAGGCTTTTCATCTCTACAGATGAAAGCTACGTGCTTGTTAGACCAATCAATCGCTAACCTTTTACACCAGACACCACTGTGTAGATAGAAAACTTGTTTTTATTCTCCTTTGGCTGGATGCCCATGCATTTCACTGTCATCTTAAGCGCGAATGGAGGTCTTCGACGTCATTTTGGTTGCGTGTGCTCGCGCACACCGGCGGCTGCTGGCTCGTGGAAAGAACGTGCGCCACTTATTATGGACACTAAATTCCTTGGTTCAGTATCCCTTTAAGACCCCAGGCTAGCGGTTGTACCGCACTGGATAAATTTCTCATCTACAGCAGAGACTCCAGACGCCCTCTGAGGGAGACTAAATGCCGGCTGTATAAACATACACGGAACAATTTGCGCTTTTTGCCTCCTTAAGGGCCAGATGGGAGGGGCATTATATAAAAAAAGAGGGGGAGGGGGGCGAATAAAATAAAATACTTTGAAACTCTAGAAAACAAAAGAAAAGACAAACGAAACGATAATAATAAAAACCGCGTAGAGTTACAACCTGGTAGTTCAGTGGTGTTTATCAGAGGTGTAAGGTGACTGATCGGAGGAAAATGGATGGGTCTGAAATAAGTATTGTTTCCTTGGGAAGGGGGAGTTCCAGATGTTAATAGCCTGTGGAGAAAATGGTCCGTCAAAAGTTATCTTTTTGTTTGTTATACGTTTTATGCAACGTCTGTGATTGAGGCGAGATGATAACCCGTTAGGAGACAAAAGGCGTATCACATGGACTTTACTTTTAATGCGTTAACGTTAGTGCCCTGTCACATGCGCCGACCTTAAACTGGTGTGGACTAACCAAAGCTCGCAACGTCGCCACGGGACGGCGCCACAGCCCAACTGGCTGGGCGTGATTTCCAGGTGTGATCTTCAAAAAAAAAAAAAAAAGGCTCGAGTGCTGGTGAAAAAACGTTAACATCAGGGACCATTAACACCTACAGGGTCTTAGGCTCGGGCAATAGCTCAGTTCAAGCCCGCCCGCTCCAAAGAGAAAGAACCGCATCATCATCATCATCAGTGGAAACTGGCTAGGGAAATCCTCTGCAAGCAGTGACAGATGGCGCCACAGCCCCACTGGCTGTGGAAACTGGCTGGGAAACAGCTTCTGCAAGCGCTGACAGGTGGCAGGCGGGGTGCGGGTCCGCGCTTTGGACTGCCTCGGAAGCTCCTGCCGTAGGCTTTGGAGACCTGTGGACGGGCTGCGGTTCCGTTCTGCGACCTGCCACGCCGTTCTTGACGCGCAGTCCTCTTACCATGTGAGATGGGCCGTAAGCGCACCGTGTCGTCGCCCCTGTATCCAGCAGTGACGTGCACGGCAACGCAAGGCCCAAAAGGACCAACGACGCCGTTTGCACGAGATCGCCGACTGCCCGCCGCAGGATTAAACGCACGCTCGCGGTGAATAAATACGCACAAAGAAATGGCTTTGTCATTTTACGCGCATCGAGCGCTCGTCATTCATACAAGCGCTAAGTGACCTGACCTGCTTGCACCAGGGAGAAGAGGAGTTTTGGGAATGTTCACCCCGCGGAAAACTGCTGGGAGGCTGCATTCACCGTGCTTTGTTGTATAGAACCACTGCCCGAAATGCTCACGGATTTCTTTGAGAATCAGCGAAGCGGCAGCAACAACTTCGGCCTTTTTCTGTTTTATTTTTTTTTTTTGGTCAAATACGTTTGAGGCGTGTCAGAAGATAATTCTGTCACCACGTCTGCAACGAACGCCGTGTTTTTTTGTACGATGTGTGAGCAGCGAAACTGCGACTTGAAGAAACCGTTTCATGCGATCGGTTCAAAAGGACTACCAATCCCCTTGACGAGCGCGTTAGAAATCCACACGCTCACAGCTAGCCTCCAGTTTCCTTTGCTTTGTGATCACTTCCGCAACAGGGCAGCAACGTAGCTATGGACGCCTTTTTTTTCTCCTCGCCATTTGAATTTTGGTGGGGAGGGGGTCGTGTACACCAGCGAATCTGCGCTGCACGGTCGTTTTACTTGGCGTCTGCCTTCATCGTGCGGACACGAACAGAACTCGCGCTTACGCGTGCGCAATAATGCGCCAGCTCGCATTTGCGCGTGCGTGCGATATTAGCTTCGGGCGTATCGCACTCTTTCCCATAGCAAATAAAACAAAATTAAAGGAATAAACGAGAAAAAGTTTTCTATGACGTCGATGCGACGTGCCAGCTTATGTATTAGCGATGTGCGCGACCAAAAGCGTCGCTGCGGTCAGCTTTCCACGATTGGCCAGACCATGGGAATATGAGCACTGTCAGATTGTCAACTTTGACGGTGTTAGTTTCGGATTGCGATAGCTTCTAGCTTCTACTGTGCTTTTTAAAAACACCATCGAACTCGCCGTCGCACCCGATGGTAAATAGCCAGAATAACAACTGGTGACGTCACAGCGAGGCAAATGCCAGTCGTGACGTCACGGAGGGAAACCATAAGAGGGCGCCACCGAAACATCTCGGCGCTAATAGTCACTGGCGGCGGCCGCGTGCCGAGTCCAGCACACCTTATTATCGCTCCGCAGCTAATGAGATTTCATATACAGAGCGCGACGCATTGTTAAGGCTGGTTTTAGACAGCTGCAACGAGCGCGTTAGCTATATACGACTGCGTCCGTTGTGACCGGAACGACCGCTCTGGGCCGCGCGTAAACATACACTCCTGCAACCACTGCAACAGGCACAGAGGCCGGTCGTCAGCTCGGCGGCCAGTTTTTCCTCCGCCGTCAGCTGTTTCCGCGGTGCCTCGAAAAAGAAAGGGACGCGCTGCCATTATCAGAAAATGGACAGGCAGTTTTTAATAGCCTCGAGCTTTATTATTATTTTTTTTTCATTTTCCCGTGATAGGCTCTCGCAGGGCGCAGATTGGACGAAAAAAAAAATGCAGTACGCCGTCTTGGACGATCACGACTTTAACGCGCGACTTTACCAACAGTACACACCTCACCACACGCTTTTTCTACGATTACAGGGAACGACGCAATTTTCGGCTGCGATATGGCAACGTAGAGATATGATTTCGTGATCAAATGGACGTTTCCACCGTTCGGGAATGCTTACCACTAATCACTATTCTCGGGTGATAACACCGCGTGAAAATTTGCATCCTTCATCACACGCCTTGAAATATACAGTACGGACCCGTAATACCTTAAAAATCAGCACACGCATCGAGTGTCCAAAGCAAGAAATCTGGGCGATAATTGAGGAAACAAATACTTAAAAAGGACCATCGTAGTCTATAGGTAAACAAACACGACCGGCACGAGCGTTTCTGCTGTCTTGAGGGTACCGCCACGACATCGCCGCACGAGTAGATGAATCTTCCCTTTTAGGACGTGCTGGCTTGTCATCGTGACACACGACGGGAATTTTCACTCTAGGATAGCGCTGTTTCTTGGAACGATAAGCTTCCGCCACGCCGACCACGTCGACGATCACCATCGACGCAATGTTTTTCAGCAGACAACAGGAACCACGACCGGCATGCAACGCGTGCGGCCAAGCTCTCGTCGATTTATGATTGTTCTGCCGGTGTGCTTGCTCTGTTCGTTCCCAAACGTTCCCAAGCATTACAAACGTAGCAAAAAGATTCAGCCCGGCTCAACTCATTGCGTTGTCCCACTGCCGCCGGCCATGTTCCGATCTCCGTGCCTCTCTGCGCCTCTACACAACAGTTCGCGTACGTACTTTCACTACTTCCACCATGGCCTCTGAGATCCCGAAGCGCGCGCGCCGTGCGCTTCGGGATCTCGGAGGCCATGCTTCCACCGCAGGTGCGGTAACGGATGTTACGTACAAAAAAAAAAAAAAAAGTTTCAGAAAAAAAAAAATAAAACACGTAATTGTGTTTTAAATAATTAAAGGCAAACGCCAACCAATCCCTAAAAGATCTTAGGGTCCCAACGCTTCGGTGCCGGCTCGGCTCCTTCTTCAGGGGGGCTATTTAAAAGAGAAGCAGCTTCTTTCTTTTCTTCTGCGGCGAATGTAGGGCAGTATCTTCGTTTTTTTTTTTTTTTTTTTACGGTGGTTAGTTTTCGAACCAGGTGTGGTACCTTCGTTTTCTTCAAAGTTGGTTATTTACAAACGAGGATCAGCATCTTCGTTTTTCTCTATGGTAGGGGCGTGTTTCTTTGGTGTCTCTTCTACGTGTCGTAGCCCACTGACGTATGCTGAGGGCAAGGTGCCGGAGGATCGATTAATATTTCCTGGTGTGGTCTGTATGCGCCATGACTCAATAAAGAGTCGTTTCCGCCAGTTGGTTTCTACATCCAGGATTCGGGTATTTTCAAAATCGATGCGGTGGTCATTGTCCTCGCAGTGTTCCGCAACACCGCTACGCTCTCGATCAAATTTGCGTACGTCATTCTTATGTTGGCGGACTCTTTCCTTGAGGTTTTTTGTTTCGCTGACGTATGAAGCGGAACACTCAGCGCAGGGAATTTGATACACAACGCCTTGTGCTTTTTCTCTCGCTGGATGGTCTTTCGGACGAGGCACTAAGCGGCCAAGTGTCGAAACAGGTTTGTGAGCCACCTGGATACCTTCTTTGCCAGCGTACGGGTCAGAGTTTCGCTAGTTCCCTTTATATAAGGTACACAGACGCGGATGTTAGGGCGGGACTGCGTACTATTTTGTGGGTGCTCCAGACTGCGACCAAGACGACGGGCAACACGGCTGATGAAGCTGTTGGTGTAGCCATTCTTTTTTGAGGTCGGCCGATGACAGCCTGTTATTCACTTTCTTTATCTTTCTTTGAGGAGCAGATGTTTTGAGCTCTGGACAACAGGGTCGCAACCACCGACGCCTTGTGACTCGAAGGGTGGTAGGAGTCAAACCGAAGGTAACGTCCAGTGTGGGTCGGCTTCCTGTATACAGTGAACTCCATGTCTTCACCTTCTCGCTTGACAAGCACGTCCAGAAACAGCATGCAAGGTACCGTTTTTTTCAAGCTCTAATGTAAACTGGATGGCCGGCTCGATGGAGTTTAGGTGTGCTAGAAAGTTGTCCACCTCTGATGTTTTGAGGATACAAAAGCAATCATACGTAGCGTAGGAACACTTTGGGGCTAGCCGGAAATGAGTGCAGCGCCCTTTGTTCGATTGCTTCCATCGTCAGGTTTGCCGTAGTAACCGAAATAGAAGCTCCCATTGCGGTTCCGCTGGTCTGGCTAAAGAACTCTCCTTGGAAGCTGAAGTAGGTGCTGTGAAGGCAGAATTCAAGGAGGCAGCATATTTCATCCACGCTAAGGCAGGTTCTTTCGTTCAGGTCTTTCTCCTTTTCGAGAGCGTTTCTGGTTGTGGCTACAGCCAGGGGCACTGGAACGCTTGTGAACAGTGAAATTACATCGAATGACACCAGACTGTCCTCGGGGGTGACCTTGAGTTCTGAAACGAGCTCCACGAAATGACCGGCGTTTCGTACGTCAGTTGGCGTTCTTCCGACGAGAGGGGAAAGGGTGCGATGAAGGTAGTTGGATAGCGCCCGAAGCGGTGACGTTGTAAAATCCACAATAGGCCGGAGGGGAACATTTGGCTTATGGATCTTAGGGAGTTCATAGAAACCAGGAGCAGAGCCATTTCGGCATATGAGCCGTAGGTAAAGGTTCTTTGATTCTGGATGTTTTGTGAAAATTCCCGCCAGAAGTTTGTTCCGATTTGTCTGAACTTGTCTGGTGGGGTCCTTTTTGAGTTTCTGATAAGCCGAGCTGTCCAGAAGATCCTTCACCTTTCGTTCGTAGTCTTCCCGATCTAGGACGACCGTTGAATTACCCTTGTCCGCCGCTAAAAGCACAATCTTTGTGTCATCTCTTAGCTGCCGAAGTGCTGTCGACTCTTCTCTTGATATGTTGTATCGCTGACGCAAAGGCATTTTCGACAGAATGCTGACCGTTTTCTGTCGAACCCGTTCCTGGGCGCTTGAGTTCAATTGCGTGATGCCCTCTTCTATTGTGGCGACAATCTTTGGTATGGGCGGCTTTGTCATAGTCACGTTAAAGCGGTGGCCTTTTATTTATTTAAAACATTTAACCCCACCAGGCAGACGTCTGCCGAAATGTTCACCTTCACGTCATTGTGCCTTTCTCCAATAACATGCAACATCTCGCACAATCGTTCCACCAAAGCACACATCTCACACACGTCTCCTACATCAATTCCACTGAAAGCAAAGAACCCTTTTACAAACATTGTACAGCACACTGGTTGAAAGCAAATCTCCTTCCACACGTCTTTCCAAAATGCAGCAGCTACCGCTGTCCATCGCAGCACACTTTCTGTAATCGTTCGCAATTTTGTTTTTTGTTTTTACCGATGACAAATGTTTGCTAAGACGACTTGTTTGGTAAAATTCGCTTATTGCGGGTGTCAACTATAAGGTGTTCAAAGTTTGAGTTCCTCATTTTCTTTTATGAGTAAAGCGGATAACAAAAAGCGTTGATGCGTCGGTGCTAACTCTGTCTTGCCGTATACACGGCGGGGAAAGAGAGAGAGAAAGATGAGTAAAAAAAAAAAAAAAGGACAAATCAGAAGAAAAAAAAAAAACAAAGAGAAGAAAATGTGCCTGATAGAGAGAGAAAGAGGCAGTTAGAAAGTGAAAGACAAAGAAAGAGAGAGAGAGAGAGAGCTGGACAATTGATACAGACAGACAGACCAAAAAGACTGGCAGAGAGGTAAACAGTTTGAGAGAGAAAGAAACAGACAGACGAGGACCAGCGTATTCAGCTTGGTATGAGAGAGGCTGTAAGAAAGAGAGAGACGTGAACAATACAGAAAGAGAGAGAAAGATAGAGGGGGAGGGGAAAGACAGGCAGCCATAATAACCAGAGAGAGAGACTGTCTGTAATGGTCGCAATGTGACTAAACAGACTGTAAAGAGGCGATCAAAATACATGATAAAAGAAGGGTCGATGAGAATTTTAAACCGCCACAGTGTGCCGACACCAGACCTGCTTGTTGCAGCCAAACAATGGCTTTGCGAGGATGCAGACCACGCATCGAGGAACCCGAAAGGAATTCATTCGATCGTGCGGCCCCTTATCCCTTCGCTTTCAGCGTAAAATGCGTCCGCATTGTCAGTACTCGCGACGCGCAAGTTGTCGTGGAAGCTAAACTCGTGTTTCTGATGCGATTAGCAAACTTCGCCGATTTTTTTAGCAGCCTAATCCAAAAGCATCATCTGAATGCGGATGGCTTCCGGGTTCCGAAATGCTTTCTCGTTCCCCCCGGATTTACTCTAGTTAACGAAAAAAGTGACATCTTGTTCGCTAACGAAACCGAAACTTCGTTCTACTTAGTTTTCCCCAAGTTTTTCCCGCCGTCCTAACGGGACGTCATCGGCTGGAAGCGAGGCACGTGGCCGGCAGTGAAGTACGCTCGCGTCCGTCTCTCTCGCGTCTAACAGCGGGGCAAACAGGTTGATTATAAATTTATAGTCCCTCTAAACTATGGGCAAAAAAAAAAAAAAAAAAAAACTGTGAGCAATTGTGATATTGAGCAAACCGATTCTGCAACTCAGCCCGCTCTAGACGAGGCTCACTAGTTTCGTGAAATCGCTGGCGTAAATTCGTTCTCCTTCTATCACAAGCAAGCAATTACGCTGTCAGAAAAGGTCGAAGAGTCGCGCAGTACATTGTTTTT
This sequence comes from Ixodes scapularis, assembly GCF_016920785.2. Classification (NCBI taxonomy): domain Eukaryota; kingdom Metazoa; phylum Arthropoda; class Arachnida; order Ixodida; family Ixodidae; genus Ixodes; species Ixodes scapularis. Next base: position 37,827,627 of record NW_024609868.1, read on the forward strand.
TCTTATAAATGACCCAAAGGCCAGGCACCACGGGGAATGCTCGGAATGCGAGTACAGGTGCCACATGCACTCGTTTTACCTGAAGGAATGTAAGTGAGTAAGTAAGTAAGTTTATTTCCCATCAACACTGATGGCGGAGGTCAAGAAAAAAAGCTGTAAAGTACAGCTTGACAAGGTCCTCGACCTCCTACATAAGCGAAATAGCAGAGGCACAGGAAAAAAAAAAAAAAGAACACATACAAAAAAGATTTTCCATACCAAAACATGGTTCAAGGTGAAACAAGAGGACACTATACAAGCGCAAAATACGTACTAAGCAAACAAGGAATAAAAAATATATATATTAAACAATATTAAAAAAAATATTACATAAAAGATGAAATCATTGCTAATTTACCTATCTAAGCCTATAAAATATTCTCTAAGCTGTTTTGGTGATATCCTATTCAATTCCAGTTCACTCTCTTCTAACTGGTTTAGCAATTTAGGTAACGTATATCAAACCATCTGGGAGCCGTAATTTGTTCTCCGAGCCACCATCTCCCAAAGGTGTGCATGACGAGTGGAGTAAACCGGTTCTTTTAGATAAAGATTAGTCATATTTGTTGGGAAACGTGTATTTCTATTGTTTTCCGTTTTAAACATATTACTAAGTTTATAATTGTATAAATTGTATATATTAATAACGCGGAAAGCCCTAAACAAACCAGCTGAATGGGAGTCAAACGAGACGCCGCCGATGGACCTCAGTATTTTTTTTTTTGTGCCCTTTGTTTCAGATTTTCTTTAGAAAAGTTACTGCTGGAGTCGCCAGCACGAGTCGCATGAAAATGCTCTTGTAGCAAGCATATGCTCCTTGGTGCCTCGGTTATTTAACGAAACGTAATTTAGCAAAACAGCCTCCTAGGGAGAAGGGGGGGGGGGGGGGGGGCGAGATCGACCCTTTCCCCCATTTTCCCAGGCGTCTTAGATGTAAACTTTTTAGAGGAAATATCGACAAACACCAGCTTGTTTTAGGAAGAAATTATTAGTTTTTGATGGCATAACAAATACTAGGTCAACAAAAGAGATCTCAGCAACGCTTCACCCCCCCCCCCCCCCCCCCCCTCCAAGCAATCCGTCCTTGTGCTGTACAAAAGAATTGTGTTTTCAACAAGGACCAACACCCTAAACTAATCAAAGCCTGTTGATTGCCTCCTCTTTCTACATTAGACGTCGTCAGACTACGAGGTTGCCAACTCTGCGATTGGTTGCCGAGCGTCCGCCTCATCGCTGATTGAACACAGGATTGAACACGAGCTGAAGCAGCACTCGTGTCCAATCCCCTGCCAGCGATGGGTCTTAATATGATGACTTCAGAAGTTTGAGTGCACAGGCCTTGCTACGGGGTGCATGGGAAGCACGGCGCACTCAGTTTGATTTATTTACAGAAACAACCTGCAGCACTGAAGCATTATAGCAGGGAAACACAAAATAAAACACACACTCACGAACATAAATACAATGGCAAAAATACAATAAATACCGCTAAATAAAAAAACACACACAAACTCTTGAATGTTAAAACATTTAGGATACTGAAAAACAAATATCCTACGTCATCTGTAGTAAATCTTGATGCAGGCAATAAATTCCAGTTCGTTATTGTACGAGCAAAAAATGAGTATTACAAGAAAAGCTTCTTTCAGCTTCTTTTTTATTTTCTTTTGCTTCGATCATATACTTTTTACAGTATTTTAGAAGCAATAAAAGGAACCACAAAAAATAAAAAAATAATATTTTTTTATTTTATTTTTTTGTTATATATGTATTTCTATACTTACAAAGTGAGAGCCACAGCAACGTCGTGAGATATTGAGCACCATTATGTCACTGTTTAAAGTTCACTAAAGCTTGTTATGCTTTCATCGACTGTAAGATTAACATTTATTTACTGAGAGTACCACTTATTAAAGGGGCGGTGCAACGATATTCAATTGGAATGTTTTTCACTTTACCCGAGCTTACTGGCACTAGTGGGACTCAAGGATACTCGCACGCAACACCACTGGCCAAGAAAATCCTTTGTTGCGGTGTAATTTCAAGGACAAAACCGAGTGTTTTCATTCAATCTCTCCTTCGCAAAACCTGATGACGTGGCTGGGCGGTAGCAGTACCGCCCAGTGACGATATTTCAATGCTTCTCATAGATTGGACCCGAGCATGGCGTGGGCACTCGATATGGGCTCGTGATAATTGATAGCTCGAGAAGCATTCGGGTAGTGTCCTGTGTCCAATCGCTGCAATGACGACAACAGCCGAACCATAACAATGTCTGGAACTCAGACCGTGTCCTGTGCCTTGCCAACCCCAGCGCATGGCTATGATCAACACTGGCGGCATATAATCGGCTCCAGATCACGTGGCCGCTTGCTCTGGCTGCGAGTTGAGAGGGTTAACTCTGCTCGTTTTTCTTTATTTTTTTTTTCTGCGACTTCGATTGCGTGTCGTGAAAAACGAACGGGTATTTCACAGGTCATTAACGTCAGGGATCCGTTCTAAGCGGTATTTGCGCGAAATAAAAAAATCGTTGCATCGCCCCTTTAAATTTGTAAAAGTGAGAAGTGCTTTAGGGCTGAGGATATTCCCTTTTTACTCTTTTCGTCATAGTTATAACACTGCATGGCGAAATAATTTTTTAACACTCGTAATGGCAAAAAAAAAAATCGTAATGGAGTTAACTGTGAGGTTCACAGTGCATACGCGACAGATGGTTACCGCAAACGTAACGTTAGCGAGTGATTTTTGAAATCAAACCCCCTGGGCCCGTTTGCTCGAACCACTAACCGCGGCTAAAGTTAGCCGCAGTACCTAGGAGAGGGATTTTGAGATCACGTGACTGGCTCGGTAGGGATGCGGGGAAACATGGCGGTGCCCCAGTGAGTGAGCGCCGCTCGCTTTGGAACTAACATGTCGTTGTGGTTGCAATATCGGGCGCGTTAGTCAGCAACGAATGGTGCGGGAGACTTTCGCTTTGCCTTACCTCACTTAAACCGCAAAGCATGGGCAATGACATCGCCGCATTTTTTAGATAGTGTTTCGATTCTGGGCACTCCTAAGCCTAAATGAACGCGATAATTGTCGGCATAGCAACGTTTTTGGAAAGCGGATTGTTGATAGCAAACAAAAGCAGACGGCGTCCCAACAGACCCTTTTTTCTAAATTATCCAAGCACCGAGGTGCATGCTACGACTGTAGTTGCACGCGTCGCACGTGCTGGCGTCTGCAGTAGTAACCGTTCTAAAGCAAAAAGTATAAAACAAATTTTGCCTTGCACGCGCGTTCGTTAAAGCCTTATTATGATTTTTTACTTCAAATCTTTTATAAGAGGAAGGCCAGCGCGCGTGAACCGTAGAATCACAGTTCCAGCGTTCTCCTCGCGATGCCTGGATAATTTTGAAAAAAGTCTGTTGGGACGCCGTCTGCTTTTGTGTGCTATCAACAATCCGCTTTCCAAAGACGTTGTCATGCCGACAATTATCGCGTTCATTTAGGCTTAGGAGTGCCAAGAATCGAAACACTATCTAAAAAATGTGGCGATGTCATTGCCCATGCTTTGCGGTTTAAGTGAGGTAAGGAAAGCGAAAGCCTCCTGCACCATTCGTTGCTGACTAACGCGCCCGATATTGCAGCTACAACTACATATTAGTTCCAAAGCGAACGGTGCTCACTCACTGGGGTACCGCCATGTTTCCCCGCGTCCCTACCGAGCCCCCAGTCACGTGATCTCAAAATCCCTCTGCTAGGTACTGCGGCTAACTTTAGCCGCGGTTAGTGGTTCGAGCAAACGGGCCCTGGAGACCTCAAAATGGCAACCGACGTTTTGCTAAGATCTTAGCCCCGCGAAGAGTCATATTTCATCCTTAAAGAAATTCTACCGCCTTGTAGCTTTCTTTCTTTCTTTATTTGTGTCTGCGGATTCTTGTTACCCAGAGGGGGACTAAGGCAGAAGGCCCAAATGCCTGACAAGTTTTAAACTCCCTCTTGGCATGCACCGGCCTTCATACAAATATAAGTTAAAAAAGAACAAAAAAACATTATACTGAAATGTTAAATAGGTTCAATTGTCAAATCAACTCATATTAAAAGCATTCAGTATCGAGGTTAGTTTTCAAGCTCCTATCTTCCGCTTCGGCTACATATTTTCCGTTCCGTTGACAATAGGGACTTTTAGCAAACCGCAACCGTGTTCCGCGTACCGCATTACCGTAGCTTTGTTTCGATCGTCGAAAAAAAAAAAAATTGGCAACGGTGTTTTTTTAAATGTGTTGTCACTGACAGGATGCAAAGAGCAGGGCGGCTTTTTTGGGTGCCCTGCCTCCAGCACGCGCTGGTTGCCTTCCACCGTGTTTTGGCTGCGTGCTCGATACTCGCGAGACGCCAAAGTGTTATCGAAGATGCGAGATTCGCGCTGGAGGCGGGGGCAACTGAACAACTTCCTGCTGTTCTTACCCTGTCAGGGACCATAACAGTGACGCGCTCTGCATGCTTTGTTTTTATGTGGAGTGTTCAGCCTGCCGGAATGTGATCTCCACGACCCAGCGCTCACTGGTGTTCATCGCCTCGGAAACTCCGGCGAACCCCTGCGTCACACTTGTAAAAACGCTGAAAATGGCACAGGCCAGGAGTTGAAAGTTGAAACGCTTTATAACAAGCATTCCCAAGTTTATAACAAATAAAAAGACAAATAAGAAAGGCACGGAGTCGTTTTTTGTATTATATTTGTGGGTAAAAAAAGAAGTTAATTTTTTTTTATGTTCTTTTTTAACGGAAGTGATTTTTTTTTTCTGTAGTACTCTTTATGGATGCAGAAGTAAAGGCAAAATAAAATTAGAAAAATATCTTAAAAGATAAAAAAAAAGGGGGGGGGGGGAAGAAGAGAAAGCGCCAGATCTCCAAACGTCGCGACCTTCCAAAAACGCTCAAGGAATGCGAAGCATTGTCCCGAGACTTTTGAAGCATTCAAACCACGGAGAGGAAGGTTCGATCGTCGGCGCGCAGTTGCTGCTTTTGACCACTAGAAGATCTGTTTTACGATTTTAAATTTGTTCAGTTTAGAATTGTTTCATGCGAGTTACGGAGCATACCTTTTGCACAGAGAAAGAGAGAGAAATAGAGTGAAAGAGAGATAGAAAGATCGCTAATCTGTAGAGAATAAAGGGGCCCCGTTTTTAAACTCAAGGTTGGCGCCGAAGTTCACGAAACGCGTCGATCACACTCTCGCGAGGATGATGACGCACTTCTGTTGCCGAAGTCCAATCGTAGCGCTGCGCGAACATTCGGGTCCAAATTTGCGTTTCAAAAGTCTCGAGGCCCAGAACTAAACTTTCCAGATTACATAAGAATCCATTCGTGTTCCTCACAAGTAGAAACAAATTTGTTTTGTGGTGCCGACTGGAACATGACAGTGCAGTTCTTGAGATTAGAAAATGGCGAAATTAAGCAGATGACCTGAATGTTCCATAATAAAATACGCGCACCGAGCTTCTTTGAAACGGTAAGATTATTTGAGGACCAGACTGCCGTGATGGTGACGTATATAAAAAAAAATCCTAGCTACAAAAAAAAAAAAAAAAAGATCAAAGGGCGAAAACATGTTTTTTTTCCCGCATAATGGGATTCGTTGTGCCGTGTAAGTTCTCATAATTTGTGAAAGACCTATTGCATAGTACAAACACTTACGCGCGGCTCTGACGCCAGGCCGCTACGGTGGCGCTGCTGTAACGTGGCGCAAGCGCTTTTCTTCACGCGAATCTGGTCTCTACGCGCTCTCAGTGTACACACCTGGTGTGTGTGGACTTGTTTCTCAACATTGGTGATGGTTTCTAGTAACGTTATTACATCAAGTCAGTTAACAGCTTTTTCAAGCCCGCCACCCTTCGTTTGAAGCGCCATCTAGAGGCTGCATTTGAAAACTGTATTCTTCTTTAAGGGGCACTGACACCCCCCAAATTTTTTTCTTAATTTTTTTGCCAAGCGATTTATTATGGTTGCAGAAGACCACCCAATCAATATTTTAGTACAGCGTTACGTATATGTTTAATAAAGTCAAGATACGAAACTGTTCGAAACCGAAACCGAAACTTGGCTGGGGAGGAAGAAGAAATATAGAGGAGGAGGCACTTACCAAAAATCACGTGGCTGTGCACTTTTTTTTTTCAATCGACGCATTTGCAGTTCTTTAGAAGTAAAAAAAAAGGTATATTTTTGTCTACTTTTGGTATTCAATGTGTGCCTTCGATGACTTATGACTGATTATCTTTGGTGGTTGTGTTTAATCCATAGAAAACGGCTCGTGAGTACGGAGAAGAGAGTGAGCGCGATTCAAGCCGGCCAGTTTTCGGTCGGCGGTTTTCGGGTGGAAAGAAAACGAATTTCGAGGCGCAAATTGTGTTCTGAGTAGTTGAGCTCTCATATTGTCACGGATGACAATTGATGAGGCGATGATAACTGAAGAAACTAAACATTTAATGGGGGCGAACTTGTGCCCGAAACAGAAGGGAGACAGAATTTAACAGTAGAGCGTCGTGGGCTTCGATGGCGGCGTAACAGCAGGATCGGACGTTGAGGCGAGACTGACTCCGCTCGCCTTGCGGAATCCCTTATGTACCCTCCTGGGTTTCTGGGACATTCGGCGTAGAACTTTCGGCGCGTAGAACATTCGGAACTCGATCACACGAGAATGTTCTCGAACTTACGAGAACGCCAAGTTGAAAGAATAATTAAAAGGACATTCCACAGACTGGAATCGAACCTAAACCTTCCGCGTCAAGCGCGGCAACAGTCAAGCGCGCCAACCATTCGGCCACGCAAGCGCTCGCTCTGCGACGCGCGTGGCAATATGTCATGTACAAATACAAACCCTGACCACCATAAATACTCTGTCAGTGTTGCAGTGTCCCTTTAAAGGGACACTGCAACAAACAGCATAAACGGGACACCTTTCAAATTTTTCCTCGAGAAGAAAAAACAACAACCTCACGCAATATTTACGTTGTTAGACGTAATTTAGGTGGAGGTCACGGCCCGATTTAAGCGCCGCCCACAAGTCAGTTGGCCCGCTCATTACTACTGGATTGGCTTGGGTGCTCGGCCGAACGAGCTAACAAGCCAACAAGCCTGGTGTCTCGCTTTTCCAACATCCGGCACGTCTAGTCTGGTGTACGACAACGCCTGCTAGTTGTGCGAGCAGACGCGCGGCAGCCTCCGACATCGTCTGCAATTTCAACACCTGCTGCGTTCAATTTACCTGCTCCTCCTGCATGGTGCAGAAAAGTGTAGGGAAGTGTACTTCCGGTAGTATTTGAATACACGTACCAAAAGTACACTGTCCTACACTTTTCTACTCAGGTGCAGAAGGTGCAGATAAATCCGAACACAGCTAAAACACCTAAAACAACACTAAACCCAACTCTAACACTCAGTGCATACACCGCCTACACCGCACCACTAGCTTACTGCCTGACACACACACACTGAAAGCCATCTAGCTTAACACACCTATCACTCCGCCCGACTTTTCCTCTATTGTTTAAGACCAGATGCCTCCTGCCCCAATTGCCCCTATCCCTACGCGAACTTTGTGCATCTCCGGTCCGCTTGTCCCACAGCTATCCGATTTCCCACTACCCCAAAACCACCTCCTCCACGCTGCCGGGTATGGCTGGCCTCAGCGGCTTGCGTCGATTAGCTGGCTCTGGTCCGATTAGCGAAAGGCCACATCTAGCGTCACAACTTGACCCAACATAAACTCATCTCTCTTTCTCTCTGGAGAGAAAGCTCGCGCTGTGGAACCCAGGAATCCTAAAGGTTCAATCCTCACCCCTGCCCGTTTCGCTTTGGATGAGCATTGTATCGGCGTGCGGTCGCGTATCCCTATACTGGGTAATGCACGTTAAAGACCCCAGGCAGGTACTGCACTGGCTAAATTTCTAATCCGCAGTGAAAACATAAGACGCCCACTGGTGTGGACTAGCTTTTCACTACCTAAACACTCGAACAGCAAAATTACTTCGTACTATTATTATTGTATTCACAAGTCTACGCTGGACCGCGATGCACCCAGTACAAAAACAATTGGTTTTTCTTTAGTCCGTTCAACCGACGAGAAGGGCAATCGGTATCATGATCTAAGATCATGATACGTTAGTGTCGTGGGGGATTGGATGCTTTCTTACGACTGCCGCGGCCCACTCTGAATACGAATGAGTGATGTTTCGAGTAGATGACTGTGCAATGCCCGCTCAGAGAGACCCTGGTGATACGCATCGATTAGCGCCTAGATGTTTCAGTGGTAGCCTCTTATAGTTTCTATCGGTGACCTCACGACCAGGATTTTATCGCCCTGACATCATGTGCTTGAAACGTACTTTATTAATGTACACATCCGCGATCCTGGTGACTTAGCATCAGTTACGACCGAAAAGCCTTATAGGGTGTGTTCGAACGATGAACTTGTCCTCTGACAAGTTCTTACGAAATACGTGACGTCTCATGGCTACGCTACAACTGTACTCTATTTTACCTTATAACGTACCAGTGTAGATGCTACGAACCATCTTACACTCTAAAAAAGCCCGTGCGTCTGCTTTCCGGCACAACAATCGGAGAGCCAATCAGCGCAACTTACGGAGGCTGCTCAGCGAATGACGATGCCGAAACATATGTTTAGACTAAAAAACGCAGTCTGAGTTGTGACATTAAGCAATGCAAGCGTGACGTTTTGCATTGCTTAATGTCACAACTCAGACTGCGTTTTTTGGTCTAAACATATGTTTCGGCATAAACATTCGTCGAGCTGCTTCCGTAAGTTGCGCTGATTGACTTTCTGAGTGTTGTGCGGGAAAATAGACGCACGGAATTTTTTTAGAGTGTATATATATATATATATTCAGTTTTTTCTAATCTCTCACTTTCCTCGTTTTAATTTAGCGCATGCAAATCGAAGTTCCATGCTCACCCAAAGGGCGAAAAAAAGAAAAAAGAAAAAAAAAAAAACAAAGCGCTTTCCACACGGGCGAAATTATTTAACTGATGAGGACGGCGAGTTGTCTTTAGAATCTCCTCCATATTTTCTTCCGATGCACTTCGAAGAGAGAATAGCAGTTGTAACGAGACGATCTTTCAAATCAAAATCTGAATGCGAAAAAGAGGAAATAAAGAATGAAGACATACAACTCTTAGTGCCGACACTCTGAAACGCAGTATGTGTTTTGAAAAACAAAACAAAACAGCAGCGCAATGAAGGTTTTTATTTCTTCGTCTGGCTCGGAAGTTTGGCAGAAATAAATTGGGCGCCCACGAAGTTTGAGTTCAATCCGGCTCTGTTCCAAAAAAAGGACACCCAGCGATTAGAATGAGACTATATATATGAGTTCACTGTGACTATAAGCGAACTGACGTTGCAAACTACACAGAGAAGGCTTGGTGTTTAACTGTCAGAAGAACGTCCAACGGTTTATATTATGTGACTCAAACCGGTCGTGTACCTGTAATGTGAACACATATCTAAATTAAAGGAAGTTTTCAGTAGATGTTTATTTTTATGCATGCCAGTGTCGTCTTATAGTGTAATTAAAAAAAGTGCTTGATACTGTTTTTTCATTTTTATTTTACGGAATGTAGATTATAAGTAGACTGGTTTTTAGCTCAAAAAAAATTAAACAAAACCAGTACAACACGAACTAATTTATTCACCGCACATTATTACTCTCTGTGAGTATAGACCTATTGCTATATTACTCAAGCTGTGAGTATAGACCTATTGCTATCTTACTCAAGCATCACGGAGACTGCTGGGATTGGTGTTCCACGCTCCACACGCGCACACCTTCCCCGTGTAAAAGATCGGAAGTTAATAACCAAAATAAAGCGTTGAGGAACGCGCGTGCAAGATGCTATTTGTTTTAGGTAGAGTTCCTGTATAGGCTCCCTATGGGAGTCAGAGTTGCGCGTTCATCCCCTTACCGCCGTTTTTCCTGCACAGCATGTTGATCCCGCTCGTCACGTGACTGACTTCGACGAATAGCGGCGCCGCGCGTTCGAGGCGCGCGGCGCGCTCAAAAGCAGGGACACGTACGGCGGGCGCGTGCAACGTCTACTTTCCTGCACGGCGCTCGATCCGGCTCCTCACGTGATCGGATCTCGGCGAATAACGGCGCGGCGGCACGTAGAAAACAGACGCGCAACTCTGGCTCCTGTAGGAAGCCTATACAGAAACTCTAGCTTTAGGTATTTGCTTTAGAAAAGTTACTACTGCTAATGCCAGCACGTGCGGCACGTGGAACACCAATCCCTGCATTCTCCTTGATGCTTGGTTAATACAGAAATTGGTCTATTGAGAAGTTCTGAAGGTACTTTATACTGGAAAACTTGGACCAAAGTTCAAGTATATTTCGGGGGCACAATGTATATTTGTTTGTGCTTTATTTTAAATAGATATAGAAGTGGTGACTTTCTAGCTTTCGATAAATGTTTTTTAGGCGTAACGCCTAACGTATGTGACGTGCGTTACTGCTCCGCTCCACGCGTTGTTGCAGAAAAACTCGAAGAAAATCGAGCAGCGTTAATTTTCTACGAAACATCCGACGCGTCATGTTATACGATTCGTCGCCGTACGAGTCGTCGGGGTCGGACGTTTCGTTGCGCATGTGTCTCGCGCTTTGGGTGTTCTCTCGCTGACTCGTGTCTCGAATGTCCATCGCAACCACGCGCCCTGGTTTACAATGCTCAGAGCGCATTGCCACCCAAGTCGCGTGCAATGCGCATCGATTATCCGAGGTGCATGGCGGGAAAGCAGACGCTCCAAATTTCTTGTAGTGTAGTCCCTTTAGGATTGATTTTTAATGCGAAGACATTAACTATCCCATAAAGCTGAGCCGGCAACGCCTGTAACCACACACACATACAAAAAAAAAAAAAAAAGAAAAACGCGGGAACAAAAGTAAATATTTTTTTAGTGGCGGAGTTATTGCACACTTGTACGTAGTTCAACTACTCTACTCAAGTTACTGTAGTTTAACTACTTTTCTGAGTAGTTTAGTAACTTTCAACTACATTTTTATTTCGGTAATTAGTAGTTTACTTTAATTACTTTTTCTGAGTAACTTCTACTTTAATTACAAATTACTTTCAAATTTTAATGGTTGTTTTGCCTGTCAACAAACATTTCTGCACAAAAGAGATAAGATGGAAGATCAGCTGATATTTGCAAAGAGGGGGAAGCAGGGGGTGTAGGAAAAGGGTGGGGGGGAGAAAATGGGTTGGAGAGTCTGAAACCCCCCCAAATTTTCCTAAAGCAGCCACCCCCCCCCCCCCCCCCCCCTCCTCCCTCTCTGCAACAACACTGCTACGAGGTGCGGGGAGCGAACAGGCACGACGCAAGAGAGGCCGAGTAACTACAGGATTAGCGCCGAAGGCTGGCGTTTATTTGTGATCCGAAGCTCAAGGAGACTTGAACTATTCGAACAAAGGGCTGGTTCCCGCTGCTCCCCACCATCGTAGAAACTCTCGCCCACTACAGGAGGTGCACTCACTGCATCCTCACTCAAAGGAGTAACAAAATGCAGCCCCTGCTCTGAGGCTCATCTGGTGCTTCCGTAGTTTGTGCTCTACTCGAAGAATCGCGACCTAAAGGGCAACACAAAGGGGACCTTTTTGTGTTGCCTTTCCTCCCAAAACATAGAATATGCAGATCTTCAAAAATTTGAAGACCGTTCGAGAAACCTTAGTAATTCTCCCAACACTTCTATATAAAAAACAATAAACAAGCAGTGTTGGGAAGTACTTAAAGCAATACTGTTTAGAAAATTAGTACTTTAATTCAAGTACATTCTCTGGGCATGTAGTTGTACTTTGCGAGGAAAATAAATCTCCCGACTTCAATGTACAATCCCGAAATTAAAAAAAAAAAAGGCGTATCGTCGTTTGAAAACGCGCTCTTTCAAGGCATCATCCGGTCATTTCTCTGAGTGAAGTAACGGCGGTTATAAGACCGACACAAATAAGTGGCTTATAAGTTGATTGTGTCAAATAGTTTGTCAGCGAGAGTAAAACAACTACTCTGTGGCGACTTGAGCTTATACAATATTTGCTGCCATTTCCGTAAAAAAAATGATGCACCTCCGATTACCTCTGGAGCAATGCGTACCAGTTAAAAAACACTGTATAAAGAATAAAAAGGACATCTGAAAGATTGCGGTAAAAGGACTTGTACTTTGCCTTGAAATATACTGCATTTATAGTACGTTACTTGAGGTACATTGCACTCGGTGTACTTACTACTTTACTTGAAGTACATGACCTCTAATTTAGTTTGAACTTTACTTCAAGTACTTTTTACATGTACTTTACGCAACACTGGTAAACAAGCAAACACTGTCTAAAAATCAAGCTCAGGCAGTGCTAAAGTTCAAAGTAGAAATGACACATTTACATACAATACATCATTGACCAAACAAACAAGAAAGTACAAAACAATTAGGCACGCAGAAGCAGAACCAGGTATTAAAGCATTCTTTGAAGCAACAACAACAACAATCCGATCCGTATTTGGCTAGCACAATTTCGCTAACGCATCAAAACCTATGTACTTTCTTTTTACCGTAACAAAAACATTTAAAAGTAACTTCAAAGTAACTTCAAAAGTACTTCACGTCTTTTTTTACGGTAATTAGTAATTTTCTCAACTACTTTCCATTTAAGTAATTTCTACTATACTCAAATTACTTTTGAGGTCAATACTCAGTAACTTAACTTAATTACTTTTTTGTGTAACTTGTACATGTCTTGCTGAGTAAAACGGCTCCCAGATAGCCATTGGTGGCCGCCTCACGAGAGCGCGCGCCCGGCAACCTGGGCAGTAGTGAAACGTGGCCGTTCACGCCAGTACACCGCAGACCAACTAAGGGAGCGGAAGAACGACGTGCATGCTTTCGCATTCTCAACTCATAAGAAGCGCCTAGGTGTCCTCGGAATCATTTTTTTTCCTGACTGGATGTGGGCAGATGAGCAGACGAACTGATCACGAATAAAAGCACAGGAATACGGTTATGCATTGGCGCAGAAATTACACCGTAATAGAGCTTAGTTCAAGAACGCTACAGACATTGACTATTATGATAACAAAATCCGTACTCTTATGTGTAAGATCGAAACAAATACGTGTTCCCTGGGCTTTTGATTCGACAATATTAATATTGGGACGTGCAAACCTTCGACTGGGTTTTCTATCTAAAAAATTTATTAAAAAACGCAAAAGAGAGAAAAAAAAAAGGAAAGACGAGCGGAAATGTATTTTGAACATACGTATTCCATACGTATTCTTCCTTCTCAGGTTCCTTTTTTTTTTCTTCTCATCGATACAACTCTTTTTATTAAGAAGGGGCCGAGGTTGGCATGACGATACGAATCCTTAACGTTCTTTTTTCGCACCCTTTTGATAAGTTCAAAGTGAATATTGTAGTGTGTAGTGCTTTTCGAACGTGCATACGCACGTAACGACTGACAGTAGGAATAAGCAAAATAAAAATAAAATAACACATACTGGGAAACAAGTATAGAAAGTTTAAGCGCTTTTTCTCGTGCATGCCTCAAAATCAATTTGTCTCGTGTTTTTTTTTTTATGTCCGATATAAGTAGTTTGTGTTTCTTTTATTCATTTATCCCCTTAAAAAAAACTCGCTCTCTTATTAGCTCTTCCCGCTTTCGAAACTTCGCGCACTTGTTTTATTTCAATTGAAACAAACAAGTCTGGACTACGATATGTACGCGCACAAGGGCATGTTTAGCAAACAAACAAAGCCTTCGTCGTTTTTTTTTCTTTTTTTGCGACGCTCGTGAGCTTTTCGCATGACGATTAGGATTTTTTTTTCTTTCTCCGAAGGGGGAAGATAGAAAGAGCTAGAGAGCTAACACGAAAGGTGGCAAAAGTGAACAAGTTTATGCGACGAAGAAAGGAGCATGATGTTTCTGAATTTGGAAATTGTTTTTCTTTTTTTTTCTTTTTTTACTTCGCGGCGGCGGTGGGGAATGGAGGTGGAACGCCGTAAAACCGCCGGGAGTCGGTCGTTGGTGCACAAAGTCACGGAACTATTTTACGACAACGCACGCGCGTGGTGTTGTTGGTGCTACAACGTTGCGGGAAAGGAAGTGGAATAAGGTTCCTATATCGAGAACACGAGATCGCTTTCCCTAGTCACAAAACAAGGACAACAAACGCCTTTTCAGGCTCTGAACAAATAAAAAATAAAAATAAAAAAGTTACTTTTTTGGTTGTTGTTGTTGTACAGCGCTAGTGAATGTTTGGGTCTGTTCGCCTAGAAAGTAGCCGATGTACGGTGCTACAGGCATTGCAATTGTTGTCTTTGGTATTCGGCCAACGGCGAGGAGAGTATACGTTCACGCTCTATTGGCGTGTTCGCCTGTTTATCCTTTCATTTTCGTTTGTCTGGCGGGGAGGGGAAACGTTATTCTTTTAACAGTGCGAAACGTCGGGCCCACACTGCCACAACATCTGGTAAATATACACGCTTACTATTCCCCGCACGCTCAAAAGACCGAGAGTATGTAGAGCCCCCGAAAATATGCGTAATTGTTTGGAGATCTGGTAATAATGTGTGCGTAGCCGAATCTTGATCAGGTCAAGGTAGCTTAATTGTGTTGTATTTTTTATCGCGACCAACATGGTGGGCTTAGTTCTCGGTGTGCTACGAGACGGCTGAGCACTTGATACTCTACTGTAAAGGGCTTCACCCTATGCCTACCGAAGACAACATAGATTTAATAAAGTCATTGGGTTCTAGAGACAGCGAAGGGAGAGTAGGTTTCAATACAGTGGAGATTACCAAGCAAAGATTAAGTGAATGGTGGCAGAATGCGAGAGAAAACTAGGTATTTTCTTATTAACTGGTGGCAAGGGGGTTTTATAGCCTTATTTTCTTTTCAGTGCGGAGTGAATATAGTTTTCACGTTTAAACAGTCTAAGCCTAAATTGTAAAACAAAATGGCTAGGAGGCGTAAGCTACCGCCCGATCCAAAGGGCCGGATTCATCCACCCATCCATCCATCGCCTATACGCCTACTGGTGTTCTTCAGTCAACTCATCCAACGAGAAGGGTATTAGGTATCGTGTTACAATGGTTGTGTTCCCGGTAAATTTGATAACACATAGCTGTTGGAAACATCCCTGAGCACAAAGTTCAAGTTTAAGTGACAAAAGGGTTGGATGCCATTTTTAGAGTGACAATACATAAACAGGGTGTACCCATGTTGCTTGCACTTGTAATTGGGTGAGCTGGGAGACCGACCATTAAAACTATTTAAATAGCGCAAAGAAGACAGGGACAGAAAAGAAAGACACACGTGCAAAAATATTTTCGAAGTGTCCTTTTTTTTTTTGCTCTTACTTTGTTTCCGCTATTTAATTTATTTTCATTGTGAACTAACTAGGCCAATCAGGAGCCGTGATGTAACCATTAAAGCTGTGAGTGCATCCTGGAGTGGTATGCGTACAGGAGCTTCTGATAGTGTACTAAGCGCGTACACTCTATGAATACCCGTACGTCGTCTTTCAATCGGAAAACTCGTCGAGCCAATCACTGAAGGGCCTTTCTCGATTTTCCTTTTGGCTTGCGGCGGTTGGCTCTCCAATCGCTCTGCTGGGAAAGTAGACGCTTGGGGTATTTTTTCTTTTTTAGAGCAGACACTGCATTGTTTTCACTTTGCCACAGAAAAGATAAGGAGCTAATCCCTTCCCACAGTGGAATGATTCGAGTGATAGCCGATGCCCGGAATACGATTAGAGCTGACAAAAAAAAAAAAAAGAATTTGTGAGGAGGGAACAATGAACATGACGTTTAATTTGCTAATTCTCCCTTCGTCCGCCGCTTTATTTTCAGTGCAAATGGTATTTTGAGCTTCGCCGTCTGCTTGAATCCTTCTGTTGTTTGTAGTGATTGGCCACTGACGTGGCCAGAAATAAGGTAAACGGGAGTGATTCGTTGAGACCGTAGGTTGGCACCTTAGAAACACTCTAAAACTGTATTGATCTGAAATAAATCAAGTGGCGTATCAAAATTTGACCGCCAGGAGTTGTAAATCTTGGATCCCCCTGGAGTCCCTCGTGCAACCGCATTGACTGAAGCCGATCCAGTAGCCTCCGAGATTCCCGGAGCTGCGAAGATCGGCACGCCGCCAATCTCGGAAGCCACAACCGACCTCGACAGCTTCAAGCTATGACTGCTATACTTGTGCCGTCAACAAAAAAAAAAAAAAAAAAAATAATTGAGAATTTGTCAATATTTCAGCCTCTTCCGGTTTACGGTTTTATAAGGTCTGCCCCTGAGGTTCAGAACCGCTCGTATACTTTAAAGAGTCTGGGTAGAGGGACATCTAAATCCCCTTCTTGATCCCTCCCTTCCCTGCGGGGGAAGGGGGCGTTAGAAACCCTCAAAATATCCTTGTGACCTGACATTTTGTAACGCGTCTTCTTTGGCCACTACTCCACGGTGTGCTCTACAACTACCCGGTCGAGTCCCTCCCCACCGGAAGAAATAAACCTTGGACAACGCGAGCTGTAATAAAATAAATAACAAAAGACAAAAAAAGAAGACAGTCCTCGAAGTTGTTCGGAAATGGTCGGCTTTATGTAAGCTCTTAAGGGTTAAGGTTTTGCCTTTTCTTTTTGCTTCGCCGTTTTTTCTTACCTCTTCGCCGCGGCTTATACGGTGGTCTGAGGTTATAAAACCGGCCCTTTTTTACCGCCCGACGGTAGCAATATACGGCGCTAGAGGCCGGACGCGTATACACAAAAAACCGAATCTATCTATATATGTATATAGCGAAAGCGCTGAGAGCATAGTGACGTAGGCTTGGAGAGGCTACCTGTGAGCCAATCGGCCGACGACGTTGGCTGCCAGGGCCGTCCAATAAGGACGGCCGCGCACCTCTTCTAACGAAGACGAACAACCCCTCCACTACCTCGACGTGGAGAGGACAAGTGAAGGGTGCACCCCAGGTACACTGACCAACTGTTTCGGGCTGGTTTTTTTTTTATTTTTTTTTCTTGCTTTTTTTTTTCTAAGATTTGTTGCGTCTGCTGTTTTATAGTTGTGGCGTGGCGAGGATAAAAGATGCAGTGGAGGGTGGCAGTGACGTACTGTTGGTGTCCTCGCGGCGTCTTTGGTGTGGTGCACCCCTTGCAGTCGAGCTGCTTTGTGTACGGTGTGAAGGGAGCCGGTCGAGATAGAGTGCATTAAAGGAGGAAGGTGAAAGGGAAGGGAGGGGAGTGTTGTGACACAGCCGGGATTCTGCTAGAAAGCTGAAACCACGCGTTTAAGAACAGCAACAGCAACAACAATAGCAATGTCGCCGTCCCAGACATTATTCTCGTGGCGGCGTTCTTCCAAGTGTCACGATCCCACTTTTGGGTAGATTACATTTGAACTTTAATATACAGGGTGTTCTTTTTTATTCGAAACAGATTTTTAAAAAAGGCGTCTTTACTGCTACGTGGATGCCGTCTTCACTATGTGTTCCTTGAGCTCGGCGGACATTCGAGAGGAAAACAACCGTCACAGTCTGGTGAGTCATTAACTAAAATCTGTTAATTAGCTTTTTAATTATTGGTTTTATGGACCATGTTGCAACTGTAATTTTGAAGCCAGCCGTCCTGGAAGGCTATACCAACTTACACATAAAAAAAAAAAAATGCAACTGGTTTGGAGATATCCGTCGACGATTTCTCCCCTTTCTATCATCCGATTCTGAAACTGAAAGTTCCAAGCGCGCCGGAAGCGCTGATCACGTGACGCTTGTAGAAGTGACGGTTTCGTGACGTACAAGTCGTCATGATCTCATATCTGCACTGCGGCTGTCACGGTGCGGCTCGAGGTATGCAAACTCGCGGGGGCGGTCTTTAGCGCTCTCGCTTTTAATGCGTCATTGCCCTCGGAGCTTCATTCGCGATTGTTTGTCGGCGGGGGATTCGCTTCGCCAGATAGCGTGGGCGCACGAACGCCGGCTCTGCCAGTTGTAGCGTTAAAATGGCTGCTCAAATTCAGTCGAGGTATTCAGTTGCCGAGAAGGTTCAAATGGTTATGGCGTATGCTAAAATGAATGGCAACGTTCGTCTTGCCACGAGGCTGTATGCCGCCCAACACCCTGGTCGCACTGTTCCTGCCCCATCCACCGTCTTCCCAGGTTGCCAATAAGTTTCTGTCCACTGGGTCTGTGCATCGTCAAAGAAGAAGGAAAGCAGCTGTCTTGGACGAAGATTCTGAAATCGCTGTGTTAGCCTACGTGCTAGCGTACCCCGAAATCAGCATCCGAAATGTCGTCGAAGATTCCGGATGCAGCATCTTTTCGGTATGGAAAGTCCTGAGAAAGCACAAGCTCCATCCGTATCACATATCTTTGCATCAGGACCTCAGCGAGTGTGACTTTGAGAAGCGCTTGGAGTTCAAATAGGCTAATAGAAGAGTAAACATGCGTGGGAATATCGTTAATATATATAAGAAATAAAAGTGGACCTAATACGGAACCTTGTGGGACACCGGACTTGACACATGAGGTTGAAAAATTAGTTCTAGCAATTGGGCCCTTATTAAAACGGATGAAGACCCCGATTTTCTCACTAATGTACTCTGGACTGACGAAGCACAGTTTTGCCGAAATGGCAACGTGAACGTTCAACACGCGCACTACTGGTTTGATTCCAACACTTACTGGCTCCGCCAGCATAACAATCAGGTTCAGTGGTCAGTGAATGTGTGGTGCGGCATGTTTCGTGAAAGAATAGTGGGACCATTTTTTTTCGAAGGCACACTGACAGCTCAGTCATACACAGCCAACATACTTGATGGTGCTGTCAGTGACTTCATCTGGAGCACGTGGTTCCAGCATGACGGAGCGCCAGCTCACTTCTCGTCGCGTGCGCGGAGCTACCTCAACGCCTGTTTTTCCCAGCAGTGGATTCTGCGCGGTGGGCCTATGTTCTGGCCGCCAAGATCGCCTGACCTGACCCCGCTAGACTTTTTCCTTTGGGGTCACATCAAAAACGAAGTCTATCAACTGAGCCCCAAGATGTCAACGACCTGAAGAACCGAATCGTCTCAGCATGCGCCAATATTGAACCACACGTCCTGAAGCGGGTGGTTCAATCTATGAAGAAACGATTCATGGCATGCGTAGCAGTGGAGGGTCGCCATTTCGAACATTACTTGTAGTAAGACATTACCTTAGGGTCTAAGCACACCAGAAACTTAAATTATCAGCAATTCTGATCTCTGAAGTTATTTCGCTGAAGATAATAAATAGCAAAGACTTCTTTCTTGTAGCGTTTCATTTTCTTTCGTTAAGTCGACTGGCAGAGTCAGCGTTCGTGCGCCTACGCTATTTGGCGAAGCGCCTTCCCCGCCGACAAACAATCGCGAGTGAAGCTCCGAGGGCAATGACGCATTAAAAGCGAGAGCGCTAAAGACCGCGCCCGCGGGTTTGCATACCTCGAGCCGCACCGTGACAGCCGCAGTGCAGATATGAGATCATGACGATTTGTACGTCACGAAACCGTCACTTCTACAAGCGTCACGTGATCAGCGCTTCCGGCGCACTTGGAACTTTCAGTTTTGGAATCGGATGATAGAAAGGGGAGAAATTGTCGACGGATATCTCCAAACCAGTTGCATTTTTTTTTAATGTGTAAGTCGGTATAGCCTTCCAGGACGGCTGGCTTCAAAATTACAATTGCAACATGGTCCATAAAACCAATAATTAAAAAGTTAACAGATTTTAGTTAATGACTCACCAGACTGTGACGGTTGTTTTCCTCTCGAATGTCCGCCGAGCTCAAGGAACACATAGTGAAGACGGCATTCACGTAGCAGTAAAGACGCCTTTTTTTAAAAATCTGTTTCGAATAAAAAATAACACCCTGTATATATATATATATATATGAACGAATATGTGCAGATGAATGAACCGTACTTAATCCAATGAATCAAAGAATCAAAGTTTCCAGGAACCCGCCGAAAGCCAAAAATTGGCGGAGCCAATTTTTGGCTTTCGGCGGATTCCTGGAAACTTTGATTCTTTGATTCATTGGATTAAGTACGGTTCATTCATCTGCACATATTCGTTCATATCCTCCTCGGAGACCACGTACGATGCCGTGAAGTGCCCGTGTTATATATATATATATATATATATACATATTACTAAGACATATCGCTTTCCCACGAAAGCAGCATTCTGCTGGTATGTGGGGCCAAGCAACCGACTAAAATTCGGATGTTTATATACATTAAAATATTAATAACACTAAAGTAAAAACACATCAGGAAATCAAATGCGCTACATACTGGGACACACTGTTTTTTTTTAGACTGCGCTTACTCGACCTGCAAGTCGATCTGCATGCTGGATTTAGATTAAACTCCGGGTATTGCGAAAATTTAGTTAGTACGCGCGAGCTAGAAAGTCGCCGGAGATCCCTTTAGACTGAAAAAGCTGGATGCTAGAAACTGTTAGGAATTAAGTCCACTTGCGAGCTCCGCTGCGTGAGCTGCGCACTGCCAAGCGAGCCGCTCTCCGAATTTATAATAGTGATTCCTGCGTAAGCTTCATTCTGTAGCAGTGTAGTTGGTGTATAAGCATGCAATATAATTCAGACGGGAGCATTTCTTCAAAATTATAAATGGGTAAATATCACGACGCCGATTGCAACAACCGCCAATTTTAGTACCCGTGTTTCGTTCTGGATTTTCGCGGCGGTCTCTCAAGTTTGCAGTGATTTGTAATGCACATGATCTACGGTGAAGTATTAAAGCGGAGACATATTTCGGAACATTCTCCTTGATTCAGCTATATTCTTGCTTCTGAAACAGGCACTTTTTAAATACCGGCAGTGTAGCTTCCCGGTGCTGAATTCGCCTTAATCGGCAGTGCTTAGTTTAATATCACTGCTTGAAAAAACTTAAAAACGAAACGCAATTAATATTTTCTGCTTTCTCTCAAGTGCGCACGCACCATAGATATAATATATGCATACATACTATTTGAGGTGAGCACTTTGGTAATATTGTAAAAATGGGAAACAATTGAGCGAAGCTACATTGCGAAACATCCCATCCTTCGTGTGTTATGGTGTTTTGTTTAATGTTTCTGAATTACATTAGTTATTGTTTCTAAATATACACAGTCGCGTGCGTTTATATGTTTAAACGAAACGAGGGCCGGAGCATTTCAGACAAACCAGTATATTCCACGCAGGGATGCCGCAAATCTCCCAAGGTTCGAGTTCGGAAGGTATCGAAAATTTCGTATTCCTTTTACGTTCCAAGTCGGAACGTTCGAAGACGTCAAGATTTCCGAAAATCCGGGTCCAGAGATTTCAAAAAATTCATACTTAAAATTAAAATCATAAAAAAAAGAATCCAAGGACTTCCGAGTTTTTTTGTTGTTTTCTCAGATTCAAGGTCGAAAAATTGAAGATTTCGAGTTTCTTCAGTATACGAGTTCGGAAAATTCGAATATTTTGAACTTAATTTCGAAGTCTTCAAATATCACGGATAGAGATCGAATTGTGCAGCTTCGAATTAAGTGGTCTTGAATTCATCTTGAAAAATTGCGAAATGTGTGACAGATGTATTTGAAAAAAGGTTGTACATTTTTTTTTTTGTGCCACAAACACTCCTCCCTTTTTAGTACTGCTGTGTAAAACAGTGTCAGTTACTCGTACATTCATTGTAACTTATAAAACAAGTCTTGAGCCGGTCGAACAATTCAATGAAAAGCCTGGAGGTGGTCCGGTGGACGTTCTTTCTACTCAAACACCGCCTAAATTCGATGCTTTCATAAATCAACAATGTATACAAGACGACGCAAGCACGCGATGGCAGCAGGCTTTCCCTAAAGGTTAATTTTCTCTGTGCTTTTATTCCCGGTGGACTGGCCCGCGGGAAGGAAACGATACGTCACCGCACCCGACACGACTCCACGCTGAGGAGCACGGCAACAAACTAAACTAACCCGGGGCCACCCCAAGGGGGACCCCGAATAATTAAGACCGACTAAGTGAAACTTCTGTCCAATTTCCACTCAACCCCACACATTCATATATTTCCGGTATTTCTATATCTCTACTTAAACAGGAGTGCGGAGCCGTAGCCTTTCAAGCGAAACGTACCGGACACGTGACATTATCGCGTGACGTCACTTTTGTGACTTATTTCACGTAAAAAACATTTTCTGTCCGGAAAGCTCAATAGACGGCGCTAGCTGTCTCCCTTACGCACGCTCAAGTGTGGTCTGTATACAAACTTTTTTTTTTCTTCTTTTTGGTACGGCGAGTACCGTTGTGCAGCGAATCAGATGAAAGGGATGAAAGCGACATCACACACCAAATAGCATAATGCAAGGCAGAAATCACAAACCTTAAGAAATATAGGGCAGAACTAAAATGCGGATGGAACTAGACGCACATAAGCGGCGCAAACTCGATCGCGATGTTTTCTATTCCGCACAGATATCGCATCTTTTCCCCATTGCTTTGGTGGCGCGGCGACTTGCTGCATTCCCATTCAACAGCACTTATACGTTCCTTTCTGGCCGCGAATGCCGCCAGAAGCAGTGTAGGCGCTAAACAGAACAGATAATGACGTCATAGTCACTTCAACCAATAGAAAACATGTAAACATTTTTATGGTGGTTTTTACAGCGAAAATTTCTTCCCACTGGCAACGACGGCGCGCCGGGCGCCTCAAAATTTTATGCGCGGCCGCAGCCGCAGTTGCGACTGCAGCGCAACATGCACTGGACACGACGGCGCGCCGGCGCGCCAAAATTTTATGCGCGGCGACTGCAGCGCAACATGCAGCTCAATGCAGCCATTCGGTGCGTTGCGGTGGATGCGTGAACTCGCCCCTTTAAAGATTAAGGCTGAATTGCCCTTTAGAGAAAAAATTCGCCGCTGCCGGCCTCTGGCGACATTTGCTCGAACCTCCAAGCTGCATTTTACAGCTTAAATTTTAAGGTAAAGAAAGTTGGTTCGAACTTTGTCGAACTTTTGCTCGGACGCTCGAAGTTCGTTAAAGTTTTGAACTTCGTAGGTTAAAAAGTTAGCAAAATTGTCGAATTTCTCAGCGCAGAAAATTTGAAAGTTCGAAAATAATCGAATTTTCTATTGTAGAAATCTCGAATGTTCGAAAATCGCCGAATTCGTTTTATGTACTAAGATCATAAATTCTAAACTTAAAAAAAAAAAAAAAAAAAAAAAAAAAAAAACTTTTTAACAGCTTGGTTTGATATTGCCACGCGCGCCTCCGAGCAAGCGCGTCCGTGGCGGAAAGTTTATTGTGATTGGCTCTCTAAGCAAAGGGCAACGGTTTTATTTCTGGCAGCGGAAATACGTTTTTGTTATTTCTGTAAATGTCTTGTTCTGGTAAATTCGAGAACCCTGTTGCTTATTCGAGGTTAGAATGTTCCACGCGCTGACCCTTCAATGCCGATTGTTCCAGAAGCACTCGCGTGTATAAAAGAGGCTCCGCGTGGCGAGCCGGAGTTAGTCTCGACCATTTAGGTGATGACTCTGGCCGCCCTTCACGCGGGGAGCGAGCGACCAGATCATGTTCGGAGCTACCCTCGAACCAGGAGGAGTTAGCTCCGCGCCGCCGCGGAGGGCGCTGAGCTATGAGGTCCCTCCTCGGCGGCCACGGTGTCGGCAGCGTAGCGTGCTCGCCTTTTTCGCGGTGTAGGGCTGTGGTGGTGGTGTGCGGCCGGTGGCTGGCCTCGTGTTTTGCTTTGGTGCTGTGTCGATCACAGGTGCCACCGTCGTGCACGAAGGTGAGCCTTAACCCGAAGAAGAAGTTATGCTATAAGGATGTGAAAGACGTGCTTCGTTCTCAACTGCAATTTGGGGTACCGGAACTGTGCAAAGCGAGTGTCCTTGTTTAAAGCTCCATTGAATGAAGTTCGCCTGGAGCAGTGGAGTCGTGCAATCCCGAGGGCCGATCGCAAGTTACTACCCAGTGATCATGTTTGTGCGAAGCATTTCCCCGACGAACTGATATCGAAATGGTATCATGGGGAGTTCGGGGGGAGAGTTCTCCTCCATGCTGCAAAGAAGCCCGTGCTATCTGTAGACGCTCATACACCCCAACAGGAACCTTTTCCAGCTACCGAAGAAAGCGAAACAGTTCTTCGTGGAAAATAAAGGTCACCAGACTGTCTACTGGGACACAATCGACAGTGTTCTTGACACACGCACAATAACGCTTCCATGCGCTGAACACAAAAAAGAAACAATTGCCCAGTTACTCCACTACGACATCAGCATGCGAATGCGACAACACTGTAAGCATATTAACATGAGTATGAACAAACAAGATCAAGAAAAGAAGGGATCAGCAAAGCAGTGCTCGTCTTAGTTTAAGAGCGTGGGCGAGAAACACAGGATGTAGGAGATGGCGTTCTTTGGTAGTATGCAGTGAATTCAGCTTTTTGGGTACATTTCAAAGCAAAAAAATATTTATCAGATATTTTCATTTTACCTGTTAGGTTACATTTTACAGGTAAAATGAAAATATCTGACAAATATTTTTTGCTTTAAAATGTACCCAAAAAGCTGAATTCACTGCATACTACCAAAGAACGCCATTTCCCACATCCTGTGTTTCTCGCCCAAGCCCTTAAACTAAGACGAGCGCTGCTTTGCTGATTCCTTGTTTTACTCACCATATTTACGCACCATATTGTGACTGTATATATGAAAAGTGATTTATGTCCTGTAACCGCTACTACTGTTTGACTTTTAGTCACTGTCATCATTTCAGTAAGTATGTCATCATACTACGTCATCATTTAAGTCACTATGTCATCATAAATAAAATGTTTTCTGCTCACATGGCTTGTATGTACTACAGTACCAGTTGACATCGTATGTATAAACCATTTGTAAGGCTAATGTATGTCTAAACCATTTGTAAGGCTCCCGTGCGAAACGGCGCCGTGTTGTTTGCAGACCGGTGGCGTCGCTGCGTTTCCATAGGAGCTAAGCTTTTTTCTTTCTTCACTTTTTCTCAGGTAAATTCGCTCTTCGCAAATTTTACAAAAAAAAAAAAAAAAAAAAGCACCATCTGTGGGCAACGCTGCACAAAGTCGTAGCACGATAGCTTTTCCGGTCGACTTAAAGAGCCTGGCGTCTCCTTGTTTCACCCATAGAGTTATTACAATAAACGCTAGAGGCTCAGCTGGCGCTAGTGTCTATGGGACTTCCGGTTGCAAATTGAAGCCGACAGCATGCAGTCTGCTTTTCCAGTCTCCCTGTGTATTCCTATGGGAAAACGCGCGTGAATTTTGTCTCGTCGCCGGAAAATAAAATTAATAACTTTTGTTATTTCAATTGTACCGGGTAGTATGTAGCTTTATTAATATTGTGAAAGTGTAATTGCTTTAGTTACAGCATTTTTCCTTTACCACTGAACGATGCTAAACTTCGCTATATTTCAGGCCCAAACCTCTGTTCCATGGCAGGTATGTAGAAACGAGCGACGATTCTAAGCAAAATAACGATCGAAAGGAATGTAGAGTGTGTCCAAAGTTCGCCAGCATTCCGTTGGTTATATATTGCTAATATGCCTGTCCTCTCACTATATGAAAATGACCCCGTCGTGCATCTTTACGAGCGGTTAAAAAAAACAAAAAACGTTCGAAACGTAAAGAATAAAGTACGTGGGCTACGAAAGGTGTGTTTTCTTATTATTTCTTATGTTGGGCAGTTTTTATCGCGCACCTGTCCTCTGGCTTCCCCCTATTTGCAAAGATTTGGAGCGTGCGGGTGATGATTTGAACACAGAACAAGCATCTTCGCACATATTCATGAGCAGAAAGAATAGCGCAGTACTTATTTATTGCAAATCGGACTATATTACGTGACTTTCAACTTATTTTGATCGTCTGCAAGCACAAGGAGTTACTTACCCAGTGTTACTGCGTAGTTCTTGCCGTCTCTCTTGGTTTTCTACATGTCGTTCGTTCGTTTGGCACGTATATCCCCCATGCCGGAAAGCGTCGACGCCGTGTTCGCGCTAACAGTGTACGACAGTGCACATAAATTCACGTACGAAGCGGTTTTAACGCCGTTTTTAATGCCGCGAATTTCAAATAAAAATGCTGTAACTGACCAATTATTTCGTCTGCGTGACTGAGAAATGTTCCAATGTGCCTAGTACGTACAAATTATTCGTGATATTTGCTCTTACAATCAAACGCAGAGAGAAAATGCACTCGCTTTTTCCCATAGAAATGCATTACCGGAAGTCAATTTCTGACTGCTTGCTGTCTGCTTCAAAATGCAACAGCACACTAGCGCCAGCTGAGCCTCTAGCGTTTATTGTAATAACTCTATGGTTTCACCCTGTGGGCGTGCTGGAAAAAGTGGCTGGTTTTTGCGGCCGAAATGGGAAACAAAAAGGAAAAGGGGATTGCATGCACACCGTTCGAGTTGCGAATATATCAGTCGCAATACGCTTCTTTCGCGTGGCCATGCCGGTAGCTATACGCGCGTCGTATCCTGTATCGCGAGTCTCAAATTTACTGCAGGCTCGGACGAACGTAGAGGGTGGCCGTAAGTTTACGCGAACCCACGACTACTCCGCCTTTCGACCCGTAAATAACACGACTACAAGAAACAGACAAACAAACGGAGAAATAACCTAGCGACAAGAGAGAGAAAGAGAGAGAGAAAGAGGAAACAACTCTGCCCCGCGAAACAGAGGAGCGTCGAATCCCTCCGACCCACCGATACGACGCGCAGCAAAACGTAGACAGATGCAACGCACACAAAAGCATACGGGCGCAACGCACGCACGCACAGAGCGGCCAACGGTACGACGAATTGGGATAGGACAATTCGGTTTCCAAACGGTTCTTACGAGTTTCGCACTGTCGTGCACGACGTTGTCGAGAAGAGGAAAGCAAGAAAACAAAAAGATTGGGTTCGACTCACGGGGCAGGTTTGACGTAGCTCACTCGGCACTCTCTCGCTTTTGCCTCCTTTTTTCTTTCTTTTTTTCTTTTCCGACAAGGGAGACGTTGTCACATAACGTCATCTGCGAAAGAGAAAGGGAGGAAATGAATCAAACGGTCGGTGCCGGGTGGCCGCGTTTCTGCTCGAAGCCAAGTAGAAATGAGCCGGAGAATCGCGTAGAGGGAGCCCGAGTTCTCGCTGCGTATTGTCCCGGCAGTTGGGCAAAGAAAAGCCAAGTCAAGCCAAGACTCCACCTGGCTGGTCGCAAATTAAATTTGAGCCGCCGGCAAAAGAGTGGATCGAGCACTGAGGTTCTTTGGGTGAGCGACGTCGCGAGATTCGCGAAAATGAGGAAGTTGGCGCTTAGAGATATTTTTTCTCCTTTGTTATCGTTGTTGCTGCTGGGGCTGTTGGTGTTTTTGTAGATAAAGAATAAAAGCCAGATTAACTGACACAGAAATCGGGCTTATGTAAACTCGTTAACGTTTTTATTCATAGATTGTAACTTTCGTTTTGTAAGGATTTATTGACTTGTTTCATTTTTGCGATCAGGAACGATTAGCGAATTCTTGTTACCTTTGAAGCGAGTGATGAGTAAAGGAATTAAGGTTCTTTTTCTGAGAAGCGTGTACAACCTTGTCTTCAAACCGAATAGTTCTGTGGTTTACGTCACGATTATATAGCTAAATTAGAATAGACAGGCAAGGCCGTGCACGTAGTTGGGTAATACAGTTCTTGTTATTTGCGTGCACACTCTGCCATTATTTTCTCTTGTCAAAAGAAAGAAAGGAAAAGAGAGGGTAAGCACTAATTAAAAACAACGAGGCCAACCGGCGCTTTGGGCCTATGGTTGCACTGTAAAAAGAAAAGAACAATATAAAAAAACAAGGTACTAAGACAAACGTTATTAAAAAAAAAAGAGATAGAAGTAAAGAGAATGATACAACTAAAAAAGGAATATATAAAAACAGGTACAAACATATGCACTCTCCTCACACACAAACATACATATAAGTGTTTCGTTGATGCGTAATTCCACTCTGACGCTCATAAGCTGCCGCGATGGAAGTGCTGCACCTTTGGCGCCAAATGGCGCCACGAACGAAAAGTCTGCTACATCTTGGGCCAAAATGTTATTTTTGCTAAGAGTTGCGCCACACCTGCATTAAAAGAGCTTAAGGAAATAAAACAAAACAAAAATAATTATTGGTCAACCCTGATATTTCGAGAAGTAGGAGGAAAGAAAAATGAAACAGATATAAATTTCAAAGCGTCTCCACTTACCCCATAGTTTGTCTCAACTAAGGTCAGATTTCTAGTCGAAGGCTCGAACGCATACAGCCACGAACGCACATACTAAAAACGCAAGTCGCGGGGATTCACTGCGCTTGGTATGTGTAGACTCTCTTCTCTATCTCTAGCCCCTGAAAGAACACGTATAGAAAAATGAGAAATGCCACGATGTCGGTTTGCCGCTGTTTGATTGGTGCCACAGGCTCGTAGCATCGGCTGCGCTTTGACTTTGGGTGAAGCCAAGGTTTCTTGTCCTCAAGCACTGGCGGTTGATGGACTGACCGTTCGATCGCGGACGCCGTCTAAATTTCCAGGCGATGTTGGCGATTGTCAGGAGCTAATAGTCGCTAGTAAACTTTGCAAAACAGTAGCATGGCGGATACGGTCATAAGACAAAACCAGGGTCTTGTACTCCCGATGAGATCACTCGATTAACATATCTGCCGCAGGCCTCGGTGCCGAGGCTACAGTGGCAGTGAACCGTTGGCACTCGCTCCTCCCGCTTCAACCTTTAGCGCCTTACCCAGCGCGCGCGCGCGTCGAGCTTCACTGCTTTGCACCAGAGTGCTAGGAGCAGCGGCTGACATGGAGGAGCGCCTTGGCTAGCGCGATAGGCTCGGAAAATATATGCTCAGTATTACTACAGGTCTACTTTGTAATTATTTATAGGTTGGCCTCTAAAAAAATATTGTTCTAAAAACAAAAACAAAAAAAAAAATGACCGCATTTTCACGTGGTGAATGATGTTGATTAGGGCGAAGCTCTGGTGGTGCTGATGATACTGATTTTGTTCATAGGTAGTGCTGATGGTGCTGATTTCTCTTTATCTTCTCCGGGACAGCTTGCTGTCTGCGTAGACGCTGAGCCGCAGCATGCCGAGAATTTCGTTCATCTTCATCCATTTTAGAAAGAGAATGTGTGGTATGGAACATGGTTATATACGATTTTGAGCATTTGACCGCAGTGCCCTCTCGTCTATAAACGTTGAGCCAATGCATCAATCAATCAAATCAATCAGCGTTTATTTCAGCTTGAAATACAAACTGAGGGTGGCAAGAAAGAAGCGGTGTCGTCCACTGCTGCGAAGTTTAACGCGATTATATACGCATTTGACCGCAACGCCCTCTCCTGTAGAGACGTTGAGTGATTACATGCAACGTTTCATCCATGACATCCCCAGTCTTGAGTTACTACCACATCTCAGAGCCCCCTACTCGTCCCGCAGTCGTGGCCGAGTAGGTTCGAATCCTGTCCCGTGCAGCTGCGGATTGATAGAGCAGCGAACTTTGACTCAACTTTAGTTCCAACGCCTCTAAAGAGCAGTGTCACATTTAAAGCACAAGCCTTTCATAATATTTCTGATTGGTTGTTTTTGCAGTTTGTGATATTGGAATCTTAAGTTTCGTAGGTACAGAGCACCCCAAACAACGCTGCCACCGGACTCTCACACATTGAGCTCGTGTCGGCTACTTACCGTTAAATTTGTCACCAAAACGTTCGGGATGCCTTCTCGGGATGAGATAGAAATCGGGAACCCAAACATTTTTCAGATAGTTCAATCGGCCACCGTAGGGACTGTCAGAAACGGAAAATGCCGCGGCGGCGTTAAGTTCGAGGCGCACGGTACATAAAACTTGCTCTAAGCATTCATGTCCATAGACGTGTTAGCAGATATGCTGGCATGTGCTGGTATTTTGCAGAAATTATTTTTACGAGCTGAACAAATTACCGAGTGTAATAAAAGGAGGAGGGGGATGAACCTTAATTCATCCACCAAAGGGTTGCATTATGATTTAATATTTTTTTTAAATACCCATGGTAAATGTAATCTACTCTGACCAGAGCCTTGGTTCTAAAAAAAAATGTCTGTGTTCAATTTGCGCCCTCTTTATTCTTATTAAAAAAGGTAATAAGCAATATGCTCCAATATCAAAGAGCAATCCTCGGTCATTATCAAATATGAACTCGTTTTGGCGATGCAATAATTTTTCTTTTGATTTTCAAGCGATGTGCTAACAGATGTTGGCATCTGCTGCAATAGCGTGAGTGGCAGCTCAAAACCAATTTTTGCCAGCTTACAGAACCTGCCCCACAAGGTCAAATACCACGTCCATCACTGTAAACTGCAAAGTGAGAACACGATCACTCCATGTCACTGATAGATAAGTGACCTGAAGTATTCATTGTATACGAGCTTTTCTTATGAAGCACAGGGGAACTTTCGTACCTATGTTGCCGTCCGCGTCAGGAGATCAAGACTCACACGAAAGTGTAAAATCCCCATCACCTGTTCCATGTTGTGAGCTTTTTCAACACGACAAAATTTCAAAATATCCAGATTTGCCGATTTTACGAGAATGACAATTAGTATTTGCCACGTCAGAGGGCAAGCAATAAAATACTTTTTCGAGGTACCTTGGTAGCCCTCGTCGTTTCACGGTGAATGGAGTCAGTGACACGAGAAGTTAACAGATGTGGTGACTGCAGATATTCCCGAAAAGAACGGTAGACCACTTTTACTTTACGCCACTAAGGGCACTATGCGACACTAGAATAGCTATACCGTCCACCCTTCTAATTCGTCATGAACCAAGTAATGAAAGACCGCTTGTTGATTTTCCAAGTGTGTCGCGGTGTAGTATTGAAACGCAGTAAAAAAATGAATCTCTTAACTCTAACAAATCGATAGATAATGGGAAGTATGGAGGCCGCGCGGTCATAGCAAAAAATGGTGGAGTGTCGTCGCTCTTATTGTTCACTTTTGACAGAAGCTCCACAAAACAAGGACATAAAGTAAGGGACACAGCACAAGCGCTTGTCTTGGGTCTTACTTTATGTCCTTGTCTTATGGCGTTTTTTTTTTTAAAGAAATGATGTACCATTGCAACTAGCCCATCTCGTACTATAGATGCATATCGTTCACACTTTCCAGAGCCACAGCTTGTCTAGACAGACATCGCGTAGACCTAGATTTCACTGCTGCGTGGAGCGCTTTAATTAAAGGCCCCAGGCTATAGTTGTCGAACCGCACTTGCAAAATTTTACATCTAGAGCAGAGACGCGAGAGATGCCCCTCTAGGCGAACTACCAGCTCGTTGTTATAGACCACAATCACGTCCTCTTACAGCGCCATCGTCCGAAAATTAGAAATTTATTTTCAATCTCCTTAATCGAGAATACCACTTTAGTTGCTTGCACTTTTTATCGTTATTTTTTACTCGATCCCTCGTTGAAATTAAGACGAAATCGTTTGTTTTTCTTGCGATATAGGAATAAAACAAAGGGAAGAGTGACGAACAAAAATGTGCCTAGGCGATTCTGTTCGCCTCGCTTTGAAAGGAGATTTTGGTTCTTATGGCATGTCCCCGTAACCTCATAAAATTTCGAGTAAAGCAAAAAAAAAAAAAAAAAATCTAGAAATTGAGGACGACGTTGTCGTCATCGTCTAGCAACTCCTAACCTGACCCGAGACTAAAAATGACGTCTATATTTTGTCAGATAAGCTGACAAGACGGGTAAAAAAAGAAAAGAAAAAAAAAGGACTGGGGTAAAATATGTGCAGCCGTCCTAATCTGCATATGCAATTAAGCTGCTTCTCCACCGGCTAGACTCAAAAGAGTGCCCCCACCCCCTCCTCCCCTCCTTTTTTTTTTTATCCACGCAGATGTACGTGTTTATACTTCTGATTATTCAGTCGTCGTCTCTTCCCCTACCTCGCTTCCTCCAAGTGTTTTGTTTTCTTTGTGTTTTTTCGCCGAAACCGTTCATAAAAATACCGACCACTCGCGTGTCGCTCCCAAAAATGGATGGCTTATCAAATTATCTCCGTATGTACCCCTAGACCCTCTCCACTCCACGTTCAGTCACTTAGAGTCAAACTCTGGTTATAGCCTCATGCAGCTTAAGAAACGCATGGGCGTGGCTTATTGTGCCCACGCTTCCTGCTGCTTCGTGATTGGTCTTTCTGCGTTCGCATTGGCCAGTGCTGCAATCCCATTGGCTGCGGAGCGATGATACTCGAAGCTGGCCCCAACCTGCAGTTAATAAATACGACATCAAATTGCGTAAGGAACACGACATTAAATAGCTTGCCCGATAATAATAATGGAGCCTTGACAAAGCGGCCGCCATTTTCTCATTGAGATTATTTTCGAAAATCGCTTCACACTTTTGAATCAGACACGTCAAGCTCGGGAACGCTGGCGTCTGGTCCGTACAGTTTAAGCTCATTCATACAGCGAAATAAAAAAGTAATAAAATAATTTAAGAAAAACGTGCGTCAAAAAACAAGCTTTTTTTTTTCTTTCTTTGCGTTGGCAAAAAGTCACGCGGAAAGGACAACGACGCAGGGAGACGACGTGCATCTGGGCTCAATTTTTCCCTCGACGCGCGCGGTTGAGCCAATCAGCGAGCGACCGGATGTGACGTGTCGTCTTTTTCTGGTTAGGGCCTGTTTTCTTTTTCTGTTTTTATTTTCGATCCATGGGGAACACAAAAGGACAAAGGGGTCGAGGGATTCGCTCTCAGTCGCTAAAGGTGGCTGGTGGCTGCAAGCAGCGTGGAGAAAAGCAAGCTGATTGGAACATCTGACTGGGAATAGTTTTTTTTTTTGTGCGTCTACGACGCAGTCTCGTATCGAATTTGTATTGGTTCGGTTCGGGTTCGGGTTCTCGGCTTTTAGTTCAGTTCCGCTTCAGTTCCGCGGAGCAAAAAGAACGATTCAAACTGGTTTGAAGCAGTTTGACCCGAATTGAACCGCTAAATTAAAAATATATTTTGGTCGTTGTTATGGCAATTAAGGCACTATTTCCGCCGTCAAACGATTAACTAAATAGTTTTCTGTTGTTCGCCCAATCTACTTCTATTTTCAGGCACCAAAATATGTAAGTTCGTTATTTAATTTTGACACAATAGTAAAAGCGTACAAAAAGTCGTATTTATACGACAATTTATACGGCGTACGGAATTAGAGCTAATGCACTAGAATTAATTCGCAGCTATTTATATTCGCGTTCTCAATATACGGTACTTAATGGATTTCAATCTCAACTTGCACCGATAACGTAAGTCGTTCCATACTGGGGCCCCTATTATTTCCAATGTATATAAACGATATTGTGAATATACCTGAATCTCGTGATATTATTTATATGCTGATGATACCAATGTCTTTTTTCTAGTGGAAATCTGGATCAGCTCAAGGAATTTGCAAATAGTTGGCTCAGTAAATTATTATTGTGGCTAAAGCGCAACCAGCTTAATCTTAACACCAGTAAAACAAAATATGTATTGTTCAGTTAAACAAACAAACTTATGTCGCGTACATTGAACATCTTTCTCGACGGGGAAAAAATTGGAGGCGTTAAATATCACAATTTTTTGGTGCATGGTTCGAAGAAACACTCAATTGGACTGTACACATAAAAAAAAAAAAAGAGGGTTGGTATTGCAAGAGCAATAGAAATATTAAACAAATTCCGACAATTACTACCAGAAAGGTTGAAACTGCAATTATATTATTCACTTCTCTGCTCACGCTTACAGTACTGTATGTTTGTATGGGGAACCACCACACAAACAAATAAGCAAAAACTATTTATTTTGCAAAAGAAGGCTGTTCGATCTATTGAGAACCTTAAAAGGTACGAACACTCATTCCCAGCATTTCAAAAGTATAAAATATTAAATATAGATAAAATTCTGCTTCTTAAATTATCCATTTTTATTTTTAATGAAACTAGACAGAACCAAGCACCCCTTCTTTATATCTTCGATCAAACTTTGGTTAATTACAGTCTCAGAAGTGCACAGCATACGAAACCTAGGGTCCGAAGCAGACTTGTACGTAATCCGTTATAAGTAACGAAATTACCTGTAATCCCTTACATTTATCAGTAATTTAGTAACAGAAGAATTACATATCTTTTAGAGTAACTTTAAGGTAATTCCCTTACATTTTTCACGTAACGGATTCCTTGTAATTCGCTATATTTTTTCAGAACCCCCCCCCCCCCCCCCCCCCCGCCCTGTTCTAAAGATATATATATATATATATATATATATATATATATATATATATATATATATATATATATATATATATATATATATATATATATATATATATATATTCTTTAAGTTTGGTAAAGTCGAGCGCAATGACACTGTCACGCGAATTGACCAGCGCAAAGGGAGGCTTGGCCATCGAGGTAGAGGGGCTTAGAGTGATAAACCGGAAGTTCGGAAGTGGCACCCCCCCGGTTGCCGCCATGTTTTACGCAAATGTGACCACTCGTCACGTGACCTCACAAGAGCCGTGACGTCGCAGATAAGATGGCAGCGCCCAGAGCTGGCGGATGCGAGTTTGTTCGGTGCGCGGCAGCCGTAATGTGCAGCGGCTTTCCGACGATTTCGGGCTTTTTCGTGCTCGCTGACGCAGGCATAATGTGAAAATATGAAGGAATGAGACTTTATACCCTTTTTGCGCAAGATCGCTCTGGAACATCTGGATATTAACAACTGTGAGACAGCATCAGCCGTATCGCCGCACCGGTGCTTGGATTCGTGATCTGTTCGAGGATCCATATAACTTTGAGTGGTTTTAGCATAAAATTTTCGCATTCTCTTAGCTTTGTTTGAACGTTGGAATGTCTGAGAATCGACGCGAAAGGTATACGTCGCGTTAGGGTCTAGGAGAAGTTGTTTCAGGCCTGCGTCACCGAATAACCATAGCAGCATTTAGCGAGGAAGCTCCTGTGATCTTGTGCTAATCGACGATTCTACATTTGATCGCTTTTCTTCCTTCTTTGGTGAGTGCGAAGTGCACACGCATTTTCAGCTACGAGGATGACGTTTTATTGAGTGTGGGGATGAATAAATCGTTGGAGGCACCAGCTTCAAAGTTATTCGACTTGCAATAAGAACAACCGTTTTTCTCTTTCGTAGGATTTGTTGCAGCAATACTTTTTTTCATCAAGAGTGCATTGTATTAGTCGGTCAATTATTTACTTGTTCTAATTACCTGGATAAGATTATTTATATTTGTGTTTATCCTTTGCCTGAAGAACAGTCTTGTCGAAAAATGTTGACCATTCCTTTCGGTCTCTTCAATAGTCTTTTTTGAAAAGTGTGGGTTGCCTATACTTCGTATCATTGTAACCTGGAAAAGGGAAACCGCCACAGCCCCCTCGAGCCAATCTGAGAGACAGAGCGAAGGTGTGTGACAAATCTGTGCAGACGAGCACTCTGAATGACATGTTGTCATGTGCCTCTCTCCAACGTGCATATTGGCTCACCGAGACTGTAGCCTTTGCTGTTTGCCAAATTGTGATCAAACGAATTACAGTGGCTACTACTCTAATTACCCCAGCCTTTCATACATTGTTCATTTGTTCGACAAGAATGTTATGTCCGCCATCACTGTGAACTCGGCTCAGCGCTTATTGGACTCGAATGCTGCATAGCATTCGACATGAACTGAGCCCATTTGTGTGCTTTACGCAGAAAAAAAATGGTAACAGTTGTGTTGCTTGATGATGTTCTGCAAAGGGTCTATTGTGTCATACATATAGGAAGTGTCCTGCTATATAACAATGCATCAACACATACGATTAAAGTATATGCTCAGAGGTGTGTTCAGGAGAAGTGGAAGGGTCAGAGATGCGAGTGTCCTCAAAAGGACCTGCGCGTTTGGTGAGCACAATTCTTGGTGTATAAACTCTCAAGGCGTAAAGGCACGCGGAAATAGGTTTATCTCGTTAGTGTATTAAATATGTTTATTTCCACTGGATTATATAATTATTGATTCTGGTTTCAGAACGGTTTCTTTCTGCGACAGTCTCTTGTCAGGAGTTCAGTCGTAATACCTGTGGACCTTGTTGTGGGATGACGCTCCTGGCACGTCGGTGTTCAGTTTGGTCGAGTAGCAACTTTGACTGAGTGATATCGTCTTGTAATCATACGTCATGTGCGCCCACTGACATCTGATGCACTGAAGCTGCAGGGCTGGCTTCTAATCCGCAAAATTTTCCTGGTAGTTTTCTGCATCAATGCAGCAAGCTCGGGCATGTATTGGTTATGTGGCTGTGCCTTTTGCTATACCGTTGACTTGATAGCTGGCGACAATGTTTGTTTGATATCCAAGCCATTTCACTTCCATTTTGTAATAGAGATTTATTCTGCATCCCACGACCACTGCAACTTGTGCAAGTCTTGCGTGGCAAAGTGAAGTCTCGTGATGCTTGCAGTCCACTTTTGAGAGCAACCAACCATTCTATTTCTTAAGATCACTGAGCGGCATTCTCCCTCAGAGTTGGAAATTGTGTGCTTCCTGGCGTGGACACAGATAATTAGTGTCAGCAAATTTTTAGGTATTGTCCTTGGACGACAACCGACACCAGATCAACTCTCCTTGCATTGCCGCTCACCTGCCTTGCCGTGCTTACCTCCCGTCCAGATGAAGTAGATCACGAGCTTCGGGGTAATGTCGGCACCAGGGACAAAGACCGCCGAAGATAATCCTCAATCTTCTCCGGTCGCTCGTCGAGACGTGGTTGAGGGTCGTTCGGCACGAACCCTTGGCCAATTCATTGGTACGGGCACCTCCAGTAGACATGGTCGGCCTCATGTAGTGGTAGCAGAGTGGTTTTCGGTCGGCCATTCGCAGTACCTCCGTTTTCCTCGGTGTACATTGTTCAGCGCAGACCTACACTGGTTCTTCCCGATGTCGGGAATGCTTTGGCGTTGGGGTGTCTCGTTGAATTGACATTGAATAGTAACAGGTAGCCGGTGGTGGTCGTTGTGACTCGTTTTGTCAGATGCCGCTTCGCTCGAAGTCTCCAGTTGAAATACCTGTCTAACTTCTTCTGAAACAATCTCGGCGATCAAAATAAAAGCCGTACAACTGATGGCAGGAACTAGCTTCCTTGTCTCCTCCCGGACACCGTTGTAAATGATGTCACGGATGTCTGGGGGGCTGGCGTCAAAGTTGCAGCTGGACGACTCGAGTGTCGCAACGCTGGGGAGTTGTTGATAGTGATATGCTCGGGCCTGCAGTGTACATTCAATGTTGGAAGAGTCATTGATATGAACCCTTCGACTGTTGTCGTGGGGTTGCGGACAGGGGTGCTGAAGGTGTTGTTTCTCACATGAGGAACGTGGGATTCTTAGCTTCTTGTCTTCTGTAGCATCAGGGTTCGCGTGGGTGCTCGATCAGAAGCAAAACATCGTCCACGAAGGTGGTGACGCTTTCACTGGGGCCGTGTCCTTTACAGAATCAGGAATTCGGCTCTCTCTCGTCAATGTTGACTGATAAACATGCACTTCAGCTCGATCTTGCAAACTTCCCAAGACGTTAAGGAGGATTCGTGGTTCTCAAACCAGTGCCTTGCAGTTTCTTCCACAAGAAGTATAGGTTCTGCAGGAGCTGGTTGTTCATCTACCCGCTGTGGCGGGCGACACGGTCATGTTGTTCAATCCAGCCCTCGACGTCTTATGCACCTTGTGTGAAAGGGCATCAGAGTGCGAGGTGCGACGGGCATGCAAACGATGGTGGGAGCGGACGTGGTTTGCTGCTACAGGTTTGTCAGTGTTGGCTTAGTCAGCTTCGTTTTTTTCTGGCAAAAGACCTAATTCCGGTGGTTTTTGCTGGTAGCAGCGACTGGCTTAGATTTCAAGTTCTTCGTCGTGTATTTCCGAGTTTTGTCCTTGTGGTACTCGCTCGGTCTTGCGGTTTTTCTGCCGGGCTCGGGATAGGACTTGGTTCACGGCTCGCCGGGGGTTTAAGACTCGGAATAATGTGCCACCCGTGTCTTGTTATCGGGCAACTCGGCTGAGGAGCCGCCAGGGTACACACAGAGTGAAGGGCTATGGGTAAAGTGCCCAGCACCTCCACCAGAACATACAATGACAGCTGAGCATGGCCTGGAACTTTCCAGAATAGTAAATATTGATAGAAAATAGGACTGGAGCAAGCATCCGTGACAATATAATAAAACAGGCAGAAAAGAGTCTATCCTGATCACTAAAGAAGCTGCACTGCATGCTTTAGTTGCATTCTGTCCGAATAAATCCTCCCCTTCGCGGTCTGGCAACTGCCGTGAACGAGCTGAACTGAAATCGATGTGAGACCACTTTTCTGGTAATGAGCCGCTGCAGACTGCCGCCGCAAAGCGGCGTGAATTGGTGGACTGGGTAGGAAACACGCCCGATGAAATGTCCATACAGCTTGCAATTCGCGTAACGAGTGTTGATGAAACTTTGGTGTCGACGAAACGTGCGACAGACCAGCGGAGTCAATACCAACTGCAACACCTGTGCTTCGTGAAGGTGCACGTCTACGCCAGAACAATTTAGTAGGCAGCACAGCATCACCTAAAGCATGGCACAGGAACTACCAGCTTGAAGGCAGCTCTTCGGCGCCCCACACCTGTGCTTCGTGAAAGTGCACGTCTACGCCGGAACAATTTGGGAAGCAGCACAGTATCATTTAGCACGGCACGGGAACTACAAGCGGCAAGGCAGCTCTCCGGTGTACCGCACAACCAAAGTGAGCTTTCGGGCATTTGAACGAAGCGGCACCACGATTGCACACTGCCAAGCACGACTCACGCAATTTCCGTCGCTAAACTGTGTTTCCAAATATATTGCACACGCTTTACTGCAGATCTCGAAGGTTCCGATGGTCAACGAGAGCACAGAAACGTCGCCTTAAATTTTATCCTAGCGGTATCCGAATCAATCCGAGGTCCGAGCAACGCAGGGCAGATTGTCTCTTCCGTGGCAATATCCCCGTCGGTCACCAGCGAAATGCACACCGTTCCTCCGTGTCTTCACGTTATACCTACGTCAAACACCACGCTGAACTCCGAAGTCGCTTTCCACCGGCCTCATATGACGGTTTCCGCGTCTGAAATCAACTCTGCCAGACGAACGACAACCAACAAAGCATCCAACAAGCTTCGGCCCAGCTGGGGCCAGCCGCTGCACGGGCGCTGACATCTTTCCTGTGACGTCACGTCTTTGCTTTGGTCATGTGACGAGTGGTCAAATTTGCGTACAATGGCAGCCGCCTAATGGGGGTCACTTTCGAGTGCAGACCGGAACCCCGGTTTATCGCTCTAAGCCCCTCTACCTCGTTGGGCTTGGCGCTCTTTGGTTCCGGAAAGCCTTTTTTTGCAACACCAAGCCCCTGAATCTATTTTTTAGACCCCAGCAACAATGTCAAAAAATCAAAATAACATTTCTACAAAAAAAAAGGGGGGGGGGGCAAGCTATCTTGCCCCCCCCCTTTTTTTTTTTGTAGAAATGATCTACTACAACTCCCTAATGTCCCAACACCAGACAACGCTCCGTCTACCCTAAAGTCCACTAAAAGAGATGTGATAATATGTGAAGGTGTTATTGCCACAAGCACCCTGGTTCGTTGCTGAACACTTATCATATTCTCTTATAAAAGAGAATGTATTTTTTTCTGCATCTTTCACATTATTTGACCCTGTTTTAAGAGCTGCTTACTTTTTTGTAGTCCAACTTTTAGGGTTGGCCCAAGTTACTTGTGAATTCCAGCCGGGTTATCTGCATCTCAGTCACCCTTTTTGTGAGTCAGCTTTTTGCGAGCACTTGGAAAATGGTAATGGTCTTCCTTTCGTCTTCTTCCTGTTTTACCCCAGCAGGACGTATCTTATCTCAAGCAGATATTTTTACAAATAAAACATAATGGTGGCTGACGTATACTTGATATTCTGGATTTGAGGCGAGAGGAAAACTCGTGAGTGGGGTCATGGCGCGGCTTACATAGTACTCTACCCTTCGCTGCCCGTGGCATCACTGGACGTCTATCTGGAGAACACCGGAGTAAAAGTGCAGTCGGTTCGTGCTCCGTGCGTTTTTGAATAGCACCAATAAAGGTACACATGGCAAACGTGCATTTACATATCATTGTTTTAACCGACGTTCTAGTTAATTGTTGTTATGAGTGTCCTTTTTTTTCTTTTATTACTTGTATTTATATGCTGGAAACTTTTTTTATTCACCAACGTCTTAACCGAGCCTCGACCTGTTCAGAACCAAAGGAAGAAGAATATCGAGCCAAACCTTATTTATTATTTAATTATCGCCTTACTGTTACAACTATGTTTTTCCATTGTCTGGCAATATATGCATCGACTTTTGGCGATATGTATGATGACTTCCACACCTTCGCGATTTAGACAATTAAGAATTTTAGTAGATCGGTCTGATGACTCCGATAACGATATCCCATACTTTGCCGCCTTCTTTGCGCATTCATCATATTGTTATCGGGTACCGTTATCGCTGGTATCGGAGATATCGGAACGATCTACTAAATCTCTCGAATAGCAGGCAACGGCTGCAAGACGAAGCTTTGCTCTACGGTCGAGGTAAATAGTACTTCCATAATTGCTTCACTGAAAAAGCTAAATGCAGAGCATGAAGCATTCGTGAGGAACAATATGGCACTCCCATCCAGTGCCTCAGCTCAAATGGTGTTTAGCGTAGCAAAACCGTGATATATACTCAGTTTTATACCGCCCACCTACTGGAAACGTTGCGGCCTTTATTAGCTTCTTAGAAAATTTATTTCATTCTGTCAATGATGAAAGATGTCAGTTGTTCCTCGGTGGCGATTTCAATATAAATATGTTAGAAGACTCTCGCCTCAAAGATGAATTGATTGTTTTATTGACGTCTAATAGCTTTTGTAATGTGATTTTACCACCGACACGAATTACAAGCTCATCATCAACATTGATCGATCTTTTTGTGACCAACCATGATGAGAGCAATATCACTGCTGGTGTTCTTAGTTATGGGCTCAGTGATCACCTTCCCATATTCATGTTTGTTAACCAAGATATCCCACTAAAAGAGACCATAAGACCTCCTTTAATATTACAAGACATAAATTGTGAAACGCATAACATATTTAGAGAAAATATTATCAATATTGATTGGAGTCATGTGCTACGGTCTAATGATGTCAACGAATGCTATGACCTTTTCTTAAACGAGTTAAAACGTGCCTACTGCACAGCGTTTCCATACAAAACAATTTATGTCAACAAAAAGTCTCGAAAGCCCTGGATCAGTAAACAGCTTTTGAAACAAATTAAAAAAAGAAATTTTTTGTATGATTCCTTCCTTAAAACTCGAGACGAAGTAAAGTTGCGTGAATTCAAAAAATTTAGAAACTTCTTCAATACGCAGTTAAAACGTGCAAAACAACGTTATTTTTCTGCCAAATTTGATGAGTCTTGTTTTAGGCAGCCCGAAATTATGTGGAAGCGTTTGAACTCCCTAATGCGGAACCCGAACCAGGCCGGTATTGAAAGCATGACCATTAATAATAGGGAAGTATCCGGTACCGAACTTAGCAATAAATTTAATGACTACTTTGTCAGTGTGGGAAGCAGTACTTATAACAGTACAGCCATAAGTAATTTTACCACCTGCAATGAAACCATTTTTTTAAATCCTACCAATGAAGGCGAAGTTTTCTCCACATTTATGAACATAAAAAATAGCCGTAGTCATGACTGCGAGGATCTCCAAATCGGACCTGTGAAATTTGTCTTGGATTTGATACTTCCGTGCTTAACTCATTTGTATAATCTTATATTATCATCCGGTATCTTCCCGAAGAGGATGCAGATTGCTAAGGTTTCTGTTCTTTATAAAGGTGGGGATAGGAATGATCTGAGTAACTACCGTCCAATTTCCATCCTTCCTATATTTTCAAAGCCCATTGAAAAAATTATGTGCTCTCGACTTTTCAATTTTCTGGGGAAATACTCTTTGTTGTCGGAATCACAATTCGGCTTTAGAAAACATAGGTCCACAGAAACAGCTTTACTAGTACAGAAAGAATTAATATTAGAAAATTTTGAGAATAAACTTTTAACTTTAGGGATATTCATAGACTTTAGCAAAGCGTTCGATCGGATAAACCACCAGACTCTTCTTGACAAGTTAAAATGTTATGGTATACGTGGTATACCTTTATCACTTCTTGCGTCCTACCTAGAATATCGCCACCAATATGTTCAGATTGGAAACTCGTCATCCAACATGCAGCGTATTTCGTCTGGGGTTCCCCAGGGAAGCATATTAGGTCCCCTGTTGTTTATTATTTACGTCAATGATATTACAAAGATAGAATCTTCCGCCAGGCTGATTATGTATGCAGATGACACCAGCATCTTTTTTTCTGACTCAAGAGAAGACC
This sequence comes from Ixodes scapularis, assembly GCF_016920785.2. Lineage (NCBI taxonomy): Eukaryota > Metazoa > Arthropoda > Arachnida > Ixodida > Ixodidae > Ixodes > Ixodes scapularis. Next base: position 37,870,223 of record NW_024609868.1, read on the forward strand.
TACTCACTTCCAAAGGAAACTATTTTTTACGCAAGTTAACACACTGGGTCGCCATTAATTCTCTATCAATAAACCCGTCCAAAACAAAAGCAGTCCTTTTTAAATGTCCAGGATCACGGATCACATTGTCCAGAGATTTGTACTTTGGGCCAAATATAGTAGAATGCGTTGACAGCGTGAAGACCCTCGGCGTTGTGTTCTCAGAACACATGTCGTGGAATCCCCATGTATCCTACATACATAAAAAACTTTGTAAAGTAGTAGGGATAATGAACAAATATAGAAAGGTATTTCCTGTAACTATAAAAAAATTAGTATATAATTCCCTTTTTCACTCAATTCTTTGTTATTGCCACCTGGTATGGGGGACAACAACAAAAAGTAACTTTGACAGGTTGAGGTTAATGCAAAAAAAAGCAATAAGGATAATTGAAAATGTCCCACGTGACCATAGTTCTCTTCCTTTATTTGCAAAGAATAAAATACTTGATGTATCTAACATGTACTCTAATAGATTAACGGTCACATATCATCGTGCCTTAAGAGAACATATTACAGTAATTTTTGACCTCGCTAAACTTGAAAATAATGTATCATTATATTCCTCACGCCATTGGCGTCCATGGAGAATCCCATCATCTAGAACTAATTTTGGCTTCCAGAGGTTGAGTTACAGATTACCGTCACTGTTGAACACCTTATATTCCCAAGAAGTTGATTCACCTTCATTAAATGCCCATAGAACTGAGGCTTTCTTATATTGAGTGAAAATGTTTGTCATATGTTTGGTATATTTTCTACTTCAGTCTGTTTTTGAAGCGCAACCTATTTCCAATGACACTTATTTTATGCGATATCTTATATAAGTTATCTTTATTGTGTTTTTCTTTCGTGTCTGGAGATGAGTGTTGGTAAACTTTCGTTAAATGTCCATAAAACTTAAACTTGCCGGTAATAAATAGATTCTTTGCCTTATGTTTGTTATATCTATCTATCTCAATGTGTATTGAGACGATGCTTAATATATTGCTAAATATCATGTTACATCAGTTATTTTCACTGTTTTTTTGTGTGTGTTTTTGATGACAGTGCCGCTCTGCCCTGTGTTTTTTGGGGGGCAGGAACCCGTCAAGCTGCAAACTTGCAGCTTTTTTTCCTGGCCCCCCTTGTCACATGTGTGTAAAAGCGCTGTGACAAAAATAAACTGATTCTGATTCTGATTCTGATTCACTCGACATATTGAGTAAGAAATAAAGCAAAATGTATGACGAGACTTTCGAGAGCCAGCTGTTGCTCAAAATACTCAAGGTCACTAAATGGAACAGGTTGAAACAATATGAACTTGAATAACCCTCTTCCTTTTGTTTCTTACTTGAGGACAATAATGTTGAAAGTAACGCCACGAAAGTAACGGATTACTTTTGGAATAGTGGTCAGTTACTTTTATGGGAGGATAATTGTAACTGTAATAAATTATAATTTAGCCTTGAGTAATTGTAAATGTAATTCCTCACTATTTTTCAGTAACGTGTACAAGTCTGGTCCGAAGTAATTACGCTACACAGCACCTTACATATCTCGTACCAGATCTACTAAACACACACCCAAACATAGCAGAAACGGCCCAAGCACACATTTTGTTTTTCCATTAAAAAAAAAAAAAAAAAGATTGTAGAATATATACTAAATCACTCATGATCTGCAGTTAGTACGAAGTTGACAGTTTTGTGTTATTGTGTCTGTTGTGGATTTTAAGATTGCTGTATCTTCGTGTATTTCTTCTGTTTATGTTCCTGTTTCTCCTCCAAGTGCTGTAAAAAAGGGGCTGGAGCCTCATCAGAAGACAAATCGTCTTCATTTGCCCCATCCCCCAGACCTTTTTTTTGTGCCTGAAATAAAAGATACATACATACGTACAACATTCCTCTGTTTACCAGAGTCATATATAATTTACCTGAATCAAAAGGCTGTCGCGAAGTGTGGTAGGTCACCTAAAATACGCGTGATTGGTATGACTTTGCGTCGCAGTGTTAAAAGTCTAATCGCTGTTGTGCCTTTGAACTAAGGAATCGATTACAGTGCACAAAACCATAGAAGGGGCACCTCGTTGCCATGTATATCGTGACTTGGCTTGCATGATACGTTTCACAATATATATATATTTATAATGATGACGACACAACTGAGCTAAAAGCAATGCAATTTTGAAAATATTGTCACGAATGAGGGTGACGAAAAGCCGAACAGTGAACTGAAAATAAAGGTTTAATGGGCGAACTTGTGCCAACCAAAAATAAGTAACGAAAGAGCGTCGAAGCAGCAGAAAAGCAGGCGGCGATTCGGCGGCGAATCAGAGAGCGCGAGCGAGACTGAGACTGACTCGACAAGGTCGCGGGTAGCTGCTTATCTACCGTGCGTCACTATCTCGAAAGTTCGGCGAAGAAGGCTCGAGCGTCGCGCGCTCGGGGCGAGGATGAACTGGCACTTTGGAGAATAACAAAGCAGAGGGAAAGTTAAGTCTGGTACGAGAATGAACGGGAATCTTCAAGAAGACCGTGACCAAGCGTTGCTTTCTCGGCTCTGCGGGCGGCAATATCACGAAAGTTTTTGGACAAGCCATTTCAGCAAATACCATCTATGCCAATACTGGCAACTCTCGCGGAGCTCGGGCGAAAAGTGATCGCAGTGCCCCTGGCGGGCTCGGAGTCTCCTCTAGCAGACGAATTATCCATAACACATTGGTTTTGCCTATTTCCGTGCGAGGTGACCAAAGAAAAAAAATTGTCACTGGTATTCGCTGATTTGAATGTTAGTTAATAAACAGGTGCCACCTCATAAGTGAAATACATTTTCTTCGTGTGGCAAAGATGTTAGAGCTTTCAGGTTGCAATTTTGGGGCTCTCCTGAAGAAATCACTGTGCACAACTTATGTAAGCCAAACAAAACACGACTGTACCTTCGCGCTGTTGTTTGAAAAAAGGCAATGTAGAAAAATTTCAGAACATAGCTACCTTTCAACTTTACTGTTCTTATCAATCATTTCCTTTTGTTTTTGCAATTCCCATTTCTCATGAATGTCATGCTTATAACTGTTTTGTCAAATAGGCGAGCTGGGTAATCCCGTTAAGATTGTCTCCAGATGAAGAAGCAAAAAGCAATTTCGAACCACTTACGTATTACTGTGATGTCAGTATGCTCTGAATGAAGTCGATTGTGCACGTGCAAACCTGACGCTATTATTGATATTAATAAAAACAAAGTTAAAAAAAAACTGACTTCTTGCGCGTGCAAAGGAAAAAGCGAGGAGAACGTGGTAGTTCAAATAAAGGTGGTTTCAGTCACGTTATAGACGGTGCACAAATTCGGATTGTTAGTGCCGGGACGACTAACGTCTTCGTCGTCTTCTACGATAAATGCCGGGACCCATTGGACTGTAGTGCAACTCCTTACATTTTTCAAAGTCTACTTTCTTTTCATGTTTGAGGCGACGCTACGCCGCCGCGTTCTTTCTTCCTCCTGCTTTTATGTTGTTTTCTTTTGCTTTTTTCTCTCCTTTGTTTGCTTGACGTTCGAGCCATCGCACATTTTGCTTTGCCTTTTTTAGATTAGTTTTTACTCTCTTTCCTTCGCTTCGGCTCTTAACTACCACCGGCTCATCTGCTACGCTGTGCCCGGACATTTTAAGGGCCCTCTGCGACTTTGTTGCTGTTGTTGTTGCTTTCTTCCACTACCGCCTGCGATGACCTCCTATTTCCGCCTTCGATTGAGTGTCTTGTCCGAAATATTCATAGGTGCTTCTCGGTATTCATTAAATATATTAAGAAGTGCAAGCTCGTTATACATGTCTATTAGGATTTTATTTGTGTATGTCGCAACGCCTGCTATGGGTCATCGCTTGTTGATCAACCGGCCACCTTCGGGCATACACCAGCGCATACTTCGAGATGGCAGGCATGCCATGTGCCGCCTACGACTGCAAAAACAAGTTTTTGCGATCTGGTGGAAAATTTTTCTTCCGCCCCCTGAAGACCGAACAAACGCGAGTATTTAAGTTACTGCAACATTCAACTTAAACTGGATGATCTAGCCAAGTCTGACATCAAAATCGCCATTTACGCCTCAAGAGAACATTATGACAACTCCACGGAGATCTCGAACAACTTCACGGATGACAGACCAGATGCACAACTGAACACCCAGTCCTATGTAGCCGGGTGGGCAGCCAGTCAGATCTGTCATTATGCTTGCTAAGTCCAACTGCAATCAGAAACATGGAACAACTCGAAAGACATTCTGTTGAAGAACAAAAAATATTCGCATGCGAAAATGACACCACCTTCCGACTCGTCTTGTCACCTACCCGGCAATACCAGCCGTGCCTTTGAAAAACACATTTCACTGATATATTGCACCAGACCTTAGTTCAGCTGAAGGCGGACTGAGGCTGCTGATCGACACTCTAAACAAAGCCACGGTGTGCAAAGATGGCCTGGACATGTACGTCAGCGTGTACTTCAATGTACTTTTGAACTGCTTTGTCAAGCAGCAAACGAAAAACCTGTCACAGTCACTGGGAAAAAAAAAAGTGAAAGCAAAACAGGTCACACTCTGCTGGCACGTAGCAGATTGCACCGTGCGACTCTTAGGTACCGGGCAGCGTGATCTGAACTACGTTATTTCTTTCCCCTGTTTTGCTTTTAGTACCTACCAACAGCAAATAAACAAACATGTATCTAACTGGAAAAAGAAAGTGGAGCTTTTTTATGTTGCTGCTTTCCATTTTTTTTTTTATTCCATAAGCACCGCAACGACTATTGTCGTTGCTGTTCTTTGCTGGGTGAATTGTATCTTTGTATTGTCTGCTAACTTCTTTGCTTTATTCGCTGATGTTCGCTACTGTTCTCCATTTCTTTCTATTTTCGTCTGAGATGGGGACTCCATCTTTTCAGCAAAGTTCGGAAGGTGTTTGCACAATCATTTTTCGCGTTACTTTTTGTTTTTGCTATGCTGCAGCGGCTGGTGCGCTTGCTCTGGTAATTGCGCACGTTTTAATGGTAACCTATTCAGGTAAGAAATTGCGGCAACTCAGCTAGGAACGGATCAACAGTTAGCTCTTACGGCGTAGTTCGAGTAGCTGAACGCTTTTTGTTTTTCACTTTCCAGACGGGCTTCAAACGCGTGTGATCTCTTGAGTGGCGTTTGATACAGCTAAATGAACTGATATATTTCTGTTTCTGCGCGCGTTGTTATTTGATTGTCGTTGCAGTTGCGATCAGTGGATTCCGCTTTGCAAGCGGACTGACCGTAATGAACTGTATCAGCTTTTGGGGTAAAGAAACAGGGCTCGCAAAGCTCGAGGACGTCGCGGAGCCTCTACTTTTCCATAGCGTCGTCTGCTTTTTTTGATTCCGAGTCTGCTAGAGTCGCCACGTTCGCGTTCGCCTCTCCCATGGGGTTTCGGAGGAGTTTCCATTTCCAATATTGGCGAAGTTATATCGTATTTACTTTCAGTCTACCTTTTATAAAAACACCGAGTGGCAATTGCAGCGCTTGTTTTCCTAATTAATATTGTTTACACTAGCACCGTGATGCAGGCGAAGAATCGCAGAGAAAGGAGTGATCGAAATAGTTCACCTTAATCTATAAGCACCCTTTACTGAGATCTAATTAGGCCTAAAATAGCGCTTGTACAGGATAAATTTGCATAACCTGGCTGTTGCGGTTTCTTCTTGACAAGATGCGGGTTAATTCATTTTGCTAACTGATGAGGTTTTGTTAAATTGAACAAAGAAGTATTTGACGCTCAACTTGACATGACAACTACTTAATTGGTCACGTTCTGACAGTTTGCGTGCGTAATCGTCCATAGTTACGCAACGCACCCCTGTGTAGTTTGTTTTTATCCTGCCCACAGACACTTTAAATTGCTGGTCATCGCATAAAACAGGCAATAACAAACTTCTATATGTTTGAAAATTTATGTGTGTCAGGAACATATATAGTTATTTAAATTAGCATAAAAATCAAAAACTTGTATAAGGCTCTACCAAATCATTCATACACGTGCCTATCGAAGACTAAAACGCCTCAAAAAGATTTTCAGAGCATCTTTCAGAAAATTTGGGGATGCATTTAATTATGATGTATATCTTTAAGGTGACAGGGCCATTTATTTATGATGTCAAAGCTTCAGTCAATAATTCAATACATTTTTATTACCGTCAATAAATTTGGCTCTATCAAATTCACTTAACAGTTTGAGGACGACACGAGAGGATGATACTCGAAAAATAGGCCTGCTGAATTTGCGCACTTTGCTTTTCGCTGTTTGGCAATGTCAAACACCGTGTTTCAGGGTATGTTAAAAGAGACTTTGTGCTCACATGACAGATCGGAAGGCAAATGCACAAAATGTTCAGAAAGAGAGTGATAAGAAATAATATCTTTTTTTTTTTTATATATATAACGCCATACACAACGCTTTACTTAAAAAAAGTAAATTCATAGAGGTGCACGCAATGATGTTTCTAATTATACATACGTAGCGCGAAGGACAGACGAAAATTCTTCGATGCCTAAAATAAATCCCATTGGGGCATCAGCTTGCATGAGCTCGAAACTTCGCGGAATACTGTGTCGGGAGGTTCATGTTATATTTTTACGTGCACTTTTTTTGAGCCCTCACTTTACAACTCTGCTTTACCAGTCATGCGCTCTAACAATTAATTAGGCTGCCGGATATCATGGCGAGACTTCTGCATACTGCACAACTTTACAATTTGGACGCGTACTGGTAGAAAGCTGAACTGTTTGACATGTTTCTTGCTGAGAAAATTAAATCCGATGGTGCGAAATGCATGCTGCAGGAGGTTGGAGCTCAGTGCAAGCCTATTTGAGAGGAACCAATTATTATTCTTAGTGCAGCGTTGCGAGGAAGGGCGCACGCGTCTGACACCACAAAAATGCGCTCTGTGGCAAGAAGGTTTTTGAAAACAAAATAGTTTCCGGAGCCACACTTTCTGGTCTGTGCCAAAGATGCGGGAAAAGATAACCTTCATAACATAGTATGTTTTTAAAACTATCCCCGCCTTTTTTTTTTTTCTCTTTTTTCGTTGCTTTTTTAGATAATATCCTTTTATAGCTGGGAGGCTGCCTTCTCCGTTTGGGGGTGTTGATGTGACAATCATATTTGTGTCACTTTTTAACAGTAATCCTTCATTGTTTTTATTTCTCACCCAAATGTGTAGTTTAAACAAAATACAGAGGTGGTCGCAACTTGGGAAAGGACCTGAGAACGAGAGGCGTTCGGCCCTCCCCCTGAGGCCACTGGACTCTTTCTTTTTATGTATCCCTCCAGTCACACTTATAGTTCAATGTCAACTATAATTAAGAAGTCACATATTTAGTATTTTCAATACTTCTCGGGGACAACTTTATGAGGCAGTTCAGTAACAACGAAACATGTTTGAGTGCTTGAATGATGTTTATATGTGTAAAATAGGTCGTGCAACACCGCAACGGAGTAATACTTGACGTTGATAATTTGCAGAAACATCCATTAGCTTTCCCCTCCGCATATTGGCAGACGCAGAAAAAATGAAAGGAAGAAAATAGCTTTCCTCTCCTCAACTCGCAATTAGAACAAGCGACCACGTAATCTGGCACTAACAACTAGCTATGTAGCGCCAGTGTTCATCATAATCATGCGGTGGGGTGGCGAACCATAGAGCATGAGCTAAACTTAAGCTATTGTTAGATTTGGACTATTATCATCTTTAATTGAGCACGAGCCGTTACCCGAATGGTCGTCGACGCTGATTACCCCGAGCACTCGACTCGGGGTTATGAAAATCGCGTACCTCATAGTGGCATATTGCCGCGAGCGCAGCTGACTCAGTAGGCAGCGCGCTCGTGGCCCATTTCCACTTCTGGCTTTCACCGAGTGCGGACGTGGGATGGCAGGCGCCGCCGGAGCAGCGATAGCGGCCCAGCCGGGCCGCAGTGACAGAAATGACTCTGCGTCTTCGGAGTATCAGGTAATTTTGCCGCCTCTGCCAACTGGACCTACGGTGCTCAACACCGTGTTTCTTCACACCGATGTCCGGGGACGCCCGTACCGTGTGGAGGAGTTCCACGACACCCTGAGTCGTCTGGCACTGCTCCCCGAGGTTCTTACCTTAGGGGAATACAATATGAACCACGTCTTGGCTGTGAACTTCAGGTCACCCGAGGGTAAGCGGAAAATCATCGCTGCGGGCGACCTCGTCGTCAAGGGACGGCGATGCGTCGTCGTGGACCCGGCGAACAGGGACGTTCGAGTCAAGATTAATTGGCTGCTTCATTACATTCCCGACGACGAGTTGAGGGTGGCACTTGCACCGTATGGCCAGGTGATTCACGTAGGAACTGAGAAGTGGCGGGTTGAAGGAGTCATGGGCTGCGGGTCGATGACACGCACGGCAGTTATCCGGCTTAAGCCAGGGATAGGGTTGGAAGACCTGCCCCACCAGCTGCGTATAGCCGGAGGACTGGCTCTCGTCGTGGTGCCGGGCAGACCCCCGTTTTGCCTGCGCTGTCAGCGGACCGGGCACATCCGCCGGGACTGCCGTGTGCCGAAGTGCGCAACCTGCCACCGGTTCGGCCATGACGCGGATCACTGCATCAAGACCTACACAACGGCCACATGTTCGGGTGTACAAGACGCCAACGCCGAGCATGTCATGGATGAAGCGGACGCGCAGGAAGCACTGGAAGAGACGGGCCCCGCCACCAAGTCACCGGAAAGCACATGCACGGAGGTCAACCGGGCCGCGTCTGAGCACCCGCTTGAAGGGGTGTCCAAACAGGACACTACAAAACGCACGACTCCGACAAATCGTGAAAATTGAAGCGGGCGCTTCTATAGCAGCGTCCGCTTCAATTTTCACGATTTGTCGGAGTCGTGCGTTTTGTAGAGTCCTGTTTGGACACCCTTTAAGGTGGCGCTGGTTCATCGGTCCACGCACCCACGGGAAACCGGGAAGAGGCGCCGACCAATAAGGACGAAGGGCCTCAGTTAAACACTGCGGTCCCGCCGGTTAACGAGGTTCACATCATCGACGCCAGCGGGCTGGCTACGAAACGCCCGCATCCTGAAGACTCGGACTCTAAGCAAGTTGACGGCAGACCAACCCTGGCGGTGGCACCGGTGAAGGCGGCACCGCCTAAAAGGAAGCCGCTTTGATCCTCTCCAAAACCTGCGCCCGAACCCAGGAACCGGACAAACAGGCCGGTTGAAGCGTCCCCGGGCCAACTCCTGGCGAGGATATGGCTCCCAAGCAAGTAACTGACACGCGGGGACGTCTAGCCTTATCGACAATCTGAAAGTAGCGACGTTAAATGTTAGCGGGTTTGCCTCGCGTCGCAAACAGTACCAGGTTAGAAGGCTGCTAATCGATAATGGCATAGACGTCCTCGCGATTCAGGAGACAAAGGTTGAAAGCAATCGAGGCAACCGCTTTCCTGCTGGCCCCTTTCTTTACATTACTTCGAGGTTTGCGTCTCTCGTGCCAACGGACTGTCCGGAGGATGTATGTTTTTAAAGAAGCCTTTAAACACGCGCGACCTCTCCCTCACTGTTGATAGCGAGGGCAGATTTGTTATTTGTGATTGCAGCTTGAACAATGTTGAATACAGAATAATAAATTTGTACGCGCCAAACGACGTTAATTCTAGAAAAATATTTTTTGAAAGGATTTATGCGTATCTCGACTGCCAAAGGAAAATCGTTATGTTGGGAGATTTCAATTGCGTTTGTGACGTAAGAGATCGCTCTTGTAAAACACGGCAACGTGATATTAGCACGGGTATTTTAAATTAAATGATTACCGATTTCACTTTATATGATGTTGCAAATTACCAAAGAAATAACCTGGCGTTGCGGTACACGCATTTTCAAGGCGCAAGTCGTACCCGTCTCGACAGAGCGTACGTGTCGATTGAACTTTAACTGGTTTTGATGACTAAGTGTGTCGCCCGTTTATTTCTCCGACCATGCGTTGGTTTCTGTCTTTGTCGGGGAAAACAGAAAAACACCGGCTTTCAATGGGGATTGTGGAAACTTAATAAAAGCCTGCTTAAGGATGACGTGTTTAATGAGTCTATCGATGCATTGTTAGTTAGGATGCATGACGGTAGAGAGAGCCCCAGTACGAAGTGGGAATGGTTTAAACGGGAGGTCAAGCTAACTGCTATAGGACGTGCTAGTACGCTCGCGTACTGAAAGAAAGCAGAAGAAAAGCTGCTGCTAGATGATCTTCACCGCATTTCTAAACTAGAATGTGAACATCCCAGACAATTTACAGATCATCTGAGTTATGTGAAACAAAAAAATAGCTGAATTTGAAACAGAAAAATACAAAGGAGCACTCGTAAGAGCTCGGGCGGAGAAATGCACTATGTGTGATCAGCCAACCACACGGGCACTAAAGGCAAAAGCCAAATATGCAAAAAAAAAAAAAAAAATATATATATATATATATATCACAAAGATATAAAACAATGGCCTGTCGAGTAGTCGCCCTGCAGTCATTGAAAAGTCTTTTATCGAATATTATAGCAGTCTCTTTCGGCAACGGGAGCACGGCGGCAATTGCCCCGTCTAAGTGATGAGATAAAGGAATGGGGCTGGAAGCTCCGATGTCTGTGGAAGAAACGCGCGTGCAATCGACGACCTTCCGTCAAAAAAGTCTCCTGGGCCCGACGGTCTGACGGCGGCTTTTATAAAAAGTACAAAGACGTAATTTCAGGCCACCGTCATGCTGTAATAATTGAGGCATGTGACACAAATACGAAACCACCGTCTTTCTTAAACATACACATTGTTCTCATACCAAAAGTTGACGATGAACAAAAATTTAAAAAAAGTATAAAAAATTACAGGCCAATAGCCCTTGATAATGTCGATTACAAGGTTCTAATGAAAGTGTTAGCCCGGCGGTTGCAGAACGTTATTTGTAAGATTTTGGGTGAGCATCAGACCTGTGGTATCAAAGGTCGTTCAATTCTGACAAGTGTTCGCATTGCGCGAAGTATATTAGAGGTATATGACGAGGAACTAGATCAAGTCGCCATGATTCAGATCGACCTAGAGAAGGCCTTCGATCGTGTACAGCACAGTGCATTGTATAAAATATTACATCACGTTAGAGTAGGCAAAATAATATTGAATTTCGTCCGCTTGGCATATACAGGATGTACTACCCACCTGATAATTAACGGGAAGCTTACAATGCGTATCAGTGTAGAGTCCTCCCGTATGGAAATCTTTAATCTGGGCCATATCTGGCCATATCAAACATTATATGATTATATACGGCCTATATACAGCCTTTTCTGGCGTATATACAGACTTATCAGGCGTATATACAGCCTGATATGGCGTATATACAGACTTATCTGGCGTATATGCAGACTTATCAGGCATATATACAGCCTGATATGGCCTATACACAGACTTATCTGGCATATATACAGACTTATCTGGGGTATCTACAGACTGATCTGGCGGCCGGTTTTCAATATATTAAAAAGTTAAAAAAGTAAAAAAAAATTCCTTGTTAGCAAACTCTGAATGACTCATTGTTCGCTGGCTAAATATTAGCACAAATAATCTTAAACTTCAGCTTTGACAAGCTTAAGTTCGAGATTATTTATGTTAGTTTTCAAGAGGATTTCAATGTAGCCTAATTATTTCATTTGTTAGCATTACGCCCGAATAGACGATTTGCTAAATCCCCCAAGCACCCCGGCCCGTACTCCGGGAATCATGGGGACGGTGTTTCTTCAGCTGCCTAGTGGTCGAAAATATTGAGCAATTCTATGGTTACACAGATTTGAGTGTAATTCGGAGTCACCTTGAACACGTGCTGTACAGAACCCAAATACCTGCCACACCACTTTTAAAATGTCCCGCCAATGTCAGTACTGTGCATTCCGTCGAACCTTCAACCTGAATGAGCTGCAGACATATCTCTTACATTATTATCATTCTCGTACAGCTTCAAAGACGCTGATATTAAGTTAGAAACGCTAAAAATTTCATAAACAGCTCCGCTGTATCCGAGTGAAATCCCGGTTTTGGTTGTTGTGATTTCTCGACTTTTAAGTAATTCCTGCTAAAACAACAATCACGAGAATGATAATATGGTAAGAGATTTCGGCGGCTCAGCTTGTTGGAAGGTTGGACAGAATGCACAGTATCATAAACGCTGCCATTGACGAGAAAATTGAAAAGTGAAATGACGGGTACTTCAGTCCAATGGGACGCTTGTTCAGGGTGACTACGAATTACACTCGAAACTGTGTAACCATGGAATTGGTCGAAACTAGCGATCACTAGGGAGCTGAAGGATCACCGTTTACATAACTCCACGAGTGCGGGCCGGGGCACTTGGGAGAATTGTATACAATAAAAAGATATAAAGTGCTGATTTCAGGCTTGTGTCCTTTTGAGCTGCCTGGCCAGATCTGGAATTTCCTTACTTAGCCAGATCTGGGATTTCCATACCTGGCCAGGGGTATCAGGCTATATCTGGCGATATACCATATCAGGTTATGTGTGGCCAATTTTTGATATGGCCATATCTGAAATCTTCAGATCTGGCCAGATATAAATTTTTTGTAAGGGCTCCCTCAGGCAAGGTTGCCCACTGTCCCCGTTGCTGTTCAGTATATTTTTGGAGCCCTTTTGTGGAAACATAATTAAAAATTGACTTATAAATGAATTTTCTCTCCAAGATATAGAAGTAAAACTTCTAGCTTATGCCGATGATGTTACTGTTTTTTGCAAAGACGAGAAAAGTATTGTCGAGGCGGTGCGTGAAGTAAAGTCCTATTACGAGTTAACCGGCGCTGCCGTTAATTGGCAGAAATGCTGCGGCCTCTGGCATGGGACATGGGCCACGAAGCCCGAAGTCGTTGAAGATATCTGTTTTATGTCAACGCCAGCAGAGTATCTTGGTGTTCCACTGCAACATTATAAACGATCAAATGAATACTGGTCGACGGTAATTCAAGAGACGCGAGAGGAAGCGGGTAAATGGAGTGGGTGGGATATGTCAATTTTTACGCCTGCCACTGTCTGCAACATTTTTTTAATTCCAAATTTTTTGGTATGTACTTCAAGTTTTGGCTTGCGATAGAGTAAAATGTACAAAAATTACACCGTGTTTTGGCTGCATTCATTTGGCGGTCTGGGTGAGAAAGACTATGTCGCGATAATCTGTTTCGCTGCATCAAGAAAGGCGGGTTGTCCCTATCACATCTATTGTTAAGCAAGTTGTATGGCGGTTTTTGTTTTTTAGACAGCAAACTAATCCTTTTCTTCGAGCTGTCATTCAGACAAGACTTGCGGAAGAAATTCCTTCGTTCGTTGTTTTTACGTGTTAGAAAAAGCAAAGGCGAATTGGTAGTTTTCTTCGAGAGGTGATTGACGCTGGCCGGTTTTTGACTGCACAGCTCTTTTTTGAATACGTGTCGGGTGTCACCCGAAAACGCCTTACGCGAGAAATTATAGATGCTGTCTTTCCTGTACCTGTCTACCGTTCTATGTTTCATGCTGGCCCAAGGCAGGACGTGTTATCTAGAGCTAAGAAAATGTCAATCCCACCTTCTGTTAAGAACTTCTTCTTTAAATTTCACACAAACACTCTCCCAGTAAAAACTTGGCTCCATGAGACAAAACAGTTTTTCCCTTGGGGCGTTCACTGTCTGCTGTGCGGAAAGCCCGAAACTACGGAACATGTATATTTAGACTGCTGGGACGCCTTTCTTTTTTTGGGATGTTCTCCAAAGAACTATTAAAAAAGATTTTACTTTAACACCACATGGTATCAGGTTCCTTCCTGTTCGCAAAGACTGCGAAATTCCGGTTGACCTTTTTATGCTTCTGGGCCTGCATGCAATATGGTGCAGTAGAATGGCTGTAAGGCATGCTGTGGACGCGCGGCCCGTTCAAATGTATTTTACGGATTCTGTTAGCCGCCTGAAGTCTGTGTACTCCACGTTACAGTGTCCGCCCGACTGGGTGCAAATATTGGACGCTCTAGAGAACTTTAGAGAATTCTAGCATTCATGCTCGAGCCCTATTTGTCGTGCACGTGTTTTAGAGCGCAGCTCTTAGGGGCCCGTTCCCGGCTTGAGCGGCGTCGGCGTCGGCGTAACCAAGGTCATCCCAAGGTCACGTGACCCCCAAGGTCACGTGACCCCTCCCAATGTCATCTCAAGGTCACGTGACCCCAAGATGGCCCCACGTGACCCCTCTGAGGCCACGTGACCCCCAAGGTCACGTGACCTCAGGACCTCCAGGTCACCTCAGGACCACCAGGTCAGGACCTGAGGACCTCCAGGTCACGTGACCTCAGGACCTCCAGGATGTGACCTCCAGGTCACGTGACCCCCGAGGTCACATGGTCTCCTCCCCAATGTCACGTGACCCCCTGAGGTCACGTGGGTGTCACCTTGGGGGTCACGTGACCTTGAGGTGACCCCCACGTGACACCCAAGGTCACATGACCCCCAGGTCACGCCTCCCCGAGGTCACGTGACCCCCTCCCCGAAGTCACGTGACCCCCCCCCGGAGCATATTAAAGAATGAGGGGAGGAGGAGGAGAAGGAGGAGGAGTCTGCCCTCCCCTCAGTACCCTTCACTCCTCCTCCTCAAGAGCTGCGCTCCAATTCGGCGTTACAGGGATTTGTAAACGGCTTTCACTTTTTATCATTGTTTTTGGCGAAAAGAAAAAAAGCGCGCACTAACGGTTATCGCGCGTGCCTTCCACGCAGAAAGCCAGGGTTCGATTCCTGGCCGCGGGTACGCATTTTTGTTGACTCTACTGTAATGTTCTGGTAAATTCGAGAACCGTGTTGGGGCTAATTTGAGGTTAGAATGTTCTACATGCCGAACCTTCCACGCCGATTGTTCCAGAAGCCCACGCGTGTACAAAAGGGGCTCCGCTTGGCCAGCCGGGAGTCAGTTTCGCCACAGCGTTCGACTTTGCTGTCACGCCGACTTCGACGCCCGCGACGCTCTGCTTTCTTCTGTTCCTTTCCTTCTTTTAATTTGGGGCGCAAGTTCGCCTTATTAAACGTTTAGTTTCTTTAGTTATTATCGCCTCATATATCACTTGTCATTCCTGACATATGACGCTTGGTGCGAAGTCGAGATGTCAGGTTACGTCACGGTGTAAACAACGTTAATAAATCTAGTGAAGTTCTCAATTCAAATACTAGACCAAGTGAATCACGTTACGTTTTGTTATCACGTGACGTGACATTTCTTGACAGCATGTGTTGACACCATGACATCATGTGACCTCGTGACACACGAATGATCCTAACGCCAGTACAAGAGCGTCAAGAAAACCCACATTTTCTCATACATTGCAATTCTGTATATGTAAAATTGGTAAACACATAGAAATACAGCTGCCAATTTTTTATTCCCAGGTATTAATTTTGCGATTCTAACAAAAGTAAAATACCGTGAAACGTTTTGAACCGGTTACCGTTGTATTTTTTTCCGGCTCAGTTTCAAGATGGCGGCGAAGATATCGGTTCGGTTCAGTTCCGGTTCGGCTAAAAAAAATAACGGTTCGGTTCCGTTTTTCGGTATGGTTAGGTTCGGATTCGATGAGCTTGGTCTACGACGCTGTGAAACTACTCTTCATCGTTTGCGCAAAAGTCTCCAGCGAACGACGAACTTCGCAGTGTGTCCCGGCTGCGCGAGAGCGATCACCCCAACGCGTTTTGTGCGTTCTTTGCATACACGCCACCACTACCGTGTACGACAGTTCCCCATTCGAAAACACTATCGCACAAGCTGCATGCAGCGCTATCAAAGGCACAGAGGCGCGCGAGCGTATAGCACCGTGCTAAGCTTTGTTCGCACAAAGCTTAGCAAGTCGTAACTTTAGTGCACTACTACGCTTCTCACGCGCTCAATATTGTATATATATATATATAACGGGCATGGTGGCGGGAGGCCGAAGGCGTGGGTATAAAACTGAGAAGAAAAAACCCTTAGTGAAAACAGCAACAACGGACGATTTAATCTAGGCCGGACTCCGGCCGAAACGTCGAAGACTAAATCGTCCATTGTTGCTGTTTTCACTAAGGGTTTTTTCTTCTCAGTTTTATATATATATATATATATATATCAGGGTGTCAAACCGGAACCGAACCGAACCGAAAACCGGAACCGCACCGGTATTTTTTCCGGAACTGAACCCGAACCCGAACCGTTATATTGTTATCGCCATGAACCCCAACCGGAACTGAACCGGAAAAAAATAACGGTTACCGGCTCATGTCAAAACGGTTCGGCCACGCGCTGTTGACAATGGGTGTGCTATCGATGCCATTTGTTTTTTAAGTGCCGTCAACTGACACACACCTCGCTTACATATTTTTCTTCTCCACTCAGTCTTAGGAATATAAACGCTGCATCCATGAATCTTGACAAACGCTGCATCCATTAATCTTGACATAGGAACCAGTATTGCGCTGGTCGCGGCTTGCACGGAAAACAGAAAATTAAAAAACTGTGCAAAAAAAAAAATCGCGTCACGGGGTTTTTGTTTTTCTACAATCTCGTAAATCCTAAATGCTGCTGTGTGCTCATTTCATAACACGTTTTTTCAACGCGCGAGTTCTTGAAGCTTGCTTCCATCGGAATGAGAAAAGAAAAGGCTGTGGAGTATGATAATAATGCTGCCGGTTTCGTATAGGCACTTAGAAGCTAACATATTTGTGAGACAGCGAACTCTTCTATTTTAATATTTATCCTATTACGTCCTTCTGGCGTTGCGTTCGGTGAAGTGTTTTTTTTTATATTCCGTATCTTGTTTAATGAAAACTTCTTTAAGGGTCTAATTTGAGTTACCGAAAGCTAGTTCAAATAAAGAAAGCTGTATTTTCTCCCCACTGTTCCTTCAATTGCTTACACGCCGAGGTGGCGGGATAGTTAGCGAGTTCTACTTGTAAGTGGGTTTGTAAGGAGGTCGCGGATTTTACTGCTACTGCGTCGGACCCAATTAGATGAAGTCCAAATGCGTAAACGTCGGCGAGGTAACCTTTGAGTGCACATAAAGAAACCATTCCTGGTAGAAATCCCTGAGCCTTACACTACGATGTATCCCGTTTCGTATGTGCTGATTTCAGATGTTTTATTTGTAATTTATTTTGATGTTGCAATTTGTCATTTATAATTTCCGAACCGGTTCGCGAACCGGTTCAGCGTCCCGAACCGGTTCGCGAACCGGTTCGCGGATCGAATTAATCGAACCGGAACTGAACCGGAACAAAATAAATTTACCTGAACCTGAACCGTCACCGAACCCGTATTTTTTTCGGTTCGACACACTGATATATGTACATATATATAATTTTGAGCGCCTGAGAAGCGTAGTAGTGCACTAAAGTTACGACTCGTGGAACAGGTACAAGGCTGGGGCAAGATAAGAGACGGAAAAATCGCGCGGGCACCTTACCGCAACCGCTAGCTTTGTACCTGCTCCACGAGTGGTAACTTTAGTGCACTACTACGCTTCTCACGCGCTCAAAGTCTTTCTAAAAATGACTGATTTAGTGCTTTTCGATGACGCTAAACAGGTTTCTAATTGGAACCATATGTCTATTTTCATTAATTAAAAAGTTAATTATCAAATTTTAGTTAATTAGCCAACTGATCGTTACGATTAGCCCCTTTAATATGTCCCCCTGGCAGTATAACTCACCTCCACAAGCAGCAACTTTTACAATCTATTCGAATTAAAAAAGAACACCCGGTATATATATATATATATATATATATATATATATATATATATATATATATATATAATCGTCGTTGTCCATTCACTGAAGACGGTTGTCCCCGAGCGCATATGCAATCACGAAGACGAGGCAACAAAAATCGTACAAAGCAGACAAAAAAAAAAAAAATATATCCGCGTTCTCTCGGCAAACACGAAGTTCCCGTGTAAGACGCCGACGTCGGGTGTCCATGTTTGACTGCATTGCTTTTTTCGACGGCAGCGTCAACGTCGACCAAAACGCGCGATCTTTTTTTTTTGTTCGTGCTCTGTGTGAATATGCGTTTTAGCGTTACATTTGAGGAATCCGTAGTACATTTTTGCGGTAAACAAAACACTTTCCGTCTTTTTTTCTTCTTGCCGATGCTGCTGTCACGTTGCTCGTACACCATACAAAAGACCCAGTGTTCGCTGCAGATATGACGACAGAATTATCTGCGGAGACGCCCGAAGCATGTTCGAAGCACGCTTGCTGCCTACATATACGTAGGCTTCCAACATGCGTGCAGGCACTTTTATGTATGAGCCTTGTGACAGGACCCCTGACAACGAACGAAGGCTTTGACGCTTCGGTAAGCGAGCACCGCGTGTCACTCGCGCCATATACGTACTGATTCCATTGATAGAACGCATTCATGCACTTTCCTCTCGTCCATCCGCGCGGCTGGGCGTTCAAATAATCCGGCGATTCGACAATCCCGGACCTCAATAGTAAGTTTTAGGAGCAAACGCCAACGCCTCGCGTTTGCGTCAGCGGTGCGTGCTCATGCAGTCTGCGTATGCGCGTCGTCGTCATGCGCGGAATACAAGACATCGCTTTGGGCTCCGCGCACGCGCGGTGTGGAACACGCAAAGCTAGAAAGCCCATACGAAGGTTCGCGTATTAACACGTTTGAGTGCGGAGCGGCGTCCTTGCGGCCAGAAGCGGTTGCTTCCGCTACGACGCGCGAGTGTTGCGGAGACGAATTAAGGGGTGTCCAAACAGGACACTACAAAACTCGCGACTCCGGCAAATCGTGAAAATTGAAGCGGACGCTTCCATTTTTACGGTCTGTCGGAGTCGTGAAAATGTTTGCAGGAGTCGTGAAAATTTTTACGATCACGACTGCTCTTCTCTTCAGATTGACGTCACATGCCACCTGCGTCTGTCTCACCTCGCCAACGCCCTCGCGTACCGCCGTCGCCTCGGCTCGAAGGCCAAGGACGTCCGGCTTTGGGTGGATTTGGGACATTCCTGCGTCGAAGGGTGCGTTTCGCCCGCCTCGGATCTGCTTTCTTTGTCGAGATTCACTTTCGTCGTGATGGCGTCCGATGCGGCAGACATGTACAAATTACTCAAAAAAGGTAGTTAAGTTAAGTTACTGAGTATCGACACCAAAAGTAATTGGAGTAGAGTAGAAATTACGCATTTGTAATAGTAATTGAGTAAAGTACTAACTACTCTAAAAAGTAGCGAGTTACTTTAAAGTTACTTTCGAAGTTACTTTTTATATTTTTGTGGAAGCAAAATGAACAACAGTTTTGATCAATGAAAAACCCTGCGAGCCTAAAATAAATGCAGTCTATTTATAACTTGCGTTTTCGCCAAAATAGTTTATTCGCTCGCAGAAGCAATTGACTTTCAAAGTTCTTGATAAGAGAATTTTCCCCTTTTCCTTCTAAAGACGTCCCCAGCCAAGGTAAATAGACGTTCCACCGTGGCACTGAATGGAACGACAGCGTTGAATTTCAGAAACAGGCTGTGCAGGGTCGGGTAGGCGAGTGTCGGCATCTTAGGTGTCAATGACAAAAAATGTGAGGTTTGCCTCAGGTAGAGGGTCTTTTATAACAAACTTCCCTCCTTTTTTTCTTTTTTCTTCGTCAAGTTGAGATTTTTATGACTTGCCCCTCTTTATTCCGACGTCGTTCTGAGAGTACGATGAGAGAGTGCACCAGACCGTCAAATGTTCAAGTCTCGCGCCACGACGATGAGATCATCCGGACGACTGCGCGTTCCGTTGTAGTGCTACTGCTACCCTACTGAAAAAGAAATGTTTTGGTTCAACAGAAGATGAACCGAAGTACACTTCGCCACTGGCGCCGGTCCAACAAAAGGATCTCCCAAGGGTAACTCGCAATCCTCGCCGGTGACTACAATATTCTGACGCGCCTGACACGCCTGACAAGAAGCATCTTGGCATGGATGGTCGGAAGGACGCGAAGGATTACGTGAACAAGCGTCGTCGCTCGTAGTTGCAGCTGGAAGCGGGAACGTGCTCCCATGAACGGATTATCCGTGCCAGGGTTTGTGCGCGGGGGAGTCCGGCTTTGCAAAGGCGTATGCGCTGACGACAAGGCGACTATGGGAACAGGCGCCCAACTGCGAGGTCATTCCAGTGGCGCCTCCCGCGGAACCTACCGCTTGAGTCAGAACTCACTAAAGCCAGACAACAACTCTCGGGGTGTCCCCGTCTTCCACGGTTGCAGCTGGAAACGCGGCGCCAGTGTGCATTACCGGATTAGGTCAATACCCGACCAAGGCTTGTTAAGCATCTCTTCCTGCGTTCGTGCGTGCCGGAGTTATGTTTTGGCTGCTCGTCGCTACCTTGACCCAAGGACGCCTTCCCGAACAAGGGGGCCCCTTGTTAGAGAATGCCACTTCATCTGCCGGCGTCTTATTCATTTCTGCGCTAAAAATTTCGTGATGGGCAAAATGAGCACTATATAATTTTGAAAGTAGTTAGTAATTTGAGTAGAAGTTACCTGAAAAAGTAGTTAAATTAAACTACTAATTGCCCAAATCAAGTTGTAATTGGAAGTTACCAAGTTACTCGAAAAAGTAGTTAAACTACAGTAGTTTGAGTAGAGTAGTTGAACTACGTCCAAGTCTGCGATGCGGTTCCGTATTGTGAGCGGAGGCCTGGAGCGATTGACCGACAGCCAACAGAGCGTGTGAGTGGCTCTCCGGACCCACGTGATAAGCAGAGCAAGGCCGCCGTGGAGGAAGCGAGGGGGAGATTTGACGGAGGGAAGTTTCCCCCCGGGAAGAATTGACGGAGGGAAATTTTCTCCGACGGCCGGAAGCGGATCGCGGCAGAGCGCGGCACGATTTGCCGGAGTTGTGAGTTTTGTAGTGTCCTGTTTGGACACCCCTTTAGAAGACGAAAACCGGGAGGGAAAGCGTCGTTCACACACTTGCAACCGAGTAGGGCGGAAAGACCGGTTTTTTAAGCTTCTTTCAACGTCTTAGGACCGGATGCGCTGTTGCGGAGCTGTTCCTAAGACGTCGCAAGAGGCTTAAAAACTGGTCTAGTTTTACTCGTTCGAATTCGGTTGCAAGTGTGTGAACGGCGCTTCAAGTGACGTTCACACACTTTTTATTTTTATTTATTTATTTATTGATACTACTACCTCCTTCGGGAGATGTGGTAGGAGGGGGTACATAATGTTGTATAAAGGCATACATTTCTAGTCATTTTAGCACACGCGAATAAGGCAATCAATGTCATCATTATACAGTATTGAATAAAAATTAGAGCAAAACAATAAAACAACAACAACAAAACAACCTACAAGAAGTACCGTCAATCGCAGGAGTTACAGAAACTGCGAAGGTTAGCAATGAGTGATGACTCAGATGAAGCATTTATTATGTGACTGGGTAGGGCATTCCAATCATGAATGGTCCTTGGGAAAAATGAGAATTTAAATACATCGACCCTACAGCTGTATTCTTGTAATGATCTACAATGAAAATGTCGCGTGGGGTAATTATGAAGAGCAGGGGAAATATATGTAGAGGTGTCAATATTAAATCGGTTGTTTAGTAGGTCGAGCAAAAATTTTAATCTTTGAAACATGCGTCTATGGGTTAATGGGCTAAGGCTGGAACACACATATAGTTCGGAAACCGGGTATTGTCTCTGAAATTTGTTGTATATGAAACGCAAGCCTTTTCTCTCTATGGATTCAAGTAAATTTATGTTGGTTTTAGTAAACGGGTCCCAGACAACGGACGCATACTCTAATATAGGCAGAACAAACGTTTTATAGGCTGTTAATTTGACATCCGATGAGGTTTGCTTTAAATTTCGCCGGAGAAACCAGAGTTTGGTTAATGCCTTGCAACCGAGTAGGACGTGAGAGACGAGACTGGTTTTTAAGACTCTTGCGACGTCTTAGAAACAGCTCCGCAACAGCGCATCCGGTCCTAAGACGTTTAAAGAAGCTTAAAAACCGGTCTTATCTCTCTCCGTCCAACTCTGTTGCAACTGTGAAACGGGCCTTCAGGCGCTCGCCCGTCAGCGACTTGCATTCGGTTCCCCCGTTTGGAGACAAATCCTTCTTTTGGGAGGAAAGCTACGGGAGATGGTTATTTCTGAGGCTGCGTTGGTTCAAGGTGGACGGGAATCACGGACACCAGCGGAATCGCCCCAAAAGACCGGCCTCGTCGACGATGTCGCCGGGCGCTGCCATGTTGCCATGGATATCGCAAACGACGATAGCGCGTTTCGTACTGCGCTCCAACGCAACTCTGTGTTCACACACTTGCGTTGAGTCCGACCGAGAACGATGGTTGCTATGGAAACAGTTGCGTCGGCTCCAACGAAACGCTCTCCGCAAGGTTCTGCGGCCGCGTGCCGCTGCTGAACGCATCGCGCTCAAAAACAAATGCGTGTATGGTCTAATTAGAGAGCTTTAGTACATCGTTTCCGCTGTGCCGCCACGTTCTCCGCAACCCACTACGAGATCCGGGATTCTGCAGGCAAGACCAGCGCCGCGCATGCGCAGTAGTAGGGTCTTCGTTCTGGAGGGCTTGGCGGAGGAGGGGAAAACGTTCTACGAGAACTCCATAATAGAGTGTTTTAGTAGATCGTTCAGTCACTCCCGCTGTGCTATCCGCTAGCCGCTACGACCTCCGCTATATGTAGCATAGCGGAACTACCATTTTAAGTTTTAGTAGAACGTTCGCAACCCGCTACGGATTACAACGTTACGAGAGTTAACGCAACGCCACTAGCGGCTCTTTCGGACACTAGGGCTCGCGTAAAACAGATTTGTAAAGCAATCCTTCGCAATTGTTTTTATTAACGTCGTTATCTTAATAAAATATTGTTTTTTTCATTGAATAACGTGCTAATCGTTGCTTCTTTTGTAAGTAGGTGACTATTATGTTTGTAATTGAATACAACTGTCGGCCAAGCTGTCCAAGCCAATCCGATATGAGTCAAATGCCAAAGCCACCGAGAAAAATCTTCAAAAATAAAGGACAACCACTGTAGCTCATCTGTTGCGTCGTTGTTCACCGAAAATGAAGCGCCACAGAAATCCCTCATATCCGCCTGCTCGCTCCGCTTCCTTAGTCGGTTTTGTCTTCACGACAAAGCGGCCGAGCAGGGGGCTGCACCTTTCGCTCACAGCACAAAAAAATGTGAAGCTTTTTCTTTTTTTCTTTTTTTCTCCTTTCCGTGGCCGCGTTTAGTATATCCGCCATGGATCGCTACCTGTTGCAGTCGTGGAACGGCTTTGTCGCGGGTACTTCTCGCAGCAGCAAGGTATAATCCACCCCTTAGAACGACGATTGTGAAACGCACAGACCGAGTAGACGCGGCGTGGCGGCCATCTTGAACAGCGTCCCTCGCTGGGTCTCCCTTATCTCGCCAAGACTCGTTCTCGCGAGAGCCACGCTAGCACGCCGCGCTACGCCCCTCGCTATTTTGGCCCGCTAGCGCGCCTCCGCTAGCCTCCGCAGCTCCGCAATGTTTCCGCTAGCAGCGCGCATGCGCAGTAGCGTCGTCGCTCTAGCGTATAGCGTAGCGGGTGAGCCAAAACGATCTACTAAAACTCTCTATTAACGCAGGCACACAATGCTTGCTTTCGCTTGAATACGCAATATTATATTTTTTTGTATTGCCTATACCAGCAAACGCAAAGCACTCTGCGTTTGTGTTAGCGTTTCGTGTTCCACACTACGTATGTGCTCTATAGACCAACTCATGTTTACAAACAAACCGGAGCGCCCCTAGCGGACGCCACCGGCGCCGCGCATGCGCGATGGAGTGTGGGCAAGAAGCTCGCCGTCGCCCACAAACAAACTATTGGAATGCGACATTTTCGGCGTCGGTGCGAGTCCCCGCGCTCTTTTTTGCGTTGGAAATGTTGAATCTATACGTCTTCCTGGCAATGTCTGACTACTTTAGCGGCCTCAGTGAAATTAACACGTTACACCGCAAAACTTTGCATGCATATATGACTCGCGGTCATTCATTCCGCGTGGACGCCGGAGAATGGACCTTAAAGCCTGATTCGCATGATGAACTCCTGCTCGCTATTTTCAGTCATGACGTCGCTCGGGCTGCAAAAGCCTGAACTGTTTCTGAGATGTCGATGTCGATACTGAAAATCACAGGCAGAATCAAACCAAGTGAATCAGGCATAGCGGGTCGTTGATGGCCACTGGTAACACTTATCAACATCTCCTTGTATCTGCTGTTTACACCGAGCCTACTTACCCAAGCCAACCTCCAAACTTAAAAGCCTTTTGATTCCTGCACTTACTTCTTACCGTAATGACCGGGTCAGCATTTTGTCTACGGGTCGCTGTCATTTGAACGAGCATACGAAAACAAGTAGAAACATTTGAGAGAGCAGACGACATCTCGAACGACCAGGCAGCCGTTTTGAACTTGATGATGCACTGAACGTGGTCCGCAGGTGGTCTGCTTGGCGGTTTTTCCGCGTTCGTGTTGGAACAAAACAAATAATTCTGACGACTACAAGTATCGGTTAATTCAATCCAAAGTGGTTCCCGCACAAGTAATCATGATCGGACTGCGTCTGGTTTTCCCTTTTCACGGTCCCTATCCACGTTCTCGGGCAAACCAAGCAGGCAGACAACATATGAAAGCTGACCTTTAAAGCTTTCCCGCCTCTTATGGTAGAGCCCCAGTCGTGGCGTTTTGACGAAAAGGAAGGGTTCTGTCTGGTTTTTTCCAATACAACACAGCACCGCGCGTCCCGCGTGGTGACCCCCCCACCGCCCCAGACCAGAAGTGCGCCCGACGCGCCACCACCGCGCCGTGACGTAACAGAGCTGTGACGCCGCGAGCTTTACGTATATGCTCGCTATCGATTTTTGCGTGCGTAAACGCGACGGCTCCCGGCGTTCCTGTCTCGTTGCTCTCGTCACGCGCGCGGGACAGCGCGAGACACAGATTGACTCAACCGAATACGGGCATTAAGTGGTTCGGAACAGTTC
Source organism: Ixodes scapularis (assembly GCF_016920785.2). NCBI lineage: Eukaryota > Metazoa > Arthropoda > Arachnida > Ixodida > Ixodidae > Ixodes > Ixodes scapularis. The sequence continues at coordinate 37,895,309 of NW_024609868.1, forward strand.
GCACGAGCACGTCTGGATGGCGGTGCAACGGCTCGCGCGTACGTTTTGCGTTTCGTTGCACTAAGAGCTCCGCAGCGTTTACACCAAGAGAGCTCGCGTGCAACGCGCGCAGCACCAGCGCAAGCGTCCCTACGCCATTCTAATACTTAGAACTCACTAATCTCTACATGAGGCACCCTATCCCGAGACGTTATACAACCGAACGCCACGATTGGTATATCAAACAAACAACGCTAAAAGTGCATCGTCACGGCGTTCGCTGTGTCTGTCCGTTTGCTATCAGACTATGGGGAATTGTAGTAGACCGTTTCCGCAGCCCGCGAAGCACCCGGATAGCGCTCCGTAATCCGCCACAAGACCTTGAACTATGCAGATAAGGCTGGCGGCGCGCATGAGCAGCTGCGGTATTAGGGAGTTTTCGTAGATCGTTTTCGCCCTCCCGCAAGGCCCTCCGCAACCTCCGCATACAATAGCGGGAACTCCACAGTCAAGGCTATCGGCGCGCAGGCGCAGTAGCAACTTCTTCGTTGCGGAACGCTTAGCGGAGGGGGCAACGCGGTCTACGAAAGCTCCCTATTTTCTTCACGAATACCGTAGCGGAGGTGAAAAACGGTCTACTACAATTCCCTATTAACTCAAGGACAGCGAACGCGTCCTGGTTCTGCGTTTTTCATGATTGTTTCGCTGTACGTAATTCATTTAGCCGGCAAGGCCGTGACGATGCACTTTTGGGGGCTGTTCGACATTAGGGAGTTTTAGCGAGTCATTTCTGGGAGCACATGGTTCCCAAATCATGAACGGTGCGGTGATCCGTTCCGTAAAACCGTACCTGAAATCTAGCGTATCTTAGCGAATCGTAAAACTAATCGAACCCTGTAAACGATGATGATGATTCCTTTTTACCGGCAGCGCCATCTTCTAGCAAACTTGTGAGACATTCCGGCTAGCAAACTTGTGAAACATTCCGGAGCGTGCAAATCCGTGGCGGCTCGTGTTTCCGGGGTACGACTTGTGTAAGCAAGACGGCCGACGTAACATTTAAAGGTCGGACTTTCAAGATCTGCGAAGCTAGATAGAGTAAAAAGTGTCTTAACGACCGGAAAGGTAGGTTGTGTGTCTTCGTCATCATGAACTTGACCGACCGTTCACGTTGTGTGCCGTCAAACCAATTAATTTTGTCTGCTCGCGTTCGCCATGACAGCTAGTCAGCCCGCCGATCGCAAACATTTACTAGCATGCGCACTTTACAGCCTTCACGATAGCATACACTCAGTGTGAGCCGTCCTCGACATGATTTGGTTCCACCTCTCAAATGACGCAGAGTAACAGGATGACAAATCGCCCCAGCCGAACGCTCGGCTGGGGCTGCGGACAAACCGTCCGCCATTTTTTTTTACCCGAGTCGTGAACGATACTGGCTTCGTTCTGGTGATAACTCCAGCGGCCGGAGTGGGAGAAACGAACAAGAGCCTCCCAAAGCCCCCAACGACTCGCGCGCATGCGCAGAGACGTCGTCGATGTGTTCGAGGACGAACCGTTCGTGTGGAAACGACTCGCTAAAATTCTCTATCGGTGGAGGACGACGAAGTGCTCTAACCAAAAGACATCAAATCTTCCACTCCTTGTAATTTTTCGTATTTTTTTACCTTCTATTGCGAAAATCTCGGTCAAATATTAACGGGCAGTTTTTTTTAAACTCAGTGTGCCTGGCAAAGCAATCAAGCAGACCGCCAAGTTCTCTTTTAGAGAAAACTGCAGCCTTTGCCACTGCTATCGTTCCATGTGAACGAACACGGAAGCGGCCCAAGCGGGCGTCCCTGACGCTATACTCATACAGCACTGAGCATAACTCCTGAACAACGTCAAAGGAACGAAACACCCGTAACGTCGCAACCAGATGATGGGCACTCTATTTGTTTCGATGGTTCCATTGCATCGTCGACTATAGACATCAACTATATGAAACAAGACGACGATACCGGAGGTCCGTATCAAGAAGTTAGATCACGAAAGTGAACTCGGCGCAATAACTCCAACTCCAGCTCGGAAACAATAATCCAATCAAAAGCCCTCGAAGAAGGGCTCACTGTTGTGTTCGTTCCTGCGGATACTGAGACGTTAATAACATTCCTCAGTAGCGTGAAGCTCTCAAGAGCTCTAGAAAACTCCTGTCCTGAGGGCATTCACGAGGTTCGTTTCAACAGCAGATTGAATGTCATCGCAGTTGACACCAGAAGTGGTGAAGCTACAAAAACCTTGCTCAACTTGAAGACTCTGTGTGGAATTCCGGTGATGTCATACTCTCCACTGGCTGGAGCAACGGTGAACGGAATGATTCAGGACGTCGACAAAGAGCTTTCTAATGAAGAGATCACCTCGCATCTCAGGTCCAGTATTAACGTTGGTGCCGTCCGACGCCTAGGGAAGTCTAGCACAGTCAAAGTCACCTTCCGTGGCAAGATTCTGCCAACCCATGTTTTTCTGGGTCATGTACGCCATCCCGTCCTTCCTTTTCGAGAAAGGCCCATCCAGTGCCTTAACTACTTTGGATTCGGGCACAAGCGAGTGGCCTGCAAACGCCCCAAAAAGTGTGAACATTGTGGAAAACCACATGAATCAACGGAGATCACATGTCAATCAACGCCTGCAAAATGTGTCAACTGCGGCCAAAAGCACGAAGCTACAGCACGCTTCTGCTCGAAGCGAAAGAAACTAGGGGAGATCCAGGCGTACTCAAAATCTAACTCGGTGGGCTGTCATCTCGCCAAATAAGCTTTAGAGTATGATAAGCACTTCCCGGAGATGGAATCTACTCGAGCAGGTAGCAATGCCGCGAAAGAACCGGCTGTCACTGAACTCAAGAATTCAGGAGAGCAAGACACGGAAGATACTTCAAAAGATGTGACTACATCATCGCTATACACGACGGCCGTCAAACAAACAAAACCTAAAAGTCACGCAACTCAGAAATATTGCCAGGGTTTAAGTCGACACGAAAAAAAAAAAAAAGCAATATGCTCGCTGCATCAACACTTCAGGCATCCCAGACCTTTTCTGCACCCACCGCTCGGCCGCAACCCTGCCATTCGAAGGACAGAAACTTCCTTTGGTTACAGTTCACCTGAATGGATGTTTTTTTGTCAAGGCCACAGTCAAGATCGCTCTCAGCCTGCTTAAGAGCAACAAATCATCCTGGGCAAAGACACTTACTACCATAATACAGGCAGTGTTCCTCTCCTTGAAGGATGCTAGGGACATCTTCTACTCAAACTAAAGGTTTTACCACCAGAACAACCTCGATGGTGTCCGCAAGAGCTACCATACCCGACACGCCCAGTCTGGCAGACGCGCACTGTAGAAATGGCAGAGCCCGCTTATGGCAGTGCAACACCGGGCGGCCATAACTAGGGTCTGGCAGTGGAACTGCCGAGGGTACCGCAGCAAACGTGGGCTCTAGCGCAGTACATTGCCGGACTCGACAAACCTCCCGAGATAATAGCACTCCAGGAAACTGGAACCGAGACACCCTCACTTTCGTTCTACAAGGCGCTGATCCCTCGCATATGCCAGCGCGTGGCAGCGCTAGCAGAAAAACACCTAAATGCACGCATGCACAAACTCAGCGACGAGAGCATAGACCACGTGCTTATAGAAATCCTTCCCGAGAAGCGCCCCTGACCCTCGTTTTTTATTCTCAACGTATGCAGTCCGCCACGCAACAGGCACAAGGATTTTAGAAAACTGTTTGCGCGCGTTTACACTTGCACAGAACCAACTCCTCATAGTTGGCGACTTTAACGCGCCGCTCTCGGCCTGAGGGTACACTCGCTCCCTGGCCAAGGGCACCCGACTTTATCGCTCCATCTGCCAACAACGCCTCTCCATTCTGACCGACCCGGAGCAGCCCACGAGAACGGGCAATAGTGTTACCCGCGACACGTGCCCGGACCTCGCGCTGACTTAAGATGGGGACGGTAGTCGGAATGGTCAAACCTCGAGGTAAATCTGGCAAGTGACCACGCCATAGTTCAAGTGGACATCGCCGTCTCGCCAGGAAAAAAGTTCCTCCGGAAACAAGCCATGACAAACTGGGACAGGTTTCGCGCAGCACGCATCGGCCACACACAGCGAGCGAGAGCAAGATGATGCTTCCCTTGCCAGCTGGACCGAGCGCCTGGTGTGCGACAAGAACACCTATACAAAAACTATCAACCTGACAACAGAAACCCCCGAGCTGGACAGGCACCTGCTCCACTTGTGGGATGCAAGGCACGGTCTGAACGAGCGCTGGAAGCGCCAGAAGCTAAACCGCAAGCTCAAGAAACGGATAGTGAAAATCACGGCGGAAGCGCTCGAATACGCAACCCAAGTGGCATATTCCAACTGGAACAATAAGTGCACCGGTCTCCAGGGAAAACTGGGGACCAAGGACGCGCTGCAGTTCTTGGGAAACTTCATGGACCCTGGCAAAAGTAAGCGCAGTACCAGCCAGAGCCTCCAGAAAATTGTGCGCGACTTCCCCGGCACCAACCAGGACCTCCTCGAACACCTCAAACTACGGTACATCGGCTCGTCCCCGGATGAGGATTATCTTGACTACGAAAGCGAGCCAAACCCCGAACTCGACGTCCCCTTCAGCTTCAAAGAGGTATGGAGTGCGCTCCAAGACCTGGGACGTTATACGGCACTTGGTGAGGACCGTGTCCAAAACACGCTGCTCCGTAACCTAGACACAGGCTCGGTTCAGACTTCTTTGAAACATATCAACCAGGTATGGGAGAGCGGCGAGCTCCCCAGGGAGTGGAAACTTTCGGAAATTATCCTCATCCCCAAACCTGGGAAGGAGCTCTGCCTCGACAACCTCCGACCAATCGCCCTCACGTCCTGCGTGGGAAAGCTGATCGAACGGGTCGTCCTCAAACCGCTGCATTTGCATATGAAGGAAACGGGCGTGTTCTCGCACACCATGTTTGGTTTTAGAGAGCACTTGTCAACCCAGGACGTCATGCTGCAGCTAAAAGAGGACATCATCGGCCCCATCTCCAGGACGACGACACAAGCGGTGCTCGCATTGGACGTCAACGGAGCTTTTGATAATGTGGGCCACCAGCTAATCCTCCAAAACCTGACAGTCACCAATTGCGGTTCCAGAATGTACAACTACCTGCGGGACTTTCTAAGGAACAGGACAGCCACCATTGGTGCAGGTGACCTCCGCACAAACGTTATCAACACCCCCAATAGGGGTACGCCGCAGGGGGCAGTGCTTTCGCCAACCTTGTTCAACCTGACAATGAGCGGGCTGCCCCCGATTCTGGAGCGCATCCCGCACATTAAACACTCTTTGTACGCGGACGATTTCACAATCTGGACTGTGTCCGGGTCTGACGGAGAGAAGCAGGACGCGCTTCAGGCGGCAGTCGACGATGTTCAACGGCACCTGCACCAGGGTTACCTACACATCTCGGCAGCCAAATCGGAATTGATCCTAGTCTCCAAGACCCCAAGGCCGCGCCGCAAGTCGGAGCCCAGAGGCGAGATACAAGTCTTTCTAAACGACGGCTCCCAAATCCCCGTGGCGTCGCGTGCCAGAATCCTGGGACTCCACCTCCAGGAGGACGGAAAGGCGACCCATACCCTCACACTCCTCCAGAACCAAGTCACCCAGATTCTACACATCATGCACCGGGTCGTCAGCCTGCGGCACGGCCTCAGGGAAGACGACACGATCAAACTCGTTAACGCCCTTGTGGTGTCGCGCATCATCTACGCCACACACTATCTGAATCTCACCAAGGGAGACGAGAACAAGCTAGATGTCCTCATATGCAAAGCGTACAAAGCGGCTCTCGGACTCCCCCCGTACACCTTCACAGAGAAGCTACTCAAGCTCGGCGTCCACAACACTTTTAGGGAGCTGGTAGACAGCCACCTTGCCACTCAACGAGACCGACTCGCCCAAACCGCTGTGGGCAGAAAGGTCCTCGAGTCGCTCAAAATTCCCTTCCAATGGGAAAGAGAAGACACCACGGCACCCCTCCCGAGACACATCTGGAGCCAAATCAAGGCGCACACGATCCCCCGCAACATGGACCTGACCCTCCACGCGGAACACCGCAAGGCTCGGGCAAGATTCTACCAAAAGGCGTATGGCAAACGGGCTGATGTCCTGTACACAGACGCGGCCACATATGCCTATCAACGGAATGCAGCGGCAATATGCGTCGTGGATGGAACTGGAAGCACCCGAATCACGGCGTCGCTGCGTACCTCTAATACGACAATTGCAGAGGAATTCGCCATCGCCATGGCCATTAGGCTTGGAGATCACGTCATAATCATGAGCGACTAACAAGCAGCACTGCGTCGCTTCCTAGCAGGCCGTGTCTCGCCAAAAACACTCAAGGTCCTCACCCAGAGAGACCGACAGGGCTTCCCCAGAGTGGAACTCATATGGATCCCAGGACACGACGAGGTGAAAGGCAATCGGTGTGCTGACACCGAGGCCCGAGCATGCACCCTTCGTGCCGCTCCTGCCGCCGCTTCGCGACTAGGGCTAGATTCATACTTTATTCCGGTGCCAAACAGGTACTCCGAAATCAGGGCCTACCACCGTGGCGAGAGGCGTGAATACCCCTCGCCACACAAAAATCTCAACACAGAGGACGCGGTCGCTTGGCGCCAGCTCCAGACAGCAGCGTTCCCTAACCTAGCGCACTTCCACCAATTCTCCCCTACAAGCTACAAAGCCGAATGTCCGCGCTGCGGGCAATATGCATCCTTATCACACACCGCGTGGTTTTGCACAGCTCCCCTTAACATCCCCCCTCCCACCCTGATCCCACTTCCGAGAACTGGGAAGCCGCACTGCTCAGCTCGACTGCTGCCGAGCAACTAAATTTGATCGGGCAGGCGAGGCTGACAGCCGACAGCGTTGGGGCCCTGGACTGAGGGAACCACCCAGAGACCCATATACAGGCATAATGAAGTTTATTCCTCCTCCTCCTCCCCTCTATTGGCTTCATCGAACCGTGTAACGTCGGCTGCGTTCGGACTTTGTGTGAAAGAGGGTATAGTGATTATTGTTTGAGCGTGTGGTCGCGGTGTCTTTTTCGGGCTTATAGCACAAAAAAAGAAAAAGAAATTCGCCTTAAAAGCAAAAGCAAAGGAAAAAAAGAGTGGCGAGATCGCTGTGATACGTGGAAGCTATACCACCATATCACAGCACCCCGTTCCGTCAAGCGTGGTGGTCTGGTCAACCTCATCTCCTAACTTACTTTCACCCCGGCAAAAAAAAAAAAAAAAAACCCAAAACATCACAACGAGCAAGCAATAAACGGTACAGTCAAGGCCTGGCACATCAATCGCCGTTTTAATCTGGATCCGATTAAATCGTCCGCGATCGGGGCATTAGTCTCGATTCGGTGCACTTCCATTTGGCTCCGGGGACCCGCAGAACCTCGCGGGGGGGATCGGTTGGCAAGATGTCCCCGTCGCCGCCGCGGGGCAAATGGCAGATGCGGGTTTCGTTTTTTCCTAACCGGACCGATTACGACACGTCCTGTCGCTTTCCCCCGCTGCAATCATTTTTGTTCCTGACGCGCGTCCTTCTCCCTGTTATCGAGACGTATACGGTAGTGGACGTTCTCGGAGTCGTGCGGTTGTGCAAGGTATACGTGGCTCTTTCTTGGCCTCCTCATTTTTCTCTCTCATCTCGTACGCGCCCACTTGCTCCACCGTGCACGATTATGGCTACTTGTTCTTCTTGTCCGAGACCCAGTCTGGGCGTGGGGGAGAGGGTTCTGTTTTTGTTGGTGTGTTGGGCCGTCCATAGCTTGCCATGTCGGCGCAACGTTATTAATTGTATCCTGGTCCGAGGAGCCCGCAGCGAAGCGAAAATAACCAGTGGCTGCGATCGAGACAACGTCTTCATTGTCTTTTGTGGCGCTCTTTATTATTTCTTTTTCGTACTTATAGTGGCGTAAGTAGCGTAAGATTCATGTTGAGGATGTTTTTTATCGACGATGTACCGAGAGGTTGTTACTGGTATTGTCGCAAAGGAACATTGTTCAAATATGCATCTGTCTTTGATTACTCTGCAGAATATTTTCTGTGCTTACTTTTTGTTTTTCTGTAGAAGTGGTTGTGGACAAAGCCAACAAACTGCTCATTCTAATATAAGCCACAAAACTCGGTTCCTGAAGGCACTGAGCTCACACCTTTACTGAAGACGTACATAAGTAGTGGTGCATTACACCTTGACAAACAAAGTCAGACCAACACTCTTAATTTTTTTTAACGGCGGTCGCCAATAGACCGATCTCAACAGCAAGTTTGACTACGCCACCGCTGCCGCAATGCATCGAGGGAACTTTAGTCTTTTTGCGCGTGCGACAACCTTGCTGGAGCTCTGCGCGTGCAGGGCACGAACAGGCTCGTGCACGGCCGATTGCCTCTTGTAAACTACATTGTATTGTAAACTAAAGTTACGGCTGCCTCGCGCATGCGCCAAACGCTTGGTGAGATCGGTCTATTGTTCAATCAATCAATCAAATCATTTATTTACTCCCATTTGTACATATGGGTGACGGAGACAGGGAAAAAAGCTGCAAAATGTGCAGCTTGACAAAGCCCCTGCCCCCTATCGGCAGGAGCTTTGTCAAGTTTTTGTTTGCTTAAAAAAAAAACAAAAAAACAAAAAAAAACGACACCTTTATAAAAAAAAAAAAGCGCCAGGGACGCACGAGGGTTTCTTTGGCCGACACTTCGTATGGTCGACGAGCACGCGCCTCATTAACATCGCGCCTAAAGCCATACGTTCATGTTAGATTACACTCTACAAAAAAGCCCGTGAGTCTGCTTTCCCGCACAACACTCGGAGAGCCAATCACCGCAACTTACGGAGGCAGCTCAGCGAATGACAATGCCGAAACATATCTTTGGGCCGAAAAACGCAGTCTGAGTTGTGACATTAAGCAATGCTCTCCGAGTGTTGTGCGTGCAAGTAGACGCACAAGCTTTTTTAAAGTGTATAGGGAAGTTTGATGCTCGAAACGCGCCGTTACAGCAGTGACGCAACGGAATCCAAAGGCACATCGACCACAGCGACCCTACATTTTAGTCACTCGCTGCTTTACAGTTTCCCATGGGAACCCGAATTAGAGAGGGAGCCCGCGAAGTACAGTTACGAGCCAGCGTAGCAGTGCTTCAAGATGAGCGCGATGAAACGCCCGTCGAAGTAATGTACCAGGAGATTTTATTTATTTATTTATTTAAGTACCCTCTAGGCCCTGGGGCATTACAGAGGGGAGTGGTACAAGACAAATTTGGAACACAAACAATATACAAACACTAAAAGCCAAGCACGAAAAATGTAAAAAAAATGTGCAAACAAATTAAGAAATGTATAAAACAAGGCAAACAAACAAAGAGAAATATTAACATAAGTAAGTAGTCAACGCACTTTTAAACAAGTCAGAGGATGGTATGTTTACTAATTGCGCAGGAAGGCGATTCCACTCTGAAGATGTCCTTGGAATAAAAGAGTTATAATAGGCTGAGGTAATGCAATGAGGAATTCCGACTTTAAATTGATGATCTACGCGCGGCGAGATGAAAACAGGATTTAACATTAGTTTGTTTTTTAGCGAAGTATTGGAATGATAAATTTTATAAAAAAGACACAAACGAGATATTTTTCGGCGTAATGAAAGAGCAGGAAGTGATAAATTAGTTTTCATAGTTGAGACACTAGATGTGCGATGATAGTTAGTAAATATAAAACGGGCACCGCGATTCTGTAGGGCTTCAAAATCAGTCACGAGAGTTGAGAGACCAGGATCCCAGATTGCTGCTGCATGGTCTAGTTTGGAACGGACAAGGGTTTTATACATTAGTAGTTTTAGGGACACTGGGACTAACCTAAAGTTTCTCTTTAGGTAACCAAGCATGGAGTTAGCGTTGGCGATAATGTGGTCAGTATGAGTTTTCCATGACATGTTAGAAGTGATGTGCACCCCAAGGTACTTATAGCATGGTACAGTTTCAAGAGGAATTTCAACGATTGAGTAAGTAGGAGATATAGTAATTCGACGGGAGATAGTCATCGCTTTACATTTGTTAGTATTAAGGGACATTTGCCACAAATCACACCAATCAGCCACAGCTTGTAAGTCATTTTGAAGAAGTTCGATGTCAGTAGTATTAGTGACTTCTCGATAAATTACACAATCATCAGCAAAGAGGCTAATTGATGATGATACACACAGTGGTAAGTCATTTACGTAAATTAAAAACAACAGGGGCCCCAAAACAGACCCTTGCGGTACACCAGAAGTAACAGGTTTGATAGAAGAATTTACATTGTTAGCATGAACGAACTGAGAACGATTAGCTAAAAAACATGTAATCCAAGACAGCACGTTAGGATCGAGATTGAGTTGACTGAGTTTAAAAAGTAAACGTTTATGAGGAACTTTGTCGAAAGCTTTGCAGAAATCTAAAAAAACACAGTCAATCTGGGATCCACGGTCAAGTATGGAAAGTACATCATTAGTGAAGGTCAGTAGTTGGGTCTTACATGAAAGGGATTTACGAAAACCATGTTGGGATGGACAAAAGAAGGAATTAGAGTCCAAGTAGTTAACCAAATGAGTGAAATTTATGTGCTCTAAAATTTTACAAGGTGTGCTGATTAAAGGAGCGATGCAACAATTTTTGTACTGTGCACAAATACCGCTTAAAACGGATCCCTAACGTCAATGACCTATGAAACACGCGTTCGTTTTTCACCCCACGCAATAGAAGTCCCATAAAAAAATTTAAGAAAAACGAGCAGCGTTCACCCCCTCAACTCGCAGCCAGAACAAGCGGGCACGTGATCTGGAGCCGATTATATGCCGCCAATGTTGATCATAGCCACGCGCTGGGGTTGGCAAAGTGCAGGACACGCGCTGAGTTCCAGACATTGTTATGGCTCGGCTGTTGTCGTCGTTGCAGCGATTGGACACGGGTCACAACCCGAATGCTTCTCGAGCTAGCAATTGTCACGAGCCCAAGTCGAGTGCCCACGCAATGCTCGGGTCCAATCTATGAACCGCATTCAAATATCGTCACTTGGGTGTACTGCGATCCCCGAGTTACGTCATCAAATTTTGCAAAGGAGAGATTGAATGAAAATGATCGCTTTTGTGCTTGAAATTACACCGCAACAAAGGAGTTTCTTGGCCAGTCGCGTTGCGTGTGAGTATCCTTGAGTCCCAGGTGTGCCAGTAAGCTCGTGTAGAGAGAAAAACATTCCAATTGAATATCGTTGCACAGCTCCTTTAAGGAAATGGGGCGATAGTTAAGAGGACTCTGTTTATTGCCCTGTTTATGGAGTGGAATCACCTTCCCTATTTTCCACTCTTCAGGCAATACACCAGATGCAAGAGATTGCTCAAAAATCTTAAAAAGGTAAATTGCGACATAATTTTTAGTATTCTTAAGGAGTGTGGAGGTGACATTGTCTACTCCAAAAGACGAAGCTGTTTTTAAGTTATCAATCAAATTTAAAATTCAGTCATAGTCAATCACAAGAGGATCCATGGGCAAAAAGTTATAATTAGGGTACACAGGGTGGGAGCAATCATTATCTACACAAAACGCTTTTACAAAAATGTCATTTAAGATGGAGGCACACTGGTCATTTGGAATAACAACACCATTATTAGTGAGCGATATATCGTTCGTTTTGTTTCTATTCATGATACGCCAAAACTGTTTAGGACTGGTCAGTAACATGGAGGGTAAGGTCACATTAAAAAATGTTAGTTTAGCGTCCTTGATAGCTAGTTTATACGCATCCTCAGCTGCATGATAGATTTCCCAACGTGCGTCACTACAAGAAAGCTTTGCAGAACGAAACAAACGTTTCTTTTTGTTGTTATGGCGCTTAAGTGTTACATTAAACCATGGAGACAAAGAATTTGTTTTAACGGACCTATATGGAATGAATAAGTTAATTAGAGATACTAATTTATTTTTAAATATTGACCAATTGCTTTCAAGTGAGCGTTCAGAAAAATTAGGAAGGAATTCGTCAAGGAAGCCAGCTAATTCGTTATTTATAGCCCCAAAATTCGCTTTACTATAGTCGAAGAAATGTTTTGTTGACTTACTAGCATCAGACACCGGTGTAAGTAACGAGAAATGTAAAATGGAGTGATCGCTGATACCCGGTAAGTAGGATATCGAAGAGGCAAGGTTAGGGTCAGAGGACAAAATGAGATCTAGTACAGTGGCCGAAGACACAGTGACTCGAGTAGGTTCAGCAACAAGTTGTGTTAACGAAAAATCCAAGCAAAGATTGAGGAATTCAGAGTAAATTGCAGAATTACAGGTGGTAGTTGGGAATGTTCCTGACCAGTCGATTAGGGGCAAATTGAAATCGCCAAGTAAAAATAAAGGTGCAAAAGGAAACCTAGATGTAATTGTGCATAACGCATCATGCAAGGCAGAACAAAAATTTGTGGACGCATTAGGCGGACGATAACAGGCACACAAAATAACATTTCTATGGGCAGAGATTAAACGCACGCACACCAGTTCAAGCTGGGTGTTAACGCTTACTTGGTAACATTCAAGATTTATATTTACTGCGATTAGGACCCCACCCCCCCGCCTATCAGTTCGGTCACAACGATAAAACCTATAACTCTGAACACAATCAAAAATTTCGTTATCGCGAATAACACTCGAAAGCCAAGTTTCTGTAAGAATGACAACGTCACCCGACGCCGCGTCAATGACGGAGGACAAGTCATCGCGGTTGCGGACAATACTTCTTATGTTTGTAAACAAACTGAAATATTTTTTGAAAAAGATTGGGAACGAAATGGTTTCTCTATCGCGACATTTTTTAACTTCAAGGTGGCAGAATTGTTGACGCAGTGTTCGATTCGTTTGGGCTGCCCTCACAGATTTGGTTAGTCTCGTAATTGAAAATAAATAGTTTATTCCCCAAATGTAATCTGTCAACGCGAAGTTTGTAGAGGCCTCCCTGGGCTCGGGCGAACTGTAGAAGCATTTTTCTGGCGAATTGAACATTCTTTGGGTAATCTTCACTAACCGACACGTTGGTGTCTTTTAGGTTGGAGCACGATCTCAACACAGTTTCTTTGTGTTTAAAAAAAGAATATTTTACGATAATAGGTCGGTTTTTATTGGGATGAAACCTGCCGATTCGATGGGCCCTTTCAATCGTATCAGGGGTAATCTGTATGCCTAGTTTATCACTGCATACGTCGAGAACTAGTTTTTCAGATTCCGCCCACGATTCCCTAGCAGTGTCTTGAAGCCCGAAAAAAAGTAAGTTCGATCGTCGGGAATGACTCTCGGCATCATCGGAGCGCCGTTTCAAAAGCGCTATCTCGGAAAGAAGGCATTCAACCTTCGTTTCGATTTCAGTCGCCGCGTTTGCTTTGGATTTACAGATTGCAAGATCAGTTTCAATAGTCGTCACACGCGTTGTTAAAGCAGATAAAGAGTCACTTGTGCGTTTTTGGTCGTCAGTAATTTCTTTTAGTTGTACCGCGACACCTGCCTGACCTTCATGTAATTGGGTAACAAAAGTTTCAATCCTAGCTAGAGTCTCAGCCTGTGCTACGGTCATGGGACCAGGGTTACGTTCAACGTCGCCGCTTAGAAGCAATATCAGGTCTAAAAAACGCTTTAGGCACATCCGTGGGCACGGCAGGACAATAAGTAACTGGCTTGTGATTGATCTTGTCATTCCGTACCTTTGACTGTAGTCAATGGTGTGAGACGAAGTGCAGGGGTATTAGCCGAGCAAATCCATGCTGTCGGAGTGGTCTCGACGTTGAAGGACTGTATAAAATCCAATAAAACAATAAAAAAAAAACAAAAAAATAAACAAATCGTAGGTCAAAAAGAAAAATATTAAAAGTTAACATAATGTAACTACAAAAATAACATATGGAATTTGTTTTTATGTTGGCCTAGTGTATGTGGTCGTACCCGCCAATAAAGAAACTAATCTAAACAAAAACCCGTCTTGTTTGAACTTTAAAATAAACAAACAAACAGACAAAAAAAAAATGTCCGGTTTCTTTTCGAGCCCACCTTCTTCGTTCCGGCTTGTGACTGTCATTGGTGCTCGTGTTTACCATTTAGTTTTTGTTGTTGTTTTGTCGTGATTTGGATGTTTGGGTCGGCAAAGACGCTTCTGTTTCAGCCTCATTTGGGATTCCGGTCGGTAGTCACCGCCAACAAAAGTACCGAAAAAAAGAGAAAAAACAAACAAAAACAGGAACAACGGAAGTGCAGCCGGAACACGGGGCCTTCTCATTTCCGCTCAGTCGTCATTCTACAACACAACGAACTGGCCAGTCACGCTTACGACTGCCACAGCTAGTGGTGTGCTGCTTCTACTGCTAGTGCTACTGATTTTATTCTCGCTGGTCATCATCACGCCCAGATTAAAAAGGAAGAACAAAAAGCTACGGATTGATTGTATGCGGAACGCAAGTTCGTCTGCTACTTTTGCAGGGGTTGTGGTGACTTCAGAACGCCGAGCTCCGATTGACTCTGATTGAAGGATAGTGGGTAGACCTGAAAGCATGCTGCCTTGAGGTCTATTCACTATCCTTCAGTAAGAACCAATCAGTGCTCGGCATCTTTCTGACGTCACCGCAACTCCTGCAAATGAAGCAGACGAACTTCTGCTCCGCATTGAGCTTTCTTTTAAGTACACTGGTGGCCGATGCCGATGATGGCTTGCGCGTCTCGTTTTTCTTATCTCAGGACATAATAACATTGCTAATACCATCGTACAAAATGAAGACTGCAGACACCGTATTACGCACGTTTCTGCCTTATATGACGCTCCTGTTTGATTGAACGCGAGGGAAAGTCACGTGATGTCAATGCGGAGGCTGAACGAATCCGCGTTTATATCAACCCCCCCCCCCCCCCCCCACACACACACACACAAACACACCTAACGCCAAGAACGATGATGATGATTATGGCTGTAAAGCGTCTCGCACAAATCTGCACAAAAAAATTGCACAAACAGTTTTGATTGCCAGTCGCAGCAGCAGGTTTTTGATCAAACATGAAGTCATTAAACGACAAAATCTTGCAGCCCGTTTTGGCCGTTCCCAAGAAAATTCATGCACGTGGAATACGTTAGATAGGTTCGTGTCGTAACCTACGTTCACTAAATTCTGCGGGTTTTATGTCCGCTAAATTTAGCGGATGATGTCACTTTCGTGCCACTCTTTTGATGTCGGTCCCTTCCCCACATAGATAGCCATGGCTTATTGTGCATTATACTTTACGAGAAATGCTACCATGGAACCGCGGGGCGCGATTAGACGAACGAGACTGTGTATGAGGATACTCGAGTATCACAAAATCACAAAAAAGTAATGTCCTATCCTTCAACTAGAACCACGAACCAAGGTGTACGCGTCAGAGTAAAAACATTTCAGCCGTCCTGGTTCTTAAAAAATATATATATATAGATATTTCCGGTTATTTGAAGCCAGTCTTGTACCCGTTACTAAAAAGAAGTAATCGATTACAATTACTATTACTCTTGGCTAAAAAGTATTCGATTAGATTACTTGATTACTCGACGGCAAAAGTAATTGGACATTACTTAAAGAAGTAATCGTTACTTTTCCGATTACTTTATTGTGTGAAGACACATCTTTAGCGCTCATAACAATGAACTACTTCCAACCAATATTTCACATTTGCACAAGTATTGAAGAAGAAAAACTGGCTCCCTCTTCGTGGTCGTTGCACCTTCACAATACGGACACAAGCATAGAATTCGTTTGAAGACGTTTAATGATTTGGGCGTTCGCCAGTGTGTGTGTGTGGGGGGGGAGGGGGGGGGGGCGGAGAGGGTTCTAGATATTGTTAAGCTTGACCAAGGGTTGTTGCTCAATATTAGCGTCGCTCATTTTATTATTCACATGTGGATGAGCTCGCATGTTCTACAAAAGAGCAGCAGCTCCAGGATTTGAAACGGATCATGTGTTGTATCCATTAGCGGAAGATATCGCCCCGACCACTTCTCAACTCGAAACATTGCTTGTCACAAAGACCACGTAGGGGAAATGGGGAAATATTTCAACTGCCTTTGTTATATTTTGCATCCACTTTAGGCATTCTTCGGTTCTGGTTCTCCTACGGGCTGCGAGTAGGTACCCTATGCAGGATTTTTTTTTTATTTCTGTGTGTGTGTGCGCGAGGGGGCTAGTTTGAACGAAGGACTCACAAAGCTACATTATGCTTCCTCAAACTTCGCCCTGAATGGCCTTTGTCACGCACTGCGGCTTCCCTGGGGCTTCCCACTCCCAGTCCCAGCTCGAAAAAAAAAAAAAAACGGACATTCCACAGAAACTGTACATAGAAAGAGATTGACCTCGTTTCGTACAGCTCCGCAAAAAACTTTCTTTTTTCCGTTCGAAAAAAAAAGCTAACTTTATTTTTGTCATTTAAAAAAAAAACAAAAAAAAAACGTGTGCCCGGGGGGGGGGGGGGGGGGGGGCGGGAAGGGGGGGGGGGGGTCCCGTGGAAAACTTGTAACGGTTACAAGTAATTTTATTACTTCAAAACGTAGTCAGATTGCTCTTGTGATTACTGCCTAATAAAAGTAATCAACTGATTACAAAATTACTCCAAAAAGTAGTCGATTACAAGTAATTTGATTACTTGTATTACGCACGGTACTAGCCTGTTTGAAGCTTTATTTGAAATTGCAGGAAACGATTTTCCATCCTCGAGAAATGTTAACGCTACAGAGCTAGCGAGGCTATCGCACGAGGCTTCCTGAAAGCTGAAAAAGTCCATTTGTTTTAGTCGCAACGATTCTCAATCACATTCCGCACTAATCACCAAAATGGTGGCGTTCACGAGGAATTCGGGAAATGAAGTGTGCAGTACTTTAGGCGTATAGCTTATTTAGTTACTCTAGACGAGACTATACTCGAGATACCCCAAGTCTCACAAATCATCAACAAGCAGGAGCGCAATATTCTATCCTAGCTAAAGCGAAGAAGGATTACACACGCAAGACTGGACACGCCGGAAGCGCAGTACACTTCCAGTGTTCGCCACGTACGCGGTCCAACGCTCCATAAAGTTTTAACCAATAAAACGTGTTTTCTTTGTTTTTCTCTCTAACAAAACAACAAACGCTGAAAAAAAATTTATCTAAGATTTTTTTTTTGGTCGGTGGGGGGAGGGGGGGGGGGGGGATGTAATACGACGCGCCCCGGTGGCCGGCCGTCACCGGCAGTCAGCCAGCCGACACCCGTCATTGTGTTAAAACTTTTTTGTCGATCGACACAGCGCGGTGGCGTCTCGTGTCGCCCAACGGTAACCCCCTCTGGTACGAAAAGCAAACAAAGCACCGTGTGCGTGGTTATGCGCTTGCGGCGCTTGACTGCCTGGCTGCCCGACCAGGGTTCATCGGGCCAAGAGAAGTCGAGCGAAGCCAAGCCAAGCCGAGCAGAGTCAACCCCGCGGCCGAGCCAAAGCTGATCAGTGTCGCCAGGAAACCGGCAGGACGA
Organism: Ixodes scapularis; assembly: GCF_016920785.2. Lineage (NCBI taxonomy): Eukaryota > Metazoa > Arthropoda > Arachnida > Ixodida > Ixodidae > Ixodes > Ixodes scapularis. The sequence continues at coordinate 37,912,897 of NW_024609868.1, forward strand.
CGGAATTCGCGTGTTTCTACAGACTGGACCGCGCGTTCGACGCCTTCTTCTCTCGAACCCAGTTTGGTCCTTCCCATGATTGCTGCGTTCCTTTGTTTTCGATGTTTTGTTGTTTGTTGATGGATTCCGGGTTCTTTTTTACGGTACCCTCCGCCGCCCTTCCTTTACGGTAATTTCATCTGAGTCGCCTGCTCGTCTCTTATGTTGTTCTCTCTTAATACTACTACACCGTTTGTTACCGACTTTTAATTATACAAGTTAAACTCGAGTGATCGATCGATCGGCCTCCCGGTTTGAAAGTGTTGACATCGTCCAGTCTGCAAGTTGCAGATCCTTTGGAGGGATACCTTTCGCTTTAAAAAGGCGGTGCCACAACTTTGTACTTTGCGCAAATACCGCTTAGAACCAATCCCTGACATTTAGTACCAATGAAACACGCGTTAGCTTTTCTCCCTACGCAATAAAAATATCAGAAAAAATATAAATAAAAATGAGCAGCGTTCATTCCCTCAAATCGTAGCCAGAACAAGCGGCCACGTGATCTGGAGCCGATCCCAATGTTGATCACGGCCACGCGCTGGGGTTCGAAAAAGACAGGACACGCGCAGAGTTCCATTGTTTGGGCTCGGCTATTGTCATCATTGTCACGATTGAACACGGGCCACTACCCGAATGCTTGTCGAGCTACTGATCATCACGAGACCAAATCGAGTGCTCACGCAATGCTCGGGTCCAAACTATGAGCTGCATAGAAGTGTCGTCACTGGGGGTACTGCGACCCCCAGCTACGTCATCAAGTTTTGCGAAGGAGAGATTGAAAGGAAACGCTCGCTTTTGTCCTTGAAGTTACACCGCACCAAAAGAGTTTCTTGGCCATTGGCGTTGCGTGCGAGTATACTTGGGTCCAACTAAAGCCACCAAACTCGTGTAAAGGAAAGAAAAAAGAAAGACATTTCAATCGAAGATTGTTGCACCGCCCCTTTAATGTAGTTTCCAATTTTCTGAGTGTATTTGAATCAGCAAATCACCGCAACGGAACCCAGTGAATTCGTTTTTCCAAGGAAAACTTTAACCTTGTTTTCTATTTCACTGGTGTAGCGCAGCTAAAATCTACATTGTAGCAAACCGAAAGTTCAGAATATACGGATTGCTGTTTGCAAAATTGGCTGTGATTTTTTTTTTTTTTAGGAAGAAAGAAAGAGAGAGAAAATAGTGATATGAAAAGTTTGGCAATCTTCTCTTTTACTACTTATGTGCCGAGAACATCGATACGACATTTTTTAGAATATATCTGGAATTTTGTAAAACATTGTTGTAGTATTGTACAAAGTATCGGTAACATTTGAGGCGCCAAGTTCAGAGACCTGGAAGGAGAGATCTACTAATAATAACTGATTTAAAACTCAAACACCAACACCGATAGAAGTTCGTCAAATGAAATCCGACATCCGTCAAATTTTCTGGATTCCCCATCAGGACGCGCAGCTTTCGCAATAATATACTGCAGACTGAATTTTTATACTACTAATATGATTCGAGGAAAGGTTTTACATCTAGCTGTTTTCCATCATTTCTGTTCATGTCCTTTTATGGAAACGATAAAGTGTATTGCCTGAAAAAATGCTCATAAATATTTGACAGCAAAAAGTTCGAAACAGTTATATTTTCATTAAGAAAACGGTCAAAATAATTTAGAAAGCATTTAAGAGGAACGGCCTTAAACCAAGCAATGTTAACACCTCCTACCACGCAGTGTCTGAAAAAAAAAAAAAAAAGCATGATACACCTAAGAGCAATGACTGATAAATAAATATGGAGGATTTGAATTTCAGAGATCGGCGATGTGGTGAAGATATTTTATACCCAGGGTTCTGTGTTTTCCAATAAATCCGGAAAAATTTGAAAAACACTTGCCGGTAAATTTTCTCTCGGTTCTAATTTGTCAAAACAAATTTGAATTTCGAGGTCATAACAGAAAAATATGGAAACTACAAAAGACGGTATTTTACAAATAAACTATAACAAGAGCACATGGTCACTCGAGTTAAAAAGGTGCTGCTTCAGCTTCCTTTGAAATCTCGAACTACTGACGAAAGGGGTTTGCCTTTTAACTCGCCGAGGTTCCTTCAAAACAACGAGTCAAGGCACCCGGACTAGTGTTTTATTCTTTTTTTTTTTTAAATAGAAAACACAATAAACTCCGAATTCTAGAAAATTGGAAATATATCAAAAATAAACTTCGATAAACCCCGAATTCTTAGCGAAAAGTAAGATCCGAAAAACACCTTTCAAATTTTGCGAGAAATGAACTCTGGAAACACAGCATCCTACTTATACCGTATTGATCTAGGACCAAAAATGAAGCGAGTTTAATAATCTGAATTAATTGGAGCAACGCAAAAAAGTAAAAAAAAATAATTACGTACAAAAAACAAAACAAAGATTGCCACAGTTTTGCCATGAACAGGTAGCTGCTAACACAAAGCAGTTCTGTCCCCAAATATTTGAAGTATTTTTATTTAGTTATAAGCGTAATAAGTATTTGCTGTCCCTTTGGAATTTAATAATTACGCAATCTTCCGGAAAAGGCTGCGCAATCTTCCTGAACCAATAATTACGCAATCTTCCTGAACTGAAAAGGCTGCTCAGTAGCGTGAGCAAAGTACCCGACCTACATTGTTAATAATAAGCTAAGCTTTTTGTAGGACTGATTTGCCTTAAAACGTCAAAACGAGAGTCTGTTTGTCTTTTTGTTTATTGCACTGCGCGAGCTTTTCGTTCAAAGCCGATCGGGAATCGTGCTGGAAATAAAGCGATCAATAGGAGCTGGAACACCGTTCAGTTCGGACGCCTACTCCACACTCGCATAATATGTATAATATCCATAAATGAAGTATGTGGATGAACTCAGCCGTAATACCCGAGTCCTATTAGAGCGACATACAAAAAGAACCGACACAGACAAACAGCTCAATCCCGTGCATCAAGCGTGGGAATGTATCTTTGGCAGGTTTGCAATCACTCGTGCTTCCTTCACGGGCATCGAGAGACTGCAAGCCTGCCAGAGGTACCATCGTGTGCATGCTCCACGTGTTTTAAACATGTTGGCGTCGGTTGCTCTTGTTTATGGCTTTAGGGGGACTCAGTTTTAAGAATGAATGGACGAGTGTGTGTGCGCCAATTGGACAGCATCTAATGGGAAATTCCCTTGGTCAATGTGGAGCGCTTTTAGAGCGCTTTTTTTGTGGTATCTTCTTGGGCGTGCAAGCGCTTGCTCGTATCTTTCAGTATAATTGGGGACAACTTTTCTTGGCAATAAAGCCAAACTTACGGTTAACCAGGGTTCCTCAGTGTACTTCTGTCTAGGGTGATGCCATCCTTTGTAGTACCCGATGCCGACCGCACGCGCTCCCTAGGATAATACAAAGAAATCGCCGAGAACAAAACGTCGCCGTAGCGGAGCCAGCTCCACTGACGCCTGCAGGCACACACTCTTTAACGCGCTTCGGAACAAAAAAATAAAAATAAGCGTTCGGAACAAAATGGCCAGATGGCATAACCCAAAGCAAAGCGTACATGAAGACTCCCTTAGGGGCGGGGGGGGGGGGGGGGGGGGGGGGGAAGGGGTGTCGGTGGCAGAGTGGGCTAGCGCAGATTAGTTCGGATCACGTGGAGCGAAAGTTCGAGCCGCAGAACCCAGGGATCCTGGGCTCAAATCCCACCCCTGCCAGTTTCTGTCTGAATGAGCATCGTAGCGGCGTGCGGTCGTGTATCACTACTGCGTGGTGTACCTCATGGAGCGGTTGTACTATACAGTCATTTCTAGTTCACTGTACAGTACCTAGGGTATCCGTGCGCCCGCGAACTACACTGTACGCGAATATTGAGCGCCGATCACTGCCGTGCTCGCCCTCTCCTCACTTTTTCGAAAATGCCAGAAAAAGTTATCCCCGAGCACAAAAACGCGAGCACGGAGCGCTCCCAATTTACAAAGGAAATTTCACATAACATAACATTACATTGCATTTCATTTTATTTGTTTATTTTCCGTGCTCATGAATGGCGAGTAGCCTAAGCAATAGTGCAGAGAGTCAAAAGCAGCACACACAAAAAATCTACGGAAAGTGCACACTCTAAAAATAACCCGTGAGTCTGCTTTTCCGCACAACACTCGGAGAGCCAATCATCGCAACTTACAGAGGCAGCTCAGCGAATGAAAATGCCGAAACATATGCTTAAATAAAAAAAACGCAGTCTGAGTTGTGACATTAAGCAACGCAAAACGTCACGCTTGCATTGCTTAATGTCACAACTCGGACTGCGTTTTTTGGTCTAAACAAATGTTTCGTCATTGTCATTCATTGAGCTGCCTCCGTAAGCTGCGGTGATTGGCTCTCCAAGTGTTGTGCGTGACGCAAAAACCTTTTTTAGGGTGCAACAGCTGATATTTTTTATGGGAAACAGGAAATAGGTAATAGTTAAATATCAGCCATTGAACGCTTCAACGCTTGAACACTTGATCTTAAAATGTCGATGCTGTTTGTATACTGAACGTGTTATAAAATTGTTGGATGCGGTTCATCAGACTGGAAAGTTTGATTGTTTTTTTAGCTGAGGAAGTGGGATTTACCCTCAAAAGCACTGGCGGTACATTAAATCCAGGATGTCAGAAAAAAAATACAAATTTATTTTCCGGAAAAATTAACTAGGGATCGCGTACCTCTCATTCTCCGCCCAAAGGTAGAGCCAGAGGTCACACCCGGATGCCAAAGTTTCAGCCCGATCCGACACCTTATTTAGAAGTTAGAAGTGATTTTTTGAAAAGTTTAATGGGAAAATGGCGGCCGACGGAATTTTCAAATACATTGGGCTCTATAGCACCAGAAACCGAAAACGGGCAAAAAAGGGTTCCATTTTCCCATTGAAGTTTTCAGAAAATCACTTCTAACTTTTAAATAAGGTATCGGATCGGACTGAAACTTTGGCATCCGGTTGTGACCTCTAGCGCTACCTTTGGGCGGAAAATAAAGGTTCGGCGATGCCTAGTTTATTTTTTCGGTAAAAAAACAACAAACAAACAACCCTGTAAATTGTTTTGTTACACCTTGTATTAATAGCTGATGTGAGGGTTGATTGATTGATTGGTGTGGTATGCTTGGCGGTTCAGAGACCAAGACGTTTTATCTCGCACTAGTATGCCCTAGTTTAATGTCTAGTATTCCTTAACCTTTTTCTCTTTCTTACTTTTTCTTTCATTGTTATAAATCAGCTAGCGTTGTGGAGTAGCCCTCTCCACAAGTAAACCAGTATAGACTCTTTCAAAATTTAGTCTTGCCACCTTGATAACTGTCATAACCTAAGTAATCTGTACATGCTAATGGCTGCTTAATGGGCGAAGAAGTAATAGTTTGAAGACCAGCACCGATGCGGAGCCTGAACATTGTAGACCTTCTGTGCGCACCACGCTTGAGGGCGTCATGTGAATCCTCACAATTCTCGGCTTCGGCACGCCCCAGATAGCTCATAATAATAAAATGTGGTGAAATTCATCGAGAGATTCACTCCAGTAAGCACCTCGTACAGCGTGATAGTTTCTCGACACCACTGAAATAGAAACGAATAGAGAAAAAAAGAAGTGTATAGCGAAGAGCACCGTAACTTTCGTACCCCTCCCGTTGACTAATCCGTAGAGCAAGTCGTTTGCTTCTTGCGCAGGGGTCGCGATTGGCTTTCATCGTAGGATAGTGGGTAGACCCCAAAGCAAGCTGCCTTGAGGACTAACCCCTCTCCTTCAATCAAAGCCAATGAGAGCTCGTTGTTCTGACATCACCACAAAAAGAAGCAGACGGATCCAAGCAGGTGGTGCTGCTTGGATCCACTCCTCCTAACGCGCGTGGCTTTGTTTTTAGGTGGAATGATGGTGAGCGTTCGACATAACCTTTTCGCACCATCGAGAAACTCGTCCATGGGAGACGACAAGTTAGGCGCCTCATTTTTCTTCTTCTTTTTCTTCTTTTAGGTCAAGAGAATAAGAGGGATCGGGGGTTAAAACCCCTTGAGGCGTCCGTGTTTGCAAATATAGCGTCAATTGCGCCACCTTGTACAGCCCTCGGAAGCAAATGGTGGCAATGCACTGAATTGAGCGGCCCTCTTAAGCGAATGGCAGCGCGGCACTCGCTCGTGGCATTAAAGCCCCTCTTTCGTGGGAAAAAGGGACGCCATTCGGTGTCGTGGAAATTCTTGAGACACGTGCCGCGGGCCACTTCGCGGAGAACATGGCGTCTCAAATTAGCTCAGTTGCTGAGCTACAGTGAACTAGAATACAGGGTAACGTTGGGACCACGACCGGTCGTGGTTGGGACCGGAGCACCTCGTGTGAGGCGTGTGGTGTAGATCCCGATAGGTGTTGACACCGGCGCATCGTCAGTAGGGCCAGTTCGGCGGCACGTGCGAACTGCAGCGACTTTCTGCTGACCTGCAGCTGCCCTATCGACTGCAGTGCCGCAATTGGTGTCTACACGCGCAGCCTCACAAGTTCCCATTGTCGAGTCGCGCCGGTCCAAACACTGCCCCGTATTCATGTACTCTGTAGTTGCGCTGTGCGGCCATGATCTCCCCAAAGGCTGCACGTTGCACGTGCCTCTTGCATCGATGCACCTTGCGCTACTTTTAAAGCACGAAGGAAACTTATCGTGGCATGCGCTTTGAGTGTTCCTACAACAGTGGTTGGCCTTACTTGTGGGGAACGTCAAGTGTAAATTCATTCGCCAGGGGTAGATTCGGGTGAGGTTCTACTCGCCCGTTGCTGCGCACGATCCACCACGCGCTGCTTAATTCCGGGCTCGCTGAAAAGGTTATTAACACGGACGTGCGTGTAATTAAAGCCGGCCCCTCTCCGCGGCGCCGCCAGGTCGACTCTAATCCTTCCAGAAGGTGCGTCCAAGCGCGAACAGCACGTCTGGGAAAACTCCGTTCGAGATTCCGCGCGCCGTAAATTAACATAGTGAACCTTCGGAGCCACCGTCGACTGAAAATCTTCAGAAGGTGAAGGTTTATTAAGAACTCCTTCCCCCTTGCAACCTTAAAATATCTTGGTCCCACCTTTAGGTAGCTCGGTCGCCGCCGGAAAGATGCCTGGTCCTCGTCCTGCATGTGACGCCTGCTAAGCCTCCCTTCCCACCTTCCTCAATTAACCCGCCCCGGATATATTACCGCCGCGTGCATGATGTTCTTTCGGTTAGAGTTTGGTTATCACAACGTTCACGATGTCAAACTTGGGGGTTAATATGCAAACTCAATTTATACCGGGTGTTTGTGCGAACGCTTTCAGAAACTTTTAAAAATAAAACGTTTGAGAAAAAAAAAAAACTATTTTCCGAAACAAGCCGACAGTCACGGCGGAGATTAGAAAATGCAAAAAGCAAGAAACAAAAAAAGAAAAACATACTAGTCGGCTAAATAATCACCTTAAATTGACGAATTAGCTTTTTTATTGGTGAAGATAAACATACGCTTTCTTTGCTATCATCATCGAAACATTTTTGAGCTTAGTGTTGTCCGTCCGGCCCCACTACTGGGTTACCGTGTCAGTATTGAACAAACTCGCCTCCACACTTACTTTCTTTTAACTAGATCACCTCACTGTAGGAAAAAATAAAGCAAATAAAACGTTTTACGGCTCAAAATAGAAGAAGAAAAAAAGAACACTAGGATGGAAGCGTGGCGCACGTACGTTGCACGTCTCGATCATGTCGGTTCTGGACCGCTTGCGCAAAGATGCGCTCCGATCGGAAAGTGAGACCTCAAAACGTATCCCAATTTAGCACTTCTTTTTGCGTCGTAAAATGCTGTACTGGCCTTACATATTTCTAAAATAACTTGATTTGGTGGTTCTCAAAGATGCTCAGTGAGTTTATAATTGGAACCATAGTTTATTTTCACTAATTACAACGTTAATGAGTAAATAATACTTAATTATTTGTTTAATTAGTGTATTTTTCGTAACCCTTGTCGTCCGCCGTGGCGGGCAGATTGTTTTTCCGTAAAAACTTCATTTTTTTGTTTCTCAGCCACGCTATTTTTAGAGATTTTCGAAAGTTTTCGCTGAAACACCGAGTAAATGCATCGGTTATAGTGAAACACTTTCGTCCTGTTCGTCACCATGCTTATGCATGGTGAGGAACAGGGGTTTCATTGACGTCAGAACGCCGAGCTTTAATAGCCTCGAGGTCTACTTACTATCCTTCCAATCGAAACCAATCAGGATCGGCGTTTTTACGTCAATGCAACCCCTGTGCAAGAAGGAGACAAACTTACAGTCCGCATTGCGTGTCTGAGGACGAGTGTGCTAGCGCACACTTAGCGCACACCGGCTCGGAGCACGTAGAGCGAAAGCTCGTACTGCAGAAGCCGGGGATCCTGGGTTCAAACCCCACCGCTGTGCCGTTTAGATCTGGATGAGCATCGGTACCGGCGTGCGGTCCTGTATGACTACTGCGTGGTGCACGTTAAAGACCCCAGGCTAGCCGTTTTACTGCACTGGCTAAGTTTCTCATCTATAGTTGAGAGAGAAGTCGCCCGTTGAGGCAGACTAAGTTCAGGCTGTATAAACGTACCCACACTTAATTTCTTTTCTACAATAGATGATTCGGAATACGTTGGTATTAACACTCCGCGGCTTTAACCTTGTTCGACATCCCATGGTTAAAAAGCCCATAGAAGACGGTGAAAAGGAGCCACTTCAAAGCCTGAGAGTGAGAGCCAGAGTGTAAGGTAGGCAGCTGAAGAAAAGCCTATTGGGTGACCCCTGATTGTGCCCCCGCTTCAGGTATATAGGTTCGCACTACTTCTAATAAATGGCGCCATGAAGAGAATAAACGGAAAACAATATATGGTCCTTCATTTTGCTGGCAACGCGACTCACTAGCAATTTATTTCACAAACTATGCATGAACCTGACAAGTTTAATCGACCAAACCAATAGTATATTTAATATATAGGTTCTGATATGCCTGTAGTTTTACATTACAAGCTAAAATAATCAAAGGAGCGCACAGCGCGACAAAATGAAGAGGAGCTGAGAAGTCGACTGACGAGCTGAGGCTTGGGAAAGCGTCGACGGCGTCGATTCCACTCCGCCTGCAAATTTGTTCGGCGATCTAGTTTATACGTTTCCGCTGTTTACGTCCAAGCAAAGTAAGTATTACTTCGACGCCATTTGAAGCCAGCGATACGCCGTCGCACCAGTGGCGTAGCGAGGGATTTTTTTGAAGTGGGGGGGGGGGGGCTTAGGTGGCTGGGATGTCTCTGTCTTGAGATGCGGAAAGGGCGGGGGACAAAATGCATGTGTATATTATATGGCCGGCTGGGGGGCGGCAACAAACTTGCCACTCCACGGCGTCACCGCGGTATTGTGAAGGCATATCAGACCACACTGTGGTTCGTTGCATGCCAGCTAGGGCTGTCTCTCGACATTTCATTTACAAAATTAGTATTGGGGCGGTCGAGACATTATTCCCGAAGAGGGCTTGTGGCCGCTACCTTTTTCAGCATTTCTGTATATCTAAAGGAGCTGTGCAACGATATTTAGTTGGAATGTTTTTCACTATACACGAGCTTATATACTGGCACTAGTGGGACTCAAGGATACTCGCACGCAACGCCACTGGCCAAGAAACTCCTTTGTTGCGGTAAAATTTCAAGGACAAAAGCAATTATTTTCGTTCAATCTCTCCTTTGCAAAATTTGATGGCGTAACGTGGGGATCGCAGAACACCCAAGTGACGATATTTGAATGCGGTTCATAGATTGGACCCGAGCCCTGCGTGGGCACTCTATTTGGGCTCGTGATTATTGCTAGCTCGAGAAGCATTCGGGTAGTCGCCCGCGTTCAATCGCTGCAACGACGACAATAGCCGAGCCATAACAATGTATGGAACTCAGCGCGTGTCCTGTGCTTTGCCAACCAGAGCGCGTGGCTCTGATCAACATTGGCGGCATATAATCGGCTCCAGGTCCCGTGGCCGCTTGTTTTGGATGCGAGTAGAGGGGGTGAACGCTGCTCGTTTTAGAGCGCAGCTCTTAGGCGCCCGTTCCCGGCTTGAGCGGCGTCGCCGTCGCCGTCGGCGTCGCCGTCGCCGTCGGCGTCGGCGTAACTGCGCGGTGCATTGTGGGTAAATTTCCCCGCTAAATCTAGCGGAAAAAATTCCCCGCTAAATTTAGCGGAAAAACTTCCCCACTAGATCTAGCGGAAAAATTTACCGCTAAATCTAGCGGAAAAAACTTCCCCGCTAAATCTAGCGGAAAAATTTCCCCGCTAAATTTAGCGGAAATTTCTCCGCTAAATCTAGCGGAAAAATTTACCCGCTAAATCTAGCGGAAAAATTTCCCCGCTAAATTTAGCGGAAAAAATTTCCCCACTAAATCTAGCGGAATTTTCCCCGCTAAATCTAGCGGAAAAATTTCCCCGCTAAATTTAGCGGAGATAATTTCCCCGCTAAATCTAGCGGAAAAATGTTCCCGCTAAATCTAGCGGAAAATTTTCCACGCTAAATCTAGCGGAAAAATTTCCCCGCTAAATTTAGCGGAAAAAACCCCCGCTAAATTTAGCGGAAAAATTTCCCCGCTAAATCTAGCGGAAAAACTTCCCCGCTAAATCTAGCGGAAAAAATTTCCCCGCTAGATCTAGCGGAAAAATTTCCCCGCTAGATCTAGCGGAAAAATTTCCCCGCTAAATCTAGCGGCGGAAAACATTTCCCCGCTAAATCTAGCGAAAAAAATTTCCCCGCTAAACCTAGTGGAAAAATTTCCCCGCTAAATCTAGCGGGGAAATATTGGTCACGTGACCTGGGGGGTCACGTGACTTCTCCCCGAGGTCAGGTGACCCCCTTCCGAGGTCACGTGACCTCGGGGGGGGGCACGTGACTCCCCCTCCACGTGGACCCCCTCCCCTGAGGTCACGTGACCCCAACAAGGTCACGTGCCCTCGGGGGGGGGGGGGGGGGGGTCATGTGTGACCCTTTCCCCTATGTCGCGTGACCCCCGAGAAACCGTGGCTCTCAGTACACTTCCCTCCTCCTCCTCAAGAGCTGCGCTCCAATTCGGCGTTACAGGGAGTGGTAAACGGCTTTCACTTTTTTCTTTAATTTTTTTCTGGCACTTCTATTGCGGGAAGTGAAAAACGAACGCCTGTTTCATAGGCCATTAACGTCAGGGATCTGTTCTAAGTGGTATTTGCGCAAAGTACAAAAATTGTTGCATCGCCCCTTTGAGGCATCTTGATTTTCTCCCTTTTCGAAGCCACGAACACACGCGTGCTGGGCAGTGGAAATCGCACTCTAGTTTGTGCATTTTTCAACGATTGGCGGCAGACACTCTCCTGTTGGAGGCCCGTAGGTCACGCACTGCGTTTCTTAAGATTGTAGCAAGAGGCATGGAATAAAGAAGAACGAAGCGCCGGCGACACACGCGCTTCATGTCTAGAGCCCAGCGGACATGGCCTCGTCTCGTTCTTTCTAGATATTGCTACAAAAATGTCCTTGACTGTACAGCTTTCCAGCGCTTATCACCCAGGTGAAGAATGCCGAGACACATGGGCTGTGGACGCAGGGAAGCGCGGCGTCTCCCATCCCACAGAACAGAGTTACTGCGCATGCTCAGAACGAATTTCACAGCCCTGTGGACAAAGATGGCAGCGTGCAGAAAGCTGTTATTTATTAATCCCCCCCCCCCAAAAAAAAAAAAAAAAAAATTTACAGTAAAATTAAATTACGTTTTGTTGAACGCTCATTCGCCGCACAAATGTAGCGCTAGCGGTCCGAACCAGGTGCCAAAATTTCAGAAGAAACCGTTATCTCGTGCAAACGTTGTGACTTTCTGAAAATCTTCAATGGGAATATATATGTTGCCCGGTTTGGCTCGTTTTCGGCAGCTGGTACAATTCAACTCCATGTTTTTGAGATCTCCGTCGGCCTCCAGTTTCCCATTCAAAAGGTTTTAGAGAAACACGCAACTTTTGAACCTGTTAACGAAAAGCCCTAACATTTTGTCACCTGGTTCGCTACATTTGGGCGAAGAATTAGCTTTCGGCGATGCTTAGTTTATTTTTGAAGTAAAGAATGGGGGGGGGGGGGGGGGGGGATCGCCTTAAATATTTTGTGGACACAAACGCACATACACTCACACTCACACAAACGCAAACACACACACACGCAGGCGCACACGCACAGGCACACGCACACGCATACGCACACAATGTAATTGTGTTAATTTTTTTGCAGACCACGTAGATTGCCAATCATGGTAAATAACAGAAGGATCTCAGTCAATGTCGACGTTCAAGATACGATTGGGTAAAAAAAAAAAGAAGAAATGTACGCAGAGACACCGCGCATGACGTTTCGTTTTCCAGTGACCTCCAATCGTTCGCTGTGATTGGACGCGGCTTCGTGTTCTGCGAGAAAATCGACCTAGATATTTTTTTAGAATAGCATTTTGCGATAGTTTTTACGACAGCATTGGGCAAATGTCGTGGCTGTTTGCAAGTATACATCCGGAAGGTGGCACTCATGTCGCTTTGTATGCAAACGACGCGTCGGCGCCTCGGCGAACTGTTCGGGGTTCCTAACACACTCTTTCCAATTTCAGCTCACTGTGTAATGATGGAAGTTGGGGGATTGAGGCGGTGTCGGCGGTGGCGATATATTTCGAGCGCTAATGAGGAACCTTTTTTAATTGCGGAGGAGTTGGAAATTCTTTCCGAGCCCCGTACTGCGCTCCATCGTCCGACTTTATAGACCTGCGCACGATCCTGAGTTCCCCGAGAGCTACTGCGCTCATTCGTATAATTAAGAGTACGCTGCATCTCGCGTTATGTAAATGGAAGGCTCGTATTATTTCTTTTTTGTTGGTCGAGGTACGTATATAATATTCACTCGGGGTAATTTAGAGCGATATCGTGGAAGACTAACTTCTCGCGGTGTAGATATTCATAGAACATTTCCTTCTACCTTTAGGAGCGCGAGCGAACGTGCCAGTTTGTTGCAACCGGTACACAGTCTCTGCACTCTCAGAAATGGGGGGGGGGGGGCGGGGGGGGGGGGTGCAGTACTTACATCCCTTGTCTTATATATACAACCCCAAAACTACCTTTGGACGTTCAGTCTACTGACGTCAAACTGACGATACCAACTGTTACGAGTGACTTGTTAGCAAAGTGGGATAACTTACTAAAAAGTTACACGAGTACACTTAAGACTGCTTACGTGTATAGAGGAAGGCGCAAGCCAGTCAAGGACGACGTCGAGTGCGACGTCTAGGTTAACTTCCGGGACGACCTTAAGGACGACGTATAGGACGACGTCGAGAACTACGCCTAGAGGACGGCGTCTAGGACGACCTCTAGAACGATGTCGAGAACGACGTCTAGGCCGACTTCTAGGATGACCTCTAGGACAACGTCAAGAATGACGTCTAGGACGACTTCTCGGAGGGACTCTAGGACGACCTCTAAAGGCGCGTTCACACTCTTGCAACCGAGTACGACCGAGAAAGACTTCTTGGGACCGGATGCACTGAGCGGAGCTGGTCCTAAGAGATCGCAAGAGGCTTAAAAACCGGTTTGGTCTCTCTCGGTCGCACTCGGCTGCAAGAGTGTGAACGGGCCTTAAGACGACCTTGACGACGACGTCTGGGACGATGTCGAGAACGACGCCTAGAGGAGGACACTTAATTAAGAAGGCTGTGGCGCATTTGCATGGACGGCCACGTTTGCCTGCGGAAGCCGCCGTAGATGAGACGCTGCTGCCGATGTCGAGGCCGTAGATGTAGACGCGGTCGCCTCACAGTCCTTTGCACGAAGCACACAACGACCAGGGATGAAATCCGAAGCGCACCTATTGCACACGGCGCTCCGGCGGTGACATCACGCTGATTATTTATGATGACGCTTGATGACATCACGCTGATGACGCTTGATGACGTACTCTTATGGCCATCCTTCGGGCACAGCGCCGGCGCCGCTTCTTTTTTTTTTGTAATGTGACAAGTGAGGTCGGCCTAAAGGTCTAGGATAATTTCTAGGACAACCGCAAGGACGAAGCCAAGGTAATGGGACATGTAGGATCGCCCATTGAGCGGCGCGTGCCGCGCAATCGCGTTTTTATGGTCGTTTACTTTTCGATTTTTCGCTCAATGGGATACGTAAGGCTTTCGCCTAATAGCTAATGTATGTATCGAAAACTACTCTTATTTATGGTATTATACATTATACTTTACTTTATTATACATTATAGATTACTTTATATCTGAGAGTGTGACATCTCAAGAAACGCGGGGCATGACGAGTCCCGGCCATCTTACTATCCCTCCACGGACATTGTTTCTATCGTTCCTATTGACCCATGAGCAGATAGGAACACCGAAGAACAAATCACTATGTCAGGAAGCATGACCATAACAGACAACGTCCTTTATTTTTGAAGTCGCCCAGTCTTTGTTGCAAAAAGGTGGCCAACCCTTTTGGCCAGCTAAACAAAATATTTTTTTTTTGTCACGCTTCCTGCCTTGGAGCATATGGTGGCGATCACTATACTTGTGATAGGTCAAAGGGAATAAATGAATACGAACGATTAGTGGTGCGAGAGAATCGCAGCGAGAAACACAAACTTTCTAACAACGGCGTTTTTATTGCGCCATTTTTTGTTTGTAATCGGACCTTTTTTTTTTTAGGTCTGGATAGGTGGATTTATGGGTGGGTGCTCCTAGTTATCTGCCCTTTGAATTGGACGGTAGATAGCGCCTCCTAGCCTAGAGGATATTATTTTTATAAAGAAATGACGTTACGTGTTTACACAGTGTGAATTTAGCCTCAGTTTTTTCCCAAGGGATGCCTACTGTTGCGAGACCGGTGGCTCTGAAGACGGCTTTTGGAGGGCGGGTCTTCGCCTGCGTGTTTACACTTGTGCGGATCAGAGGGGATTCTACTTCTGCGAGGCGGCCTGAAGCACCAAAACAATCGGTGAGGAAACAAAAAAGGTAGCAAAATCTTTATAACTACAAATGCGCGCCTAGAGTGCGCAACGAAACGAGCCGATATTTCTTCCGGGAGAGTGGGTCTCTTATATTCCCGTTGCGTGTCGTTTATCGAATTACGGCTCCGCCGCTCGCTTCCTATTAATCGAATTCCGAATGAGAGAGCCTACCGTCACCACTTGTTTTTTGTTTTTTACTTAATCTACTTCATTTTTTTTTTTATTGGCGGTTTTCAAAACCCACAGAAAGGGCAAAGCACGCGATCCAGCGGTGAATCTATGTTATGACCCCCGACTATACGCACGCTCCAACGATGTCGGTGGGGCCCGTCCCCGTTTGTCATTTGGAGCTAGTGGATCGCGAAGCGCAGACACGCGTATGTTCTTGAATGTTGTACATTGTTAAAGAAGAAAAACCTCTTGCCGGCGATAGAGACATCGTTGGTGTTAAAGACGAATCTCTTGAAATATAAATAGAAACACTTTATAAATAGAAACATTAAAAGGTTTCAAACGTTTGATCGACACCCAGGCCTAGCTTATTACGCATAGTTTCTTATAAAAATAAGTAACAACTTACGGGTACTAATGCGTTAGTTGGAGTTTGTTAAGGAAGGATCTCTCAACAATAATATACAATTTAGATGCAGCTTTTGAGACAAAAAACGCGCGTTTAACTCTCAAATGGGTCCCGCTTTGTAAAAAAAGAAAACGAAACAGCATACGCGGACCAATTTTAGACGTCACAATCTATCTAAAAAAAAATGTAGCGTTGTCTCTCATCGCGTTTGCTTTCATTCCTGCCAGTCGGCGTAGATAAAGACAGGGACAGCAGGGAATGGGGTTCGTTTCTGACTGCCAAAAAGAGCCCAAAACTCACGAGGAAAGAAATGCCAAACGCAAAAGTAAACAAAAAAAAAAATGGCGGCATAAAAGTTACTTTGCTAAAACCTCCCGAGGAAGGAAGTTCCTGACGGTCAGCTTCCGGCCGGCCGATGCCGCGATCGGAGAGGCTCAACCGTTTCACGTCTCCCAAAGGGAAGCACCGTCAGTTATCGTTCTATCGACGAGATGATCTGGAATAAGCCGATAAAATATGGCGATGGTTTATCCTACCCTTTCCTAGTTTTGTGCGAAGTTGTCAATATTATAGATGTTGCACTTGAAGGCACCCTGATCACGGTGTAGGACATTTGTGGAGCGTAAGTTCATCTGCTTCTTGCGCAGGAGCTGCGGTCAAGTCAGAAGGCCTAAATCCGATCGGCTCTGATTGGAAGGATAGCGGGTAGACCTCAACGCTAACTGCCTTGAACTCTACCCATTATCCTTCCAATCGGAGTCAATCAGAGCATGGCGTTCCGATTTCACTGAAACTGCGCAAGAAGCAGAGGAACGTGCGCTCCGCATATTGTCCGAGAAACTGAGGGAGAGGAGGAGACAAGAGCGCGAGAGGTCGTCAGAACTCCGAGCTCGGCTTCGAATGATTAGTGGATAGCCATAAAGCTATACCCATAGCCTCCTATACTGACAAATCCTGGCAGATCGCCACGAGAAGCGACCGCCGAAATGGAACAGGTGGAGCGGCAGACAACGGAGGAGAGGAAAGCCACGTGACTGGCGCCCGCTGCGGCGAGACGCCGAAACACACTTCTCCCGAGCGAACAAGTGTGTTTCGGGTCCTCGCCGCTGCAAAAGCTGTGCGCTGACGTCTAGGTTCCCCGAGAAATGGCTCTTTGATGCTCTGTGCTACCAGATCCTCGCGCGCCAAAGCTCAGACCGGGCACTCCATGGCTCCGTCATCGAACTGCCAGGCTTTGTGAGTATAGAGGAGCCTATGCGATAGCAGGCTATACTGCATCGAACACGTTAAAACGTGGAACGCCAGCATCCGGCTTTTGGGCCTCACATTCGAGCGCTTTGGAAGGGTGCAGTGTAGAAAAAAGGCAGCTAGTTTTATGTCTACCGACTAATCATTCGAACCAGAGCTCGGTGTTCTAACTTCTTCGCGCGCTCTTGTCTCCTCCTCTTCCTTAGTGTCTTGGCGCTTAGGTATGAAATCCCAGCACGGCGAACGCTGCAAGGCGATCGCCCAGATGAAGTCCTATTCTAGAGTGCCTTCATGCACACGCGCGCTTTTCCTTGAGTGGTGACATCTCAGCCATTTTTCCGCCCAATCTTTTTCTTTATGCATTTCGAAGTGCGCGCATACCAGTGTCACTCAGCTCGAGCGCGTAGCTTTGGCTAATGCATAGACGCCATTTTACCGCCCAAGTCACGCACCGAGTGCGCGAGAGCGTCACGCGCTGGCAGATTCAGGACAACAATGGATGTCTTCACCCTGAGACAGACAAACATGTAGGCACCCTATCCTATTCGCGACTCCAGCGACCACTATCGGGCACACATGTCGGTCTAATACAGCTCGTGCCGTCCGTGCCATGTGCCAGCTCAGCGCACACCGCTGGAGCATCAGCGCGCAAGCATTGGTCTCAGAATGGTTTGCCCTGCTTTTTATTCTCCACGTTTCGAACCAGTGGCGATGTGTTGGCGTAAGCGAGTTTCCGGAAGCTCGACTTTCTTTGAAGAAGTGATGAAAGGACTGCCTACTGCCATTCCACGGTGCTGATGAACGTTGTTAAACGTGGAATGTCTGGTTCACGCGGTTGCGTAGGTTGGGTGCAGAACAACCTGGGGACAAGCTTATACTGCAGTTGCGACAGAGTCACCGGGACAACTGTTCTATTGCGAAAACCACCGACATCATATAATCACGGAAGCCTCAAGAGACGAGCAGAAATAAGGAAAGAACACGTACCGGCAAGTTCAGAGCTTTTCCGCTAGGTTCTGTTTTTTTTACTGAAGTCGCGAATAGACGATTGAAAGCACGGCATGTGGCCGCCGCCATATCTGTGCTCGTGCGTGCTAGTACGTGCAATTGCAAGCTTGCCAAAGCTATGTTCACGCGCACGCTGTACATGCTTGCATGCATGGGGCACCAGTGAGGAGTTATGCTGGCAATTTTCTATTGGCGCGAGCCCAATAGACCTATTGCTATATAACCGAAGCATCAAGGAGAATGCAGGGATTGGTGTTCCACGCGCCGCACGTGCTGGCCTCAGCAGTAGTAACTTTTCTAAAGCAGTTATCCTAACCTAAAACCCTAAAACCTAAAATACCTAAAACAAATGGCATCGTGCACGCACGTTCGTCAACGCTTTATTTTGGTTATTTACTTCGAATCTTTTATACGGGGAAGCCGTGCGCGTGTAGCGCGTGGAACACCAATCCCTGCATTCTCCTTGATGTTGGTAGTGCTGGTTTCAGAGCGCAATGATTTCAAGCTTCCAACATTCTAATTAAAAACACCCTCGTAGTTGTTGTTTGCAAGGCAATGATGTCAGGAGAGGGAACCATAGGAGCGAGGCACCGAAACATTTGGCTGCCAGTACCCTGCGTCAACTGTGCTTCAGCGGCTCCCCATTGGCTTGTCGCAAGGGTCGTCATAGCAACTGCCCCATACAAGCAGTCTCAACGCAGTCAGACACAGTCAAATGCAACATGTGAGAACGAACCTTTAGGGAGTTTTCGTAGATGCTTTCCGCTGTCTCGCCACGTTCTTCGAAGCACGGAACGAGATCTGGGACTGTGCAGGCAAGGCTAGCGCCGCGCATGCGTAGTGGCGTCTTCGTTCCGGAGAGCAGCTAGGAAAGCGACCTATGAAAACTCCCTATTGTCAACAGTATACGTATCTTTCATTGTGCAGCAGTCCCGCACTGCTGCGAGAGCACTCGGCTTTGTATTTTGAGTTGACGCCGACTATAGTGGCCTATTCTGACAGCGTCTCAACCGGTCGGATGACTCTACTGGAAAAAAAAAGTGTATTGTTGCCATCGCACCTCTGCGCGAGCGCATTAAGCTTGAGGTTTGCTCTGGCCTCGACGGGGGCTGGCTTGAATACCGTGCTAGATATCGCTCCGCTTCAATGCGTCCATAGAACTGTTCTTGCCGCCGTTGCGGTACAAAATCAGGGTCAGTGACGAAGCTGTGTCAAAGCAACATGCGTAGTGTAAGTGTGAAGTTCTACATGACGCGGCTCTCCCAGAAAGTGACCATAAAAAGCAAGTGCGTCTCCCATGAAGAAGTATAGAAAACCAGGCACGCGACAAGCAACCAGTAGCCGATGATCGAATAGTCATCTGGTGGCGCCGATTGCAATCAAGACAAGGTGGGAACTTTGTCAGGCAGCTGCGACACGCGCAATGTTCACACCCATGTACAAAGCGTTACTGAAAGAAAGAAAAAACCGTGGTGGTTGTATAAACTATGCATCCCAGAAAGCTCAAATTCCGTAAGAATGTGATTCTAGCGGTCGGGATAAAACGCGAATATGTGAGAATATGACGGTACCTTGATCCAAAGATAACTGAGAAAAAAGAAATCTCTCCATGGAGCCGACGTCCCCTTAAAGGGATACTACAATGAAATTTCGTCGCTTATTTTATGGTTTATATGTGTTCAAAGGAGCAGTATCGCATCGAACACACCAATATCTTGTTAAAAAAGTCAAGGAAAGGAATTTTAAAACGAATTAAACGATTAGCAAAGAGCACCTGGTGGATGTCGCTAACGCCTCGCTTGTAATGACCGTCTAGGAACCTTGACAGCTAGTGACGGTGAGTGTCTCGCCTCCGGCCACGACGAGAGAACAGGGGAAGGAGGAACTCCCGTCTTCCCGAGAATCCCTTTTGTGTGTTCCAGAAGTAGCTATTGTCTCCCTATTAGATTATAGAAGATTAACCCGTCACTCAAAATTCGTACAAAAGCAGCCGCTTCGGTGACTGGAACGGCTAGGCCATCCCCTCGACGTCAGCCTCGCCGTACCTTTGCTTGTCCCGAGACGACCTACGTCATGATTGCGTCGGTTGTCACGAGTTCTAAGCTGGGCCTTCACCGAGCGCCTGCTAGAGTGGGCCGTTTATAACAAAAAATACAGGCACCAGGCTCAAAATAGAAACGTGCGATTGCCATTTACGGATACTGTGGATCATATTCAACCTATTTTTGAACACGACGGATATATCTCAAATTTCGTTGAAGTATCCCTTTAAACAGGGCTGTGCAAAGTTATTGGTTAGGAATGTTTTTCACTTTACACCAGCTGACTGGCACTTGTGGGACCCAGGAATACTTGAACGCAACACCACTGACCAAGAAGCGTCTTCGCCGCGGTGGAATTGAAGGATAAAAGTGAACCTTTTCTTTCAGTTCCTCCTTCGCAAAGTTTGATGACGGAGCAAACAACGCCAACAATACGACTCCCGTAAGGGCCTGTTCATACATACAGCGGAGCGCTAAGTTAGAGCTACGTGAGCGCTCCAAGAAGCGCTCATGTGGCGCTTCCAGCGCGTGACTTCGTTCTGATATAGCGCGTGGTTAGCGCTTTAGTAGCGCCTTGTTAGCGTTCCAGTAGCGCCCTGTTAGCGTTCCAGTAGCGCCCTGTTAGCGCTCCAGTAGCGCCCTGTTAGCGCGTCATTAGCGCTTCTTGTTCCGCGGTGCTGCGGATTAGCAGGTGCACTGCGGTTTCGGTTCCTGTGGTTGGGTGTGCATCAGCAGCACCATGGCGGACATGTGGGATGCTGAAATAGAAATGAGACAAATGCTCTTACATACGCGATTAGTGCATATCTGTGTGGACGGCTTAACTCCCAAAAGAGCCTTCTGGGTGCGCGAAATCTTTCGCCACCGATCGATACCGACGGGTCCCCGGCGAACCATTGTTCCTAGGCTGAGGGACCGAAACACAGAGCTCTTTCGAAGGCAATCATGTTTACCTGCATGCGTGTCCTTGAAACCAGCGTCACACATATCGAATTGAAAGCTATGAGGTCGTACCCAATCAACTAGTCGCTCAGAGTCCATGACTCTGGGTCGCCTGCCCAACCCTCTGCTTAGAGAGCGGCTCTTTTACTTCCTCTTCTTTCAATGCCAAAGGAAAAAACAACAACAAAGGAATCGCCGTGCACGCGCTATTCCGCAGCAGCAAGCACGGCACAAGGGGCATGAGAGCGCTAACAAAGCGCTTTTGTAGCGCTAACAGAGCGCTAACAAAGCGCTTCAAAATAATGATAATAATAATTGGGTTGTGTGTGTGTTTATACAGCCTAGAACTTGGTCTGCCTCACATGGGCGACGAGTCTCCCAGCTGTAGATGAGCAAT
Organism: Ixodes scapularis; assembly: GCF_016920785.2. Lineage (NCBI taxonomy): Eukaryota > Metazoa > Arthropoda > Arachnida > Ixodida > Ixodidae > Ixodes > Ixodes scapularis. Next base: position 37,934,143 of record NW_024609868.1, read on the forward strand.
TTAGCCAGTGCGGTACAACCGCTAGCCTGGGGTCTTTAACGTGCATCACGCAGTAACGATACACGACCGCACGCCGGTACGATATGCTCATCCAGATCGAAACGGGCAGGGGTGGGGCTCGAACCCAGGATCCCTGGGTTCTGCAGCGCGAGCTTTCGCTCCACGCGCTCCGAGCTGGTGTGCGCTAGCCCACTCGGCCGCCGATCCCCCCCTCTCCGCGCTCCGCTGTATGTGTGAACCGGCCTTAAAGGGATACTTCAACGAAATTTGAAATATTCCCGTCGTGTTCAAAAATAGGTTGAATATGATCCACAATATCCGTAAATGACAATCACACGTTTTTATTTTGATCCTGGTGGCTGTATCTTTCGTTATAAACGGCCCACTCGGGCAAGCGCTCGGAGAAGGCCCAGCTTAGAGCACGTGACATCCAACGCAATCGTGACGTAGGTCGTCTCAAGACGAGCAAAGCTACGGCGAGGCTGACGTCGAGGGGATGGCCTAGCCGTTCCAGCCACCGAAGCGGCTGCTTTTGTACGAATTTTGAGTGACGGGTTAATCTTCTATAATCTTCTAGGGGGACAATAGCGACTTCTGCGACACACAAAAGGGATTCTCGGGACGAGGGGAGTTCCTCCTTCCCCCCTTCTCTCGTCGTGGCCGGAGACGAGACAACCTCCGTCACTAGCTGTCAAGGTTCCTAGACGAGCATTACAAACGAGGCGTTAATGACATCCACCAGGTGCTCTTTTCTAATCGTTTAATTCGTTTTAAAATTCCTTTTCGAGACTTTTTTAACAAGATATTGGTATGTTCCATGTGATACTGCTCTTTTGAACACATATAGACCAAAAAATGAGCGCCGAAATTTCGTTGTAGTATCCCTTTAAGTGTGTCATCGAGCTTTGCGATTCCCGCTGTGAAGATATTTAAATGCTGCGGCTACAGTGGACGCGATATCTGCTTAGGCATTCAATTTTGGCTCGTGACACTCAGTGCCTCGACATGCGTTTGGTGTCGTGCCCAACCGCTGGGATGACGGAAAGAGCCGAACGTGAACAATCTGTGGAATGTATCTTGTTAACGTAGCAGCTTGGGCGAGTTGGTTGCACATGATTACTGTGGAACTCAGCGCGCGACCTGTTCTCTGCCTACTCCAACGTGTGGCCGTGTTAAAAACATTGGTTACATATATTCGGGTTCAGATCACGTGGCCGCTTTTTCTGGCTGCAAGTTGAGGAGGTAAACGGTGTTAGTTTTTCCTTAATTTTCTTTTTGAGACCTATTGCATAGAAAAAAAAAAAAAAAAAAAACTTGTGTTTTATGGGGAATAAATGTCAAGGAATAATTCTAAGCTGTATTTATTGAATGCAGACGAATTGTCGCATTGTCCATTCAAGCCTATATATTGTCAATACAAGGAATGACGCTGTGGACGCCTGCAGCATCTATTTCAATGAAATGTCAGCAAAAAAGAAAGCACCGTTCTCTTTTTTGCTGTGTGTTTTTGACTGACATAAATAAATGCATGCACAGTGCCAGTTCTTGTTTTGACGATGTTCGGCTTAGATGGATGTCGGTTCATAGAGAAACAGCTTTTCTCAATTCTTAATGCGTGATCATTAGTATTATGCACGATAGCGAAAACCTTACTCCCTCCTTCAGCGGACAAGACAGTAGAAAGGAAGGCCGGCCACGTAGAGAGGAGGAGAGTAGTGAAGAAAAAAGCCGCTAGGGAGGCTACGTCACGAGGCGGAAGCCAATACGCGCGCGCGGGAAACCGGTGAAGAGCGAAATGCTAAGCGTGCAGGGCGGGCGAACGAGACAGAGGAGCAGCAGCATCGCCTAGCTTGGCTGGGTGAAACGAGCTCGCCGAGTGTGCTTCTGCGAAAAAAAAAAAATATATATATATATAGATATAGATTTATTGGTGGATCCTTAAGGAATGAGTTAGCATGACCCTTGGGAAAAGCTACACATGTCCGTCCCCCTTTGGAATACGATAACACCGACCCTCTAACGAAGCCAAAAAGAGGAAACAAAAAAATAAAGGAAGAAAAAGAGAAAGCGAAAACAGTAAAGTGAAGGGGTCATCGTTATCGAATTCTCAAAGGGGGGAGTGTGTGGCGTTTGCCAAGGGTCATGCTAACGCATTCGCTAAGGATCTACCAATGGATCTTATTTTAATTGCTTTAGAGCTCAACTCAGAGTTGGTGAAATATTAAAAAAAGGGCAAAAACGACGGCCGTGCATTTTCAATGTCCTGCACCGGATGGTTGTCGTTTGCGCACTGGCTTGCGAGCTCGCTCCCACACTCTAGAATAGTCCGGTCGTAAAATAACTCTTAGAGGTTCTTCGGCTTGTCCATATTTTGCACACTAAAGAGTTATTTTAAGCAGCACCTAAAAGGGTTTTCTGTAAAAAAAAAAAAAAAAAAACACAACATAGAAAAGTGTTTTTAAAGCTATTTTTTTTATGCGAAACAGTTGTTCCTCGCCCAGCTGCCTTTCTAGTGCACCAGGGGGTGATAGTGCTTGAGGCGAAACAGTTCACGAGCGGAAAGAGTTCTGTGGTGTCGAAAAACCTTCCAAGAAAGTTTTTTTTTTTTTTCTTTTTTAGAGTGCAGGGTGCTTATAGATTTAAATATACATCGCTAAGCTTGTCGCGATTATTCTGCTTGTCACCAGCCTCTAATATAGAATTCTAAGCGTTCCTGCCTTCAGCAATCCACCCGAGCGCGAGCTCGGAAACCAGCGAGCAGACGACGAACAAGCTGGTATAGGACACAAAAAATGCGCACACGCCAAATTTTTTTTTTTTTTTTTTATAGTGAGTGATTGTAAATACGTTTGCTGACACTGGAGAATGAAGAAGTCAACTTGATGGCAAGTTTAGAAATATTTCGTTAGGCTCACCATGCCTGAATCGAAGCTGGAAAAAATAAACACAAAACTTCTTTCGAAACCACCTTCGCGTGCCTAATAGACCTAATGCTGAATCACCCAAGCGTCAGGGAGAATACAGGGAATGGTGTTCCACGCGCCCTACGCGCACGCCTTCCCCGTATAAAAGATTCGAAGTAAATAACCAAAATAAAGCGTTCACGAACGCGCGTGTAAGATGCACTTTGTTTTAGGCTTTTGCTTTAGAACAGTTACAGCTGGAGACGACAGCTCGTACGGCGCGTGGAACACCATTCCCAGCATTCTCCTTGATACTTGGGTAATTTAGCAATGAGTCTATTTCAGGTATGTAGGTTTGGAGTTCGACTTTGGCGAGGCGTGCAAAATGTGCTGGTCCTTGCGGCCTCACCCTGTGCGCTAAGCGTAGCTAGAGTGTGTTTGAACCAAGCGGTTGTCCGGGATTTTGAGTGCGGCAAGGTGCCGAGCCAGAGCAGGACCTTACCAGGAAGTAGGAATCGGGCAAGAGCAGGGAGCAGGAGGGGTGTTTTATAAAACTCTATTTACATATTGACCGGTTCAACTTAAGAGCACACTCTCGCAGCTGTTCGCTGCTCATTTAAAAGACTTGACGCCGTTGGCATCAACGTCCCAAACTTGTAAACAGTGGCGCCGGTCATCTTGGAACCGAAGAACAGGGTCGTCTGGAGCCACGAGGTAATCCTTTGCTGAACGCCCCATCGTCCCTTTGTACGAGAACGAGTGTACGTTGGCGACATCATGGCGCCCCCACACTTTGTTTCCGGGCAAAGCTCAGCGGAACCACCCGGAGGCGACGCTTAAGGCCTGTGGCGGTCGGACTGGACGGGCGAAAATTGTCTGCCAGGGCCTTTCACAACAAAAGTAACTCATGCGTTGCTCCCTACTTTCCTCCGAATCCTCGGGAAAAATGGACCGTGTGTACCTCTTCCTCTTGGTCCCCGCGTGCCGGTGACAGTTAACTATGATACCGGCTCGCCTCGTTAGGGTCGCTCGTTTGTTACCTTGGTCCTCCGCTCCCACGGCCCGGCGGACAAAAAGAAAGCTTGGCCCAAGGCCTGAGGGCCGCGGCCCAGAAGCCACGGCCCATGCTGTTGGTAGTAAAAAAAGAAATGAACACAAAAAATACTTTCAAGAAAAAAAAATAAAGAGAAAAAACTGAAGGACGTTTACAAATCTCTGTAATGCGAAATTAGAGCGCAGCTCTTGAGGTATTTTGATTTTGCGATATACCGTGCTAAAGAACTCGAGTAAGAAAAAACTATATGTACAAATATATACCACGTAGTTCTGCGTACATCATATATATATATATATATATATATATATATATATATATATATATATATATATATATATATATAAATATAATAAAGAGGGTCCTAAGCCCTCTTCTCCTCCCCTCCCTCTCCTCCAGACCCTCCTATCCCCCACACTTTCTCTGCTAAATTTAACGGGGAAACTGAATGCGCAGTGTTGCATTGTGGGACGTCACAGACCTACACACCAATTCAATTTCTTCGCTGAATTTAGCGGGAAATTGAATTGGTGAGTAAGTCTGTGACGTCCCATAATGCAACACGCGCGGTTACGCCGACGCTGACGATGGCGACACCGACGCCGCGAAAGACGGGAACAAGCGGTTAAGAGGTGGGCACTAAAAATATTTTCCATAAAATAAATCGAAATATTCTGGCGTAAAGAATGACCCGATAAATTTGACGTGTGACCGGCGCCTCACGGAGCATGTGCGCGTTCTTTCCGAAACGTCTTTGAGCAAAAGAAGACGCGGAGGAGCCCCAGCCTCCTGGGGTTTTCCATCCCTCTTTAAAGAAAGAAAAGGAAATATCGTAAATGCCTCCTCCCTCTCTGTCCTACTCAAGCTCGTGCGTGTTATACGGCGTGCAAACAGCTGTTTATTAAGCGCGGCCTTCGATGCTCGCACTTGAAGGGAAAAATGCTATCGTGTCCGCGACAGTCTCAGGGAAGTTTGCCCTAGTTGAAGTCAGAAGGGAATTCTGAAACCTTTTTTTGTGATGTAATTTTCTCCCTCAGTTTTAGGAACAAGTACGGGGCTTTTGTGTTTACGCTAAAAGCTACACATATGATTTTGCTTCTCGATGTGTTCAGGGTCTTTATATTCAACCTTTGAGCGAAGTAGAGAACGCTTTCTTTATAACAATAAGTTAAAAATCTTCCTGACTCTTACAAACCAGAAGAAGTGCCTTCGTTCTTCTAGGAAGAAAAAGTTACACGCTATATCATTTCTTGTAATTAAATAAAAAGAAGAAAAACAGAAGAGGGGAGATATCGCAAGAAACAGCATATGAACGACATTTCTATTTACTGGGCTTCATGTTTCTGCCTCTGAGTGGCTGATTTTGTTGAAACAGAGAGTAGTAGAAAGTAGCCAACCAGATCACTTGACTCGTCTGCATTTGAGTGCTTTGGCGTGAGTCACGAAAACGGGCAATATAACGAGGCCTCGGTTTTTCGGTTGCGCAGTTATTTTTAATTTGCCGTTTGAATGTCAGGTCATACGCATCTAATTGTTGGGGGAAGGGGGGTTAAGGTGGAAAGCGGAGTCCAAAAAAGAAGGGAGCGATAAAAGTTACCAAGGCTGACTAAATATGCAGCCAGTTGTCCCAAGGCATTTTATGAAGACTTTGCCACCTGGATCAGAAAAAAATTATAATGACTACCATGTGCTATCTATGCATCATGCTAGACAGACTGGTAAGGATGCTTGTCCGTCTGCTTTGTTCTTCCTGCTCACTACTGATGTGGGAGTCTTCCACGGACCCCTTACAATCGCCAGGTACTGGGAAAAAATAGTTCGGCACTTCTCACCAAGAGCGTTTACTGAAAGCGAGTCTTGACAGCCATTAAATAACCGCGTTCGGTTTGCCATTAAATAGTAATTTACGTAAAGCGATCACAAAATTTTACATTTCTTCTTTAGCGGGGACATTGTTCAAGCTACAAATCCAATATTATACATATAACTTCGAGTTCCCATAAAGTACCGTGTTAACAAGTCATATCATCATCGTCGTTGTTGTTGTCATGATCAGTCATCATGAGGGGTCTCGGAAGCAAACTTAGCCCAGGGCCCCGAAATCTCTTAATCCGGCTCTGTACAGAAGGGAAGCAAGGAAAGCACGAGAACGAAAAAAGACACGGCGTGCTTATATGCCGGGAAGTGCTAGACCGAGCAGGCAACTTTCTCGCAAATTTGCAGAAGGGAAGTAGGGTCGCATTCCGACTGAGCCAACACGGCCAACACAACCTGTACTCGTATTCATATCAAGAACTGTAGTATAAAAAAGAAGGCCGGAATTTCGCGAAACATTATTAATCTCCTTCTCTATGAGTTGAATTAAGATATATGTATGCGCATCTTAATCTGGCTTTGCGTTATTTTATCAAGACGTACACGTAGCGAGCCCACAGACGCATCGTTTCTTCGTCCAACAGCCAAACCCTTTGAGAGCTACTTTTCGCCGCGCATTATTATTGCGCAAAACTTTCCTTTCTTTTCTCGGTGTGACAACCCCGTAGTGCCGTATATTCTACGTCGTCTACCAGTGGCCAGAGGGGGGCACTTATTGAACACGAATTTTACGTGAGCCTTCGTTTGGAACTCGCCGTCAGCCCCTTACAACGGAGCCCCAGCCGAAAGCTGACACTGACTCGGGGCCAATCCGTGGTCCGCGCTCGCACTCGGTAGATGGCGCATAACATTAGGCTCAACGGCTTTCGACAAAGTGTCCCCCCCCCCCCCCCCCCCCCCGGCCACCCGAAGAGAAAAAAAAATAATAAAGGGTTGTATTCACCGCAAAAGTAAAATTACGCATCACGGAACGCTCATTCTCTTCACAAATGTAGCGCTAGCTGTTCGGACAAGATGTCAAAGCCTGAAGACTAAAGTTACAAACGATTTTCGGAAATTTTAACGAAAAAATTGCGGCTCGACGAAGCTCTCGAATGCATGGAGCTGATATTGCGTCGGTTACCAAAAACGAACCCGCCCCATTTTCTCGCCCAAAGCTTTTGAGAAAATCACCTATGACTTTTTAATGCAACAGCAGTAAGCTCTAAAGACTTGGAGTCTGTCAAAACGCTAACTACATTTAGGACAAACAAATTCAGTAAAAAAGGAAGAGACCTAGTAAATTTTTTGGGACTACATTTTGGTGGTGTCGACCGTGCCCGGATATTTATGATATAATGGACCCTTTTGGGAAAAATTGTGCCGTCATTATCATCCATCTGTATGCTGGTTTTGTTGTTATGGCGTCCGTAGCAGTCCATTTGTTTAGTACACTATAGTTACACCACTACCGGTCACCTGCGCAAAACATACAAAGTGAAAAATGCGGTACGAATTTTCGTTCAAATATTTCGCGTGCTTAAGAAAATAATCATAAAAAGGATCTCGTTTTAAAACGTTTTTTTTCAGCTCTACATCTAATCCCAACAGGAGCACGAAACGCAATATTTACACCTAACGTAAAAAAAAAAAAATGATAGCTCTAGATATATATTTTCCGCAATCCGTCTTGTCCTGACTCTTCGAATATGATAAAAAAAATAGTAAGAAGTTATTACAATAATAAGTATACATAAAAACATAGCCATATATCTCTCTATATACACTTTTTTTTCACTTTACATTAACGGAGCACGTTTGGACGAAATACGTTTTGAGGAAATATTTCCTCGGACGTCACGTCTCGAGGAAAACAAATTATTCTTCCTCCTCGGCCCACCCTGACGGCAACACTCGAAACTTGCAAGGCACGTCTCACCGTAGCTTTCCAGCCTAACTCAATTTCGGGGCCTTTTAAAGTTGTATCAGTTTTATTTTATTACCGAATAAATAAAGAAAGAAAAACGCAATTCAACCAAGTAAGCTAAAATGAATTAACACGTGTTTACCGTGTAAACGCGTCTGTTCTTTTAAGCCGCGCTCCCGCTGCTAAACATTATACAGAAAACAGTCTGCATACATTGCCTGAAGCGTGTTTCTTTCTTATAGGATGACGACCCTGTCACATCGGTCATACGGAAACAGCCTCCAGACACGCATGCAAATGTACGAAGCGAAAATGGATCCAAAATGCTTGAGGAGTGTAAAGGATACCAAGCAAAAAGCTATACTGTGCAGATTAACGCCACCCATTGATTCAGCTGGATTGTATTAGACTGGATTAGACTGAATTGTATTAGACTGTACTGACGATTCCCTTTGAAACGAGTGAACAGAACTCATGCCCAGCTCTATCGATATTGTTGCACACACTCAGTGTTGCCAGCTCTAACCAGCTTTACTCCATTGCTAAACGGAAAACGCCAGAATGGGGTTCTTCCGCAGTCCTATTTTCTAAAAATTAACCGTTCCTGATCGAGCAAAACGATATTAACAGAGTTTCCCAACTCCGTTTCTTAACCTCAGAAAGTTACGTATCAGAACCGAAGATATCGTAAACCGTGCCCGTATTCGCGACAATAGGTTTTGGGTATCGCCTCCTGGCGGAAGTTTTTCACAACCCAGAGTGAGGATGCTTCAACTTCCTTTGCTGGTGCGAGCGCGTGCAATGCTAAGCTTTTATACACTATGAAAATTAAAACATAACTGCGTGGGTAGCTCGTGCACTACCCATAGTGAGGAAAACAGCAGCTCCCCTCGCGAGCATCTCTGAGTACCTATTAATGGCGGCGTCTGCGAGGCCCGCGAACCACAAGTGACACCTGACGCGGAACGACGAATGAAAGTATATGGGAGTAAAAGTTGCCGATACCCTACTAAGCGTAGCTTTAAAGCGACTCTATAGCCTCAACCATCTTCAGCCAACTCGCCGAGATAGCGGGAAGGCCCGTTGTGGCCCGTAAATTCGCTCTCGCCCCACAACACGTCACTCATTTTGCCCGACATAAAAGCAACGCGAGGCGCTGATTGGACTACACTGGGCATGCGTAATATAGCTAACCTTTGAGAAATATTCGTAGGCTGCGCGAGGTCCGCTGCTCATTTTCTGCACAGATTTCGCGCAGGTGAGGAGTTGAATAAACAACGGGTTGGAATGACAAATTCTGCCCCTTTTTCGCATAGAGCGGCTGACGCCTTTGCTTTTAAACTGCAATATTTTTACTTCGGTCTAAAGTTCTTCTATAGTACGCGCAACAACTGACGAATGCGTTTTATGGCAGTTGGGTTGAAGAATAAAGTTTATTCAGCGCTACTAGATAAAATATCGCTTATACTGTTATCAAATGGTGACGTTCGAATCGAAACCACCATACCCTCTCATTTTTGCAACGCAAAAAGCTTGGAATTGAACTCTACTTTCAAGTTACCATATTTGCAACCGCTACGTGACCCCCAAAGAAAGAGACAAATAAAAAACCTGCAATCTTGAAGCTTGGTATGGTGTCCTCCCTTTGGAATAGCACAACAAATATGCTTAAAATGTGTGCTTCCAAATTGTGAAAGCACGACAAAAATACCAATAAAATGTCTAGTTCATTTTTTTGCGTTGCTGCCATGAGCTTGCATACACTTTGTGGTTTTCGCTTCACTTGCGTTAAGGCCTTCGGTGAGCGCAATTCTCCGAAATCATTCCGGCTGACAGATTACCCCAAGGACTAGAAATTGGATTTGAGAGGATGGCTGAAATATACCGAGAAACATAATTACGATAAAATGAAGGATACCGAGCAACGTAATTAGAATAGAGCACAAGAAACCTACTCTCGTTCAAATATATCCTCGATGTACAAAAATATTAGCAAAAGAGCCCGAGTACCTTGGGAAGTACATCCGCTATAAGTGCGGGTCGTATTGTTAAACCATAGACTCTAGCAACGTAAACGTCTGAACCGGTTGTAGTATACGGACACAAACGGAGGGAGACGAGGAGAGCACGCTAGGGACGCCGGAGCGACGAGCTCTGATTGGCGGAAAGGCTTGCCGGAACGACGAGCTTTGATTGGATGGTTTAGTGGGTAGACGGAAAGCCTAGCTATAGTGGTCGCTACCCGTCGCCTCCCTGCAATCAGAACGAGGAAGAACGTCGTCTCGCGTTCTTACTTCAAATGCCTGCGTTTGGAGTTCGAACGCGTTTGAACAGGGAGTATAGAGAAAGGGCAGCTTGCCTTTGCGCCTACCCTCTAATCCTTCCAAGCAGAGCTCGGCGCTCTGATCCGCGCACCTCCCGCACTTTCTCCGCGTATAGAAATGCGCGCATTACTCCACTTCACCACTGCGCACGGTGGTCTCTTTGAACAGCTAATGGTTTTTGAGGTCGCAAAATTGAGAGGAACTCTGGAGAGGTTTCTAGAAAAAGAAAAAAAGAAAAGAAAAGAAATCCGGTTGATTTTTTTAAAGCCTACTTATACGTGACAAAAGAGAAATAAAATAAAACGTTATTTGGTAAAACCATCGACGTGCAGGGCGGATGTTGACGGGCGCTCGCTCTTAAACAAAGTGCGTGAGGTCCTCGAAAGTAAATTGGGTGAAGTCGTTTTATTATTATGATTTTATTATCGTTTTTCTCGACGGGAGCGGAAGTTGAGCCCGAGTCAAGCGGAAGTTTTCCAAAGCGCAGGGCAATTTCAGTTTTGATGTTCGTCTCGGCAACTTGCGACGATTTTCTTAGTCTTCTTCGCCCATGTAATTGAAAAATACATATGCAACTTAAGGAAGACAGGATGTAGATTATAACGTTAAATCTTCTTGATTTGTGGTTCGTTCCTTGGCATTGTGAATGTCCCAATCTCGTCGATTGCGGAGCGATAAGTAAATGCTCAAAACTCGCCGAGCCGCGAGTTTCGTAAGCTATAGTATATAGTCAGTAACTATATGGATCAACTCAACTTTCTGGCGTCCCACCATTGCGATGGCGCTGCTGCCGTCTCATTCGATTTTCATCCTCTTCCTGCCAGTGAGCAGGAAGTACGGCGGACATGGTTCTAGTCAGTTGCGTGTCTGGTCCGCAACCGAAGGGTCGTCGGTTCGAATCCCAGGTAAAATTATTCAAATTTTGAATTCAGGCGAATGAATTACTATCCTCGGGGACAACTTTCCTTGGCATTGCAGTAGACGGTACAGGCACGCGTTCCTTCTCCCATTTTGGGAGCTGATTAAAGCTGTGCGCGGGCTGTCCTCCTCTCCCGGAAGTGCCACGAAATATTGTTTTGAATGTATATGAAATGAAATCATTCGAGACATGCGGCGACCTTTTCTCGTATTGCGTGTCATGTTTTGTGAGCACTTTTATTCCACCCGTGGCGTCACGTTTTACGTGAACGTCATGGGTCGTTTGAGATTCCCGCGCCAGGTTATGTGGCCGTGACGTCATGACCTTATCGACCAATCCGGACTTTTGCATCACGCCACCGAGGCCGGCTTTTCTGCGACACGTCCTCCTTAACGCTTTCGCGTTAAAAAGGAAATATTAAACTAAAATGATGTCTTGGAGTACCCAAGTAAAACACTTGTGTCACAAAAATAACAACAATAAGTTAAACTTCTAACTAGCGAGAATGATCTTCAGTATCGCGATGTGTTTCTATTGTGTGGTGCTATACATTTTAGGACAGCGTGCCAAAATAGATTTCGGCATCCTTCTCCACTCGGAGTGAGTCCCACAATGTATATATTGCACTAATATATATATCTATATATATATATATATATATATATATATATATATATATATATATATATATATATATATATATATATATATATATATATATATATATATATATATATTTCCTGCGATAAAGTTTGCTGTGTGACATATACGTGTGCAATATAACATTTTTTTAATTTTTTAATTTTTTGGGAAGATTTGAAAACATGCTTTACTTTCGGATTAGCGTGCCAAAACCACGGCGAATCATTCCTAATTAGAAATGTGTTTCGCAACGTATAAATCCGCTAGCTTTTTTTTTTTTTTTTGCTAGGAAATTGTATCTTTATTATGTATATATTCTATTTAAACCCTTAAAGGGGTACAGAAACGAAATGCTTGCACTTATTTCTTTGTTTAGATGTGATGTATGTTGTGCCGGCAACCAATAAACACCAGTCTAGACTTGCTGCTGGCAGAAAAGACAAGAAATGTAATATTAAAACGAATGAAAAGATTTCAAAATTGCGTCCGGTGGCGGGCTGTGAAGCTACGTTGGAGTGATGCGACATCATGAGTTCCTAAGACGCAGCGCCAGTTCGCGGCAGTATGCCTCTCTCTTGGAGTTACTTAGTCTAATATATGGATAACGCTAACGCGTTTCCTACGCTGTATATGTTAAAGCTGCACGTGCATTCCACACCATCAAGATCGCCGTTCTTTGCGGTAGGAGCTTGATTTGAAGAAGTTGAGAAATCTGCCAGGCCAACCATATCCCCACCCCTCCCGCACTCTGTCCCATACCCCCCCGGGATGGGCTGTGAATAGCGCACTCAAATATGGAATCCAGTGAATACCATATATACATACCTTGCAGGCTTCGCATGGGCTGGGTGACTTATTGGTTTTCTGGGGCTGCTACTTCTGCGGTGTGAAACGAACACGGTGAACCCAACGGTCGTGGCACATAATATACCGGCATGTCCGCGAATGAGGTTACGGGCCAACTATGTATGCACGAACTCAACTCTGGGACGTCACGGCGCGATGATGGCGCGTCGAGTACACTTCCGGTCTGGGGCTGTGGGCAGAAGTCGGCATGCGAGATGTGCATTCCTGCGTGGTTTTGAAAGAAACCAGACAAAAACCTGCCTCCTCGCCAGAACGCCGCGACTGCGGCCGTATCAAAAGTGTCGAGGAAGGTTTGAAAGTAAGTTTTCATGTGCTCGGTTCGTCCGAGACGTGAATATGTGTCTTGAAAACCGAAAACCAAACGCCGCCAAACCACGATTGCTTGGGCGGAAGGCACTTTGTGTTGAATTCACGGATACTTCTGGTCCACAGATTTATTTATTTTGTTCCAACATGAACGAGGGAAAGCCGTCAAGTTGTACGGACCACCTGCGGACTATGCTCAGTGCGTCTTCAAGTTCTAACGGCCGCCTGATCGTTCGAACTGTCGTCTGCTCTTTGACACGTTTCTGCTTGTCGACTGCTCTTTCAGACGACACCAAGCCGTAGACCAAACGTTGGCCCGGGAATTGCGATAAGAAGTAGGTGCAGGCCTCAAAAGACTTTTAAGTCTGAATGAATGTTAATTGGGGTCAACAAGCTCAATGGCCATCATCGACGTGTTCTCCTGATTCACTTAGTCCGATCCTGCTTGCGATTTTCAGTATCAACGTCGACCATCTCAGCTACGGTTCACGCTTTTGCAGCCCGAGCGTCGTTGCGACCGAAAATTGTGAGCGGAATCTCATCATGCGAATCAAGCTTTAGCGTCCATTCTGCGGCGTCCACACGGAATGAATCACCGCATGTCACATTATTCATACGAAGTTTGGCGGTGTAATGAGCCTCGGTAATTTTGCTGAGGCCATGCAAAGGGTCAGACATTGCCAGGAAGACGTAGAATCAACAAATTCTACGCGAAACACATCACGGGGTCTCACACCGACGCGGACAACAACCGATTCCAATGGTTTGTTTATGGGCGACGGCGAGCTTCTTGCCCACACTCCATCGCGCATGCGCGGCGCCGGTGGCGTCCGCTAAGGGGCGCTTCGGTTTCTTTTTTTTGTAAACATGAGTCGGTCTATAGGGCGTACAGTTTTCGGGTATTACTACTGGTGGCAACGTCACGCGTTGACGCCACCAAGCGGCAACGCTCGCAACTACAGTACCCTTGGCTGTGCTGGAACCATTGACGTCACGAACGCGATACGCATTACGCTTCTCGCTGACCGACTTTAAAGCGAGGGGTAGAGAGCTCGAGCTCACAAATGATTTTTTTAACTTCTTCCTCCCCAGCTTTCCTCCTCAACTCAAAAGCGAAATGAGAAATCACGTGGTCGTCGCGTGCTTAGGCACCGGTGCGATGACTGCTAGCTTTCATTGTCCTTCGCCCCACCCCTGCCCGTTTCGATCTGGATGAGCATCGTACCGGCGTGCGGTCGTGTATCACTACTGCGTGGTGCACGTTAAAGACCCTCAGCTAGCGGTTGTACTGCACTGGCTAAATTGCTCATCTACAGCGTGTGACTCGTCGCAACTTTAATGGCTGACCAACTACACGTTGTATAAATATCCACAAAACCCAATTTTTTTTCATTGTCCTTTTAAGCACACCATGGAACTTGTCATTCGCAAGTTACGATAAGTGCCGTCACGGCACTCATTGGCCACGAACGCCAATCAAAATATTCGTCCACGAATTGATTGTTGACGAGCGCATACGTCCGAGTGACGCAGTGCTCGTGTCCCATGCGTGAGCTTCGCTAGGCTGACTTGCTTCGGGTACCGCGAATGTATCACTGTAAAAAGGCGGAAAGTTTTTGAAGGATAAAAAGTAAGACATAGCCCGCTATATAGTTTCTTAAATTTTCGTATTCAAAAGTTGACTTTTCACTTTCTACCCTTTTTTTAAAGCCCACTAAAATCTAAAATGATTTATCCCAGCTCAAACATTGATTTCATGGCCCCTTTAAGAGAAGAAGCTTTGACAAGCATATAATCAAAGCTTATGTGTTGTAGAAACCGGCAGTCATCTTGGAACTTCAACGGCATAAGCGGAAGCTAGTTTAAGTCCCACAAGATTATACTCACTTCGAAGTTGCGCAAGCGCAGCTGTGTTCCTGCAACCTTTAGTCACACCTTGACGCCATTTCGTGAAAATGAGATTTTTTTTGCGAGAACTCCGAAGGCCGATCTGTAAAGTGACTTTTGAACGGTACAAATGCCAGACCATACAGACCATCAAAGGCCTCGTTTATGTGAAATAAGAGCACTCTGAGCGTGCCACCCTATTTCCTCTTTCATCTATCATCCCCAACTTTTTTGGATATCCATGCCTCGGCACATCTCTGCTCAATGCACTAAAATGATAAGCTCAACTGAACAACAATAAACATCGCAATGTTCCTCGGGACGACCTGAGATGAGTAATAAAATATCAGTAAGCCGTAATTAAACTTTTGAACGCGTAAATTTTTTTTCTATTCCACGGCTTTACAAAGTTTCGTTGCATTGAATCGTATAAGCATCATTCACAAAATTATCAATACTTCTTTTCTTGACAAAACATCGTAATGTTCCCGAGGAGTGTGATTGCTTGAATATCATAGAACGCAAATCAATTAAAATTTTCATATTTACTTGAACAATTTTTATACCGTAGAATGCCTCAGAAAGTTGACCATTATCCTCAGCTTATTTTGACATCAACACCTCGGCGCCAGCAATAAAATCAGAATTTCTCCTGAACAGCACCAAACATCGCAATGCTCCCCAGGAATATTTGAGGTGAAAGTCATAAAAAGTCAATAAACAATAATTAAAGTTTTGCCACACGTATAGTTTTTTTTTTCTCACGGCTCTAGAAATATTTTTTTTGCACTGAATTTTAAAGGCTATTTTCACATAATTTACAATTCCTGCTTTTTTTTAAAGGAAAATTGTAATTTTTTCGAAGGCTGTAATTAACTGGGTATTACGGAAAGCAAACCAATTAGCATTTTGTTATTTCCTTGAAAACGTTTTATTCCACGGAATGTCGCAGAAAGTTGGCCATCTGTAGACAAAATGCATTGAGGAAAGGAAGGGTTTGAAATAGACTCGTGTGTTTAATGAAGGTTAGCAGAACGTTTATGATACGCTTGAGGAGTGTCATAGAGTTTCCGTCCACAAATGATTTGGTGGACGAAGTGAATAAAAAAGTTTAAAAAGTCAAAGCCGTTTACAACTCCCTCCAACGCCGAATAAGAGCGCAGCTCTTGAGGAGGAGGAGGGAAGGGTACTGAGGAGAGGGTATACCCCTCATTCTTCTATCTCCTCCTTGCCTCGGGGGGTCACGTGACCTCGCGGTTACGCCGACGCCGCTCAAGCCGGAAGCGGGCCCCTAAGAGCTGCGCTCTAAAAAGGTCGACGCTTCGCAACTTAATTGTATATCGTGTAGCACGTGTCCCTGACGTTTAGAAATTCGGAAGTGATTACTGAACACTTCACTAGAGCACGAACTATTTTCATAACGGATGGCAAAAATGTTGGCTTTGCCCAAGATTCAGGCGGCAGATATCTATATGGACGGCGTCCACTTACGCGTGCCGCAATATGATAAATGCCATGACATCAAAGATAATTATATCAATAGATTAAGGCAGTGGTTCTCAACCATCGATGTTTCGCGGGCCCCTTGTGGACCGACAGAGATGACGGAGGACCCCGTTCATGGTGAGGGGAGAGAAAATGTAGGGGTTAAATATAATATTGATACAGAATATGGATATAGCGAAGGGCTTGTGTGAAGTATACTTCTCTTATGGACATACACACAAGCAAATTCGCCCCAAGATTGAAAAATTTTCTCGATGTGTAAAAACACGACTTTTAGTGCCGGGCTTGACTAATAAGGCGGACTTCGCGGACCCCTAGAAACCCTTCTAGGACCCCAAAGGGTACGCGGATCCCCATTTGAGAACCACTGGATTAATGTATGACAAATTTATTCGAGGTAAAATATTTCACAAACAATTTAGCATACATCCTGTTTAAAGTAACTTTTGAGATGCGCCTCGTACGACAGGCAATCCTGTTCGCAAAGTGGTAATAAAATTGTTACTTTGTTACCGAAAAAAATCACAATCAAGCGCTGCCTATTGCTCGTTGAAAACTGTAATGCCGGCATACAACGTAGTTATTATGACAATGATCTGTAATAATTTAAAAAAAAAAGCTTCGCGGGAAAATTAACGAGTGCTCCATAAAGCCGCTTGTTTTAAGATTAGAGCGAGACAAAAGACAAAGAACAATCTTTCCTCACAACCAAGAATTAACCCCCCCCCCCCCCCCCCCCCCCCCAGAAGAAAACGACAGCTTTGAGAGCATTAACAAACCAGGATCAAAAAAGTCACAAAAATGTTTCACTCCTTCGTGAATGTCGGAAAAACCTAATTTCCGGACGAGCTTTAAGCTGGCGCAAACGAGGAGCGATGAAAATCCCCTCCGCTCGCGTCTTAGAGAACAATATAACGCCGGGAGTGAACAAATAAAAGAGAAAGAGAAAAAGAAAGACAGTGAGAGAGAGAAAAAGAGAGCAGGCTTCGTTTAAAAATACGTAGTTACAAGATTCGTTCTTTCTTTACTGCCACCGTCCATCCGCAGTTTTCTAAGACCCCGTGGCTTTAGCGTGACGGAGGTTAGGGTTAACGCGCAGTCGAGAGGAAGGAGGCAACGACTCCACGGAAGACTCGTTTCTAAGACTAAGCAAACTTTGTTTCGGGAGGCGAGTCCCCGCGGGCGCATTAATTTGTCACGACCAAGAGACGGGTCGTTTACTAAAAAAAAATATTTTTTTCTATTATTTTCTTTTAGTCGCGTCTGTATGGGCATGCGGGCGATTTATGTTAAAATTCACGACGAGGGCACCGGCGGTGAAATATTGTTTTTGTCTTTATATTTTGCCCTATTTTTGTTTCCTTGTCTCGGAGTACATAATAAATGAGTAACGGAGTACGCGATTAAAGCGTGTCGCGCTTTGCTCAATTTTCCAACCAAAATTTTGAGCGGAACTTTAGTTTTTAGACCCCCCCCCAAAAAAAAAAAAATTGTCTGTATAGAATAATTAAAAATAAATCTCATATATATATATATATATATATATATATATATATATATATATATATATATATTTATTTCGATGTCGTCTGGCTCGCATCTGTACAAAATAATTTTTGCTGATATTCCTCGTGAACTTCTCACCGTTGTAAGTTATGTAGCGTAACCTCCATCTCGGAGCTCGGCACACTTCCCGCAGGCACATAAAACCCACCAGGTTAAAGTGACTGACAAAATGAAAACACCAGAATGTCTTTTTTCTTCTTAAATAATTGAAGTTAGCAAAGCTCACGTGCTACCCAGGAAAACGAAAAGTCCAGTTGCCGGCGCTTTGCGTTCGGGTGGAGAGGGTCACGTGGTGCGCCGCTAGCGCGGTTTTGGTTAAAGTGAACTAGAATATAGGGGCAGTAAAAAAGCGTCAGCGGGCGCCCCATCGGCCGTGTGAAGCCAGAAGTGTAGACTGCCGCGCGCGGCGCTGTTGTCGAAATCCGGACGACATGGCTACTGTCAACGTGATTAGATTACCTCAGTTGTGGAACTCCCGCGGAGGGAGGTACCCCCCCTCACTCACTTCAGCCCGCCTAGCGTCGTTCGAAGCGCCATCTGTATTTTCGTTTCATAACTATGCGTTTTAAAGAGCCCAGCTGAAGCGCCCAATTGCGATCACGACGCCGCCATTTATCCTGCAGCGGTCACTCAAGGAACTGCATTTAACATCTATTTTGGCTTCAACCGGCCATTTCGGAGCCAAAACAGATAGAGTGGAAAGGTTCACAGGGATGCCGCCCCCGTGTCTCCAGCGGACGCAACACCGAATTCGACCCGAAGGTAAGATGAGCCTAGGTCGGGACGCCCTACCTGAAATCGCCGCTGAGGCATGGTTGAATGAAAACAATATTAATTGTACTGCAAAACCTTGCAAACTAAAGATTTTAGAAAACATCACGCGCCCCCATTTTGTACTAGAGAGAAGGGTTTCTTAAGGAAGGACAGAGAGGTTAACCTGAACGTAGGTTCTGGTTGGCTACTCTGTACTGGGGAGAAGGGGGAGGGGGAAGAAAAGGTATGACGATGAGGAAGAAAGATAAGGTGAAGTTGTCAATGAGGGTGAGCAATGGTACAAATGTTGAAAATCTCACAGGCATTTTTAAGCACCCTACAAAGTGTCTGATAATTCCGTGTTGGTGAGGAACATTACCAAGGCCTTCGTGGCCTTCACTGAATTGGTCACTTGTGTCCCAGGCACCAAGCACTTTTGATGAGCAGAAAGGCCGCGAGTCCAACGCCATTAATGTCTGTTCCACTTGTCGATCCTCGTCGAATTTATCATATTCACACGGGATATGTTGAATTGACCCTTCAACTTCGCAGCTTGGACAGTTCGCGGAATGTCTCCTTTGAATCCGATGAAGGAACTGTGGTGTATATGCCACACCAAGCCTTAGTCGGTGCAGGATCGCCTCTAGCTGTCTTGAAAGTCCAGATGGAACGCGGAATGTGGGTTGGGGATCAAGGGAGTATAGCCTGGGATGGTGGTAATGTGGATTCATCCAGTAGTTTTGTGAAATTGCTTTTGCCACGTCTTGAATCAGAATTTTCGTGTCACACCTGGAGTAGGGTGTGCAAATTTTTTTGCCGTTACGGGTTGATTTTGCTGCACTATCTGCTGCCTCATTGCCGGCGACACCACAATGACCTGGTATCCACTGTAGAGTTACGTGATGACCCTGCTGGAGGGCCCGGTGGCAGGTGCGGAAGATTTGGTATGCCAGAAAGTCGTACGCATTATTTTTCATAGAAGACTGGATTATTTGTAGCGCTGGTCTTGAGTCACTGAAGATGGTCCAGTTCTGGGGTGCTTGACTTAGGATGTACCTTACTGCTTCTCGTATGGCCGCTAACTCAGATGCCGTTGATGTCGTTTTGTGTCCTATTTCAAAACTGGAGGAATTACTGTGGGCGGGTATTACAATCCCAGCTCCAGCTCGTTCTTCAGAACAGGATCCGTCGGTGTATACATGTGTCGTCGAGCCGTATGTTTCATTTATGACCCTTAATGCCAGTTGTTTCAGTACAGGCAGTGGAGTTGATGACTTCTTATGAATGCCTTTGATGTACGGCACTACTTCTGGAGTCAAGAATGTCCATGGCGGTATGCTCTTAATAGATGGTCGATTGAAATTATTTAGAGTAGTATTGTGCTTTCTTATCGTTCTGGAGAAGCTGGACTTTGGTCTATTTGTGGGTAACGTTGCTAAGTGATGGCGAGAATGTTGTGTAAGGTGCCTCAAGTGCAACCGCAGTGTCTCTTGTATCATGTATACTTCAATTGGAAACCTGCGAACCTCCGCAATTGTCCCGGGCGTGGAAGCAGAGCGGGGTAGCCCTAAACACGTTCGTAGAGCTTGCGCCTGGATGCTTTGGAGGGCTTGTGTATTGGTAATGCAGGTGTTGTTGATGACCGGTAAGGTGTACCTCAGAAGTCCGAGGAAGAAGACTTCGAACAGCCGCTGTAGGCAACCAACAGTTGCGCCCCATGTTGTGCCACTGATGAATCGCATGAAATGCACTATGGATGTCAGCTTCATTTTCAGTCGGGATACATGAGGCGTCCACGTTAAGCCTCGATCCAAAGTTAATCCTACAAATGTATGCTTCCGGACGTACGGAATTTTTTCTCCACAGATAGTAATAGGGTATCTGTCCGTTAACTTGCGGGAATACGTAATCACAGCTGATTTGGAAGTTGATATTTGAAGTCCACGTTCGATGAGATACTTATGGGTAACTTTCAGAGCGCTTTGGTGTCTCGCCCGTATCTGAGGATGTGTGACACCGGTCGCCCAGATACAAATGTCATCAGCATAAATAGATGCATGTACCTTGGTTGGTAATCCGCGAATTAGATTTATCAAAGCCATATTAAACAAAATTGGGCTTCATACCCCGCCTTGTGGTACGCCTTTTGTGAGGATGTGAGAACTTGCATTTCCGTCGTACATTGACATATATATAGATCTTCCTGTGAGGTAGCTCTCTAACCAGGAGAACATGCGGCCGCCAATTCCAAGTTCCTCTACCGCATTTAGAACGGCCTCGTGGGTCACATTGTCGTATGCGCCCATGACATCAAGGAAGACGGCTGTAGTTATTCGTCGTTCCTTCTTGTTCTGTTCTACAAAGGTGACGAGGTCTTTGACGTTGTCCAAAGAACTTCGTCCACGTCGAAATCCAGACATTACGTCCGGATACTGATCAGTATTTTCTAGGTACCATTCAAGGCGATAATTTACCATTTTCTCCATTAGCTTCCCAATGCAGCTTGATAAAGCTATTGGTCTATAAAATGATATGTCGTAAGGCAACTTTCCTGGTTTGAGAATGGGTATGATACGCCCCTTCTTCCATTCTGATGGTACCTGACCCGTTTCTCATGAATTGTTGAACAAACCAAGAAGTTGTTTTTGACCTCGTGGGCCTAGGTTGGCAAGGGCGCTATACGTAACGTCGTCGAATCCCGGCGTCGAGGTCCGCTTCACTGTAGCCAAAGCTGCCTGGAGTTCATCTGGCCGAAAGGTAAAATTTATTCTGTCGTCGGACGATGGTGGCACGATTGCTTGCATGGGACCAAACGATAAATTAGAGCCCGCCGGCTGTTGGGTGAGACGGCTGCAGAAGTTCTCGGCGACCTCCATTTCAGTCACGTTTAGGCGCAGAGATAAAGCACAGAACGGATATCGTTGCTGTTGAGGTGTCCGTTGTCCACGCGCCATACGCCAGACTCCCGTAAGAGGTGTCCTTGGATCTAACTTTGAGCAATTCGTCCTCCATTTGACCCTTCCTAGTTTCTGTAGGTATCGACCTATTTTTTTTTTGCGTGCGGGGAGATTCACGTCAATCCTGCATATCCTTGGTCCTTCGGTACCGTCTTTCTGAGCGACGACGCTTGGCCACGTAGATGTTCATATTCCCCATCGATTGCAGTCCGGGTCGCAGGAAGATTGTAGCTTCTGGTTTCACTTTCGGCAGCAACAGCAACAGCAGCACTGAAGTCTTGAAGGTTAGTCGAAGACTCGCAGAAAGACTCCATTGATGTTTGTTAGGCTTGCCAATTTGTACGACGAATAGTGTGGCGAATTTTTCGGCTTGAAATTCCCTTCAGGATGGTGTAAGTTGGGATATGGTCACTGCCGCGTGTTTCGATATCAGTAAACCACAAGCTATAAGGCACCAGTTCTTGAGAGACGAACGTTAGGTCGCGGCAGCTACTGTACGTAGTGCCGCGTAGGTATGTGGGACTACTATCGTTCAATATGTTTAGGATGTGTAAGTTCAAAGAGTCTAAAAGTTTTCTGCCTCGATTGTTTATATGCGTACCTCCCCAAAGGGGATGGTGAGCGTTGAAATCGCCTGACAGGATGTAAGGGGGAGCGCAGTTGTTCATTAAAACTTCAAAGTGCGCGCCATCAAATTTTGCACGTGGTGATATGTAGGCCGCTATAACTGAAAAGGAGTGATTGCCGTTTCTTACTGTGGCAGATACGTATTCATTGTCTGCATGGGGTGTAATGAGATGATTGACATACGTAAGGTCTTTGCGTATAGCAAGCATAACTCGACTGGGTCCATTTGACCGCAGGGATGTGAAAATCTCGTACCCTGAGAGCCTAAAATCTTTTGGAAGGTTTGGTTCACAAATGACAATTATAGGGAAGTGATGATGATGTGTGAATTGTCGAAAATCTGACATGTTTGACTGGAGTCCTCTTGCATTCCATTGGAATAGCGTTGAGTCACTAATTAGTTCTTCAATGGAGGCAGTGCACATTTTAGTGCGCTGCAGTTATTGATATGTCCATATTCTAGCTTATTAAATTAATTAAAAGTGGGAAAAGAATATCCAGTGCTTGCAGAGCAAGGTGAGCCATTAGGGCCGTGCACTGGGTGAGATACTGTCGTATGCGAATTTCTGCAATGATGATAATGTTTGACCAGACCTCAGATGTTGCTTCTGGCGAAGAAGGAGGGTCTTTTTCAGGTCTTGACTTTTGTTTTCTTGGTAACGCTCCTACCAGCGCGTCTTTGTAAGGTTGTCTTTGAGGCATTTGCCACCGGCCTTGGGTATGCTTTCGGGAGTCAGGAACATCAGTCGAGCGTCCTTGTTGAGACGAGGCTTTGTCTTCCATAGAAGTATTTGTCGTCTGTTGCGCATTGTAGCCAGTGGAGTCGGTGTTCGAATTTGTATTCTTATGGATTCGCGCGTCGCGTTGAGGATCTAGTAGGCCAGGTCTGTTTTGTTCAAGAGCACTGTCGACCATCTCCTGGACAGGTTTAGCGGGTGATGTGCTCTCAGCTTCTTGTCTTTGGTGACGCATTTCCAACTCATGTTTCCATTTTGCACATTGATGCAATGTCGCTTCGTGTTCTTTACCACAGTTACAGCACCGAACTGTCGTTGTATCAGCGTCACAGTCATTTCGCTGGTGTGGTCCGGCGCAACGTGAACACGTTGGAGAGTTACGGCAAGTGGACCTAACGTGCCCAAAATGACAGCATTGACGGCATTGAACTGGCTTTTCCGAAAATGGCTCTACCTTGTGACGTACTAGACCGAGGAGAACGTACTCAGGAAATCTTGACGACGAGACAGTTATGGCTACTGTGGTGGACGTACCCATTCGACGAACCGATGTAACAGATGCGTTGTTGTTGGCCTTTACCTGTGCATGAATTTCGGCACTGTCGATGTTGGTGTCGACTTCTCTGATGACTCCAGTTACCTGGGCTTGGGAACGGGGCTCAAAGGGTTTGACAGAGATACCCAACAGAGAGGTCACCTTCAGGAGAGATGACAGGCCGTCACTATTTCGTATATTGACAGATATCAAGTTTAGCCTGTAGTTCTGTCTGATCTGAATTATAGAGCCGGGCGCTTTCGACTCAAGCAGCTCTGACAGTCTTAGTTGGTTTAATTTGGTGATCACTTTTGTTTGGTCTATTGGCATAAAGATGACAGTAAGAGACGATTTCTTTGAGCCCACAGATATGATCGTACTGCTGCTCGAGTATAGTGACTTGGCCTCATGACACCGTTTCTTTGCCTTCTTGTATTTCACAAGAGTGAAACCTTCGTCATCTGTGGTAGAGCCATTTTCTGTGTCAGTAAAATTAGGAAATTGTTGTCCGGGAGTCAGGGAGTCGATACACATTTTAGTTTCAGGCGTCAAAGATCCGTCCTCGTTTGTGTACTTGCCATTCAGTAACGCAGGTGGCTGAGATAGAGCTTGGAGTGTCGCAGGTGAAAGGTCCAAGCCGCTGACAGAACCCGTTTGGTGATCGGGGGGCGGTTGACCCCCGTCCCCCGTGGCCATGGCGTCGTTCAGGTCGATGGTGGGTGACCTCACTACCGGCAGGTTCAATTTAAGAATAGTTATCTCACTAAATATTGGAGAGCGATGAGAATGTGCCTCGGCGTGGGAACACTTCGTCGTCTTTTTTGTTTTCCATTTTGTATTAAACTCCAATAAAAGTTACTACAAAAAAAAAAAGTTTTTTTCCGTTGGTTTTTACGTTTCTAGTAACCTTGAAACGCACGTATCCTGATTCAGTTACCAAAGCAGCCGTCTGGCGGCGCGTCGAGCGACGCTTGGCGAGTCGTGGTGAGTGAAGGAGGTACTGTTCGTGCATGGCGGCGCCTATGAGCAGTTCCGTAACTGAGCTAATCTAATAACGTTGGCTACTGCATACCATGGGATATGGCGTCGCGTACGTTTTCAGATGGTTTCTGCGGTGTCTACGGTCGTTTTCGCAATTTGTTTTCGTGAATGTCAAGTGCTTGGCATTGTGAATACATAGGTTCAAGTCTTGTCGTTAAGCAGTACAAACGAAGAGAAAGAAGACAAATGCGCACAACTACGCGCCAGCATGCAAGACCGCTAGCCTGGGGTCATTAACGTGCACCACACTGTAGTGATACACGACCGCACACCAGTGCGATACTCATCCAGATCGAAACGGGCAGGGGATTGAACCCAGGATCCCTGGGTTCTGCAGCACGAGCTTTCGCTCCACGTGCTCCGAGCTGCTAAGGCGAGACGAAGTATAGACGAACACGCGGCTCTGACGTCACGTCTCTGCGGTGGCGCTGTTGTCGCCACGGCGCATGCGCAGAAACTTCACCTCACGTGAATCTGGTTTCTGCACTCGCCCAGTGCCCACACCTGGTGTGGGCAAACGCGGCTTGTTCGGAAACAGCGTGTCGGTCTATATTTATTTATTTATTTATTTCAGTACCCTCAGGGCCCAGAGGGCATTACAGAGGGGGTGGACAAGAACAACAACAATGCAAAAACATAAAAAAGCAAAGCAAAGGCCAACAATGCACTTCTGCTAGAGAGAAGAAAAGATCAGCCTAATATGTATTAGCAAAAATGATTAACTAATGCAGCTCTAAATAAATCAACTGATGATATGTTTACAAAAGATGCGGGAAGGTGGTTCCAATCGGAGGACGTTCGAGGAATGAAGGAGTCAATGTATGCCGAGGTTTTGCAAAGAGGTATGCCGACTTTGAAGCGATGATCGATGCGGGGAGAAATGAAAGATGGGCTCAGAAGTAGTTTGTCCTTCAGCGAGGCGTTAGAATGATACATTTTGAAAAACAGACATAGGCGTGATATTTTTCGTCGTAGTGAAAGAAGAGGCAGAGATGGAGTTGATTTCATAGATGATACACTAGCAGTGCGGTGATAATTGCAGAAAATGAAACGCACCGCACGATTTTGCATGGCTTCAATGTTATTCATGAGCGTCGTTTGGCCGGGATCCCAGATTGCTGCAGCATACTCGAGCTTTGAGCGAACTAGAGTTTTGTATAAAATTAGTTTGAGGGACATGGGGACTGAAGAGAAGTTTCTTTTGAGATACCCAAGCATAGAGTTAGCATTAGCGATAATGTGATCAGTATGAGCTTTCCATGACATGTTAGAAGTAATATGTACGCCAAGATATTTATAAGAAGACACAAACTGCAGAGGAGTGTTACAAATTGAGTATCACGATGGGGTCTTGATACCACGAGAGACACTCATAGCTTTACATTTATTAGTATTAAGAGACATCTGCCAAAGGTTACACCAGTCGGATACCACGCATAGGTCATCTTGGAGAAGTGTGGTATCACAGAAAGCTCGAATGCCTCGAAAATGTGACGCTAGGGTTTGGGATAAAACGCGAAACTTAGAGAACAAGTTATATGCGTCAAACGACTATAGAACTATTGCTTAATTACCCAAGCATCAAGGAAAATGCTGGGAATGTATGTACACGCGTCACACGCGCTCGCCTTCTCCGTATAAACAAATTCGAAGTGACACCAAAATAAAACGTTGACGGACGCGCGTGCAAGATGCCATTTGTTTTACGCATTTGCTTTAGAAAAGTTACTACCAGCGACACTAAATAAGCTACGCCTCACAGTAACGACACTTTGCCATATTGTGGCTTAAACTTATGGTTGCCAGTTATCTGAAGCTTTATTGGAAATCCCAGGAAACGCTTTTCCATCCTCCACTAATGGTTGAACAGTGGCCGACATAGCCAAGCAATATTCCGTGAGCTTCTTAACACCGAATCTGATGCTGAGAAAGTCGCGCTTTTGAATCATGACGGTCGGCAGTTTCGTCTGCTCTGCACAAGCACCAAAATGGCGGCGCCCACAACAATGTCGGGGTACGGAGTGCCGATACTCTACACTCTAAGAAATTCCTGCGCGTGTACTTACCCGTAAACACCCAAAGAGCCAATCTCTGAGATCTACGAAGTCAGCTCAGCGAATGATGAGGCGGAACATCCGTTCAGAGCTAAAAATGAAGGCTGCGCTGTGGCATTACCCAATGCAAAGCGTCATGCTTGGATTGCGTAATACCACAGCGCAGACTTAATTTCGGAGTCTAAACAGATGTTGCGCCTCGTCATTCGCTGAGCTTATTTCGTAGATCGCAGAGACTGGTTTTTCGAGTCTTTGCGGTTAAGTAGACAGGCAGGCATTTCTTAGAGTGTAAGCGTAGCTCATTTAGTGCCTCTAGTTACTACTACTGACACCATCACGTGCAGTGCGTGCAACTACACTCCTTGGTGCTTGGCTAATAATTATTAATAATAATAATGTTTATTTTTCCATCAAACAAATGATGGAGTGAGACTGAGGAAAAAGGCTGCATCATGCAGCTTGAATTTTGCAAAAGGTCTATTGAAAAAGGCGAAATTTCTCTATGAGCCGACGTCTACCTAAGCCTAATATTGTCACGAGAACTGACATTGTGGACGCATGTGGGAGTTATATATGCGAAAAACACTTTTCAGCAAGAAAGATAATATTTTTTTTTCTTTTCTTGGTGATAAGTTTTTTTTTTTTAATGAAATAGGTGTATAGGCGCCCAGAATGTCATTTTTTTTTTTTGTTTTGACGATGTTAGGCTTAGACAGACGTCGGTTAAAAAAAAAAACATTTTGTCTTTCTTATATCTTGATTCAGGCAACGTCATGGTCTACACGTGTAGCATTCTATCCCAACCGCTGGTGTCAAATTCTTACAAAGTTTGAGCCTTCTGCGATGCATGGTTTATTTACCCCGGTTGCAAAAAGACGGCTCTCATTTTTTTTTTCTCGGGAACGTTTTGTTTTTTCCACAATGGGGCGCTTGGTCTGCTGCTGAAGCTGCCAAAAGTTACCCGTCGAAACGTTTTTTCAACAGTAAATGCACGTCAAATGCGTTTAACGGTAAATGTACGTATGAACAAGCGCTCTGTTGGTGGGGTTCGGCCGACGGCACTGAGTGTCGTTCCCGCTGAGAAGCTTTTCACAGCAGTCATGTGGGTCGCAGGTCAGGGCAGCAGCGGCAGCAGCCACCAATTATTGATGCTCAAGGGTCACTAACGTGACTTTCGAGATAGCAAGTGAATCCGTGTCGCCGTATTTTAAGGGAAAGTCGACATCTCGCTGTTTAATGCATTGCTTTGCATTGGTGCTATTCTTTACGTACTGCTGCCGATATGCTTCGAAAACGAGCTTCACGGGACAAGAAAACCGGTGAAACAGGTTTCATAAGAACGATACCGGCGGCGCTACGCTCCCAAACAATGGAAAACAAACAAATTTGTCCTTAGTTTGTTTAGACATCCTGACTTTAGTCTGCGAGGGTATACAAATTTGTTACACGCTGTTGATTAAATATTTAGCCACTGCAGTACGACTGCTAGCCTGGGGTCTTTAACGTGCATCACGCAGTAACGATGCACGACCTCACGCCGGTAGAATCCTCGTTCAAATTAAAAAGGCCAAGGTAGACAACCACAAATCACCCCCCCCCCCCCTCCACCCCCTTCCTTCAAAAGAATGAAAATTGTGGGAGAGACTGCATTGGCGATACCGTCGAAATATGAAGACTACGAAACGAATGCACGCGCACGTGTTTCCAGCTTTGAGGAGCGTTTTGGCCGCGCGTAGGGTGCCTTAGCCGCGCGTATAGCCATCCACGGTGGAAGCACGCACGTACTGGCTCGCGGTTCTCTGCTGCCGGAAAATGTTTTGCGATATTCGATCGATTGCGTCATCACAGCGAAGTGAGTGTTGTAATGTTATCCAAAAGCTTAGTACCCCCCTCCCCCCCCCCCCCCCCCCCCCAAAAAAAAAAAAAGCGAACTGCTTGAATTTTTTTGTATACTTTTTGTTGTGTTTGAAATAACCTTTCTGACAAAACAAAAAAAGAAAAAGAGAAAACTTTTATTCAAGGAATATTGACAAAATGCGCCAGTCCCCCAACTTTCTCTCGAAGTTCTAGAGCAGGTTAATTACAAAACCAGTTCCCTGCTTTGTCCATTTTAGATTAAAAGGACAATATAAAAATGTGTAAATGGTCTAATCCATTTGTTTCTGCCCCTTTTGTGACCGAGGCAGGTTAGACTTTCCGTACGCATTAAATCAACGAAAAGCTTACAAAAAAAAAAAAAAAAAGAAACATAAAGAAACTTGCATTTACTTAAGGGCGTGTAAAATAAATATGTGTATTATGCGTGTACATGTGGATATTATTTTACAAACTATTATTCTTTTTTTCTACAGAGGCCTACCACATCCGGGACTTTGGCAGCAACGCGGAGACCAGGAAGACGCCATCGTCGTCCAAGTACCACCCGGACTCCTGGTACCATCCCCAAGGTAAGTCGAGTGGTACATTTCAACTGTTCAATTTTTTTAATGAGCTCATTAATTTCAACAAAATAAATAAAGGGGCGAGTAGGTACGTATTCATATTGAAACGGCGAAACTACACTCGGACGAAGCGGTAGAGCCTCGTATATATACAGATATATTTTTTTCTTGAAAATATAAAATTAGTCAGTTGTTAGCCAGTGTTCGTTTTGTCCAGTTTGTCGTTTCTTCCGTGTCTAGCCTCGATCCGCTGTCCAAAGACGTTGCCATGCCGACAATTATCGCGTTAATTTAGGATAAGGAATGCCCAGAATCAAAACACTATCTCAAAAATACGGCGATGTCATTGCCCATGCTTTGTGGTTTAAGTGAGGTAAAGCAAAGCGATATCCTCCTGCACCATTCGTTGCTGAGAAACGCGCCCGATATTGCAGCTACAACGACATATTATTTCCGAAGCGAGCGGCGCTCACTCACTAAGGCGCCGCCATGTTTCCCCGCATCCCTACCGAGCCCAGTCACGTGATTTCAAAATCCCTCTCCCAGGTACTGCGGCTAACTTTAGCCGCGGTTAGTGCTTCGAGCAAACGGGCCCAGGACACGCCGTTTGTATACCGGGACTTTAGGAGAAAACATAACCAGGCTTTTGTCTTGCCTCAAAAGTAAAATACCCGTTGCCAAACGCTCAGTCTCCACCCGATTGATGCCCTATGGCGGTTGGCACCAGATGTTAAAGTTTTAGAACGTATCGCTATCTCATTCAATAGATAAGAGAGAGTTTTCGAATTTTTAATTGAGAAAATGGGGCCCGTGTCTTTTAGCAGACGCCATTCGCCTTCTTGTGATCGGGGACTTTCTTGGCCCATTTTCTTTTTAAATACTTTCAAATATTAAGTACATGCACTTAGAACCTGTGTATGGTAGCACTCTTCTGTATAGGCTATCAGTTCACCACTGACTTAAGATAACAGTAGAGGATAAAAAAAAAAGAGAACCTGACTGACAGCATATCACCTTGCTTTTGTTTGCTTTCAGATGCCCCTTCTGAGTTTGAGGACGAAACGACAGACGGTACGTGTATTACATTTGCATTCGCTTGATCACGTGGCACGTTTTGTATATATTCATTCTTTTTCGATCAAAAGAAAACGTGTACTTTTATGGTAGGCGTACGCCATATATCGTCGATCCTCGATATTACGTATATTCAATTGAAAAACGTTTAGATAATTTTGTTTCCTAACCAGCACGTCGACATATTTTCGCTCCTTGCAATAGCAATATAGGCAAAAAAAAAACTTTTTTAGAAAAACGTTATCATGATTGTTTTTACCCAGGCAAACATCTGAAGCTCACTTATTAACATATAAATATTTTGCATGACTTGGCGTTTGTTATAGGCCGCAAGTAACACTGGAATTGGCAGAGAGACGTTTTTTGCATACCTGCAGACAATAAAACACCATAAAAATGACTGAGCCATTTTTGTTTTGCCCATTTGAATTTATAAAGCCACCAAGTGTAAATTAAGCGTGGTCTATGAGCGGGAGGCTCAAACAGTCTATCCCGTAGACTAGTTAACCACTTTGTGTCTTTATTCGGCTTTGTTCGCTCCCCCAAAAGCCCTTATCGCGTCTCGACCAGGTTGCCCCTTGGGGAAAGCTGTTAACACTGTGCCATCTGAACCGGCCAGCGCACACACCAACAAACCTACACGCAGACGGGCACAAAGACGCACATACACCCAGGCCGAGATAAGCCCAAAGCTTAGCCTCGGTCGATTTGGCTCCGCAGTGGCTCCTCCCGTCTTCAGCTTGGCTTGGCTCGGTTATGGCTTTGCTCCTTCCGCTACGTTCACGCCCAGACGCGCGCAGTTAATCTTGACCGACACTGACCCAAGCTTGCCTCCGGTGGAAGAACAAAAACAATACAATTTGGCTTCAAAATAGCCTTGCCTGTTCCGGCTACAAGTTTGGCATGACGCGACATTGACTTCGACATTGAGGCGCAGGTGACTCATTATCGCTTTACTGCGTGATTTTTTAAACTTTATTAATATTATTAATATTACTGATATTTCTATATTGTTACCTCATTAATACTATTGGTACTCTTCCCTCCCCCATCTTTCTTTCCTCGACGGTGACATGCAGGCACAAAACCACGCAGCCTATCGTCTTTAACATCAACAAACGTTCTTTTTCTCTCTCTGTCCAGAAAAAAAATTCTTGACGTTCTTGTCCTCAGGTTATGTAAAGAGGTGCGACGGTTATAGATTCTTTTGTATTCTATATTGAGTGGAGGTTATTGTTGTTCAATGCGGGAGCTTTACGGGGGATTAGGTGCGGCGATCGATGCACCGATGGGATTAGTCTGTGGTCTCTGGATTCTTGGGAGTGTGAACCGTTTGGCGGTGGATTTAAGCCGGACAAGCCTTCAGGTTGACCTCGCGCAATTGTTTATGTTTTGTTTTGCGTAAGAATTGCTAGTTAGCTTAATGTTTTTCTTCTTCTTTTTTTATGGCGTATTTTGTTGTGTTCATTTAAAAAAAAATGGTTTTGAAATTTCGTTTTTCTTCCCGCTAACTGTTGCAATATATTCACTATTATTGTTAATAACGCGATTGCGACTATTCAATTTATTGTCTTTTTAGTCAATTAAGAAAAGAACGCGAATCGATGCTACTGTAGATTTTGATTGATTGATTGATTGATATTTATTTATTGCGTGCCCAAAACACCATAATGGTTTTGACATTGGTGCACAGAAGTCAGATTCCTATGAAACATGCAAACATATGGAAACCACAATAGTCATATTAGAACAGTCAGCATAATAAAACAGTCGTAACAAAGTACATAAAATACACATCAGGTGTTAAAGGTAAAATAAGGCATGAAAAAAAAACACCGTTATTTTTGTGACTACGTTTTGATGTGTCATGTGACCTTTCCTATACAACTTCGAGTCGGCTTTTTCAAGATCGACACCTTCATGGCTCTGGTTGCTCCCAAGTTGAGACTGCAGCCAATGCCTCAGGCACGAGAGCTCTAGGTCACCGCTTGAAGCTTTCCTCCGCCGTACGAGCGCTCGCGCTAGAAACGCATGTTCATAGCCTCCTCTATAATTACATAGCCGGGCAAATCGCCAGGAAAAGTGGCCACCGAAATTGAAAAAGGTTGAGCCGCAGACAACGGATGAGATGAGAGCCACGCGACGGGCGCCCCGCTGCGACGGGACCTCGAAACACACTTCGTCCGATCGATGGAATGTTCACTCGTACTCTTCGCGTTCCTCGCACTACCGCTTCTTTTCTCGTGGGGTTTTAAAACCATGTTTCGGGTTCTGGCCACTGCAAAAGCTGTGCGCCGACGTCCAGGTTTCCCGAGAAATTCTCTGTGCTACCAGATCCTCGCGCTCCAAACCTGCGACCGGGCGTTCTATGGCTCCGTCGTCGAATTGACAGGCTTTGACTATAGAGAAGGCTATGATTTGTGTTAAATCCACGAGCACGGGCTAGTTCGCGCTTGTAGCTTTGGCTGCCGCCCCAGCTAAAGGATGAACAGAGTATAGACCTTTTCCGCAAGGGTGCCGCCATCTTGAATTGTCGTCACTTCCAGTATGGGCGAAAACATTGTTTTGCCGTTCCCACGCCAATAGAAGGCATTTAGGACATATAGGTAACCGTCACAGATTCTCGTTTTGCCTCCACTTTATTTTTTTACCATTTGCAGGTTGAAACGTTCTGATATTTTTTCGTCGCCCATACCGGATATGTCTTCTTGGCGGTCGGGGGCGAGAGTAAGCGAAAAAGGTCTATAGACCTTTCCAGCGGCAGTCTCGAACGAAGCGATTTACAGCGCGCGTCCCTGGTTTTAAGAGCGTACGTCGGTGTTGCCTGACTGCGCTGGGCTGTAGGTTTTCTCGTCAGTAGGCTGTGGCAGCCTACGTAGGCGCAATTCCGGACATTCCGGAATCCGGATTCCGGATTTTGGCGGAAAACTTGCCTCGTTTTATTTTTTATTTTGTGTTCTATGGCGAAGAGAATTTCTCGGAGTTTTTAAGAAAGGTTTGCACTATTTTTGGGAACTAAAACAAACAAATTAAAGCTATTTTCGGCGAGTCTGTGCGCGACACAACAAATGCAACTGGAATGTTTGTTTCATTTTATGTTGATCTGTTTAAAGGAGCTGTGCAACGATATTCAATTGGAATGTTTTTCTCTCTACACGAGCTTACTGGCACACCTCGGACTCAAGGATACTCACACGCAACACCATTGGCCAAGAAACTCCTTTGTTGCGGTGTAATTTCAAGGACAAAAGCGATCATTTTCATTCAATCTCTCCTTTGCAAAATTTGATGACGTAACTCGGGGATCGCAGTACACCCAAGTGACGATATTTGAATGCGGTTCATAGATTGGACCCGAGCATTGCGTGGGCACTCGACTTGGGCTCGTGACAATTGCTAGCTCGAGAAGCATTCAGGTTGTGACCCGTGTCCAATCGCTGCAACGACGACAACAGCCGAGCCATAACAATGCCTGGAACTCAGCGCGTGTCCTGCGCTTTGCCAACCCCTGCGCGTGGCTATGATCAACACTGGCGGCATATAATCGGCTCCAGATCACGTGGCCGCTTGTTCTGGCTGCGAGTTGAGGGGGTGAACGCCGCTCGTTTTTCTTAAATTTTTTTCTGGGACTTCTATTGCGTGGGGTGAGAAACGAACGCGTGTTTCATAGGTCATTCACGTTAGGGATCCGATTTAAGCGGTATTTGTGCACAGTACAAAAATTGTTGCATCGCACCTTTAACGGCACCATAACTCAGCCGTGTCTTAACTCCCTAAAATATTTCACCACACCAGAGGATAGCGGAACTGCATGGATATTGCCCGCTCACAACATGAAATTCAAACTCAAACTCTTTATTTCTCTGCGTTTGGAGAGGGGAGACAAAGAAAAAAGCAACTGAGTTGTTGCTTGACGAGCTTCTGCCTCCCCACAGCAGCGAAAAGAGGACAGCATGGATATACACATAATGATTTTTTTTACCATCACACTTATAGCGAAAAAATATAGAACATTAGATGGGGGAGGGGGAAGGGGGAAAATTAATCGATTTAGCCTAGTTTACAGATTCCAGGGGCACTCTCACAAACATGGAACGTACATTTTTTAATGGTTTCATTCAAAACTTCTACATTGAACTCACTCAGGCAATTTAAGAAACGAGGTGCTATATATTTCAACGTCTGATTTCCGTAGTGTGTTCTGAAGTGCGGCACCAACCATGAGTCTGCAGCCCTAGTTTCATAGGTAACCTCCCTTGTCTTGGAAGTTGGGGTACGTTGTGAAGAGGGGTGCTATTTTACACAGCACTAAAGCAAATGAACGCACGTGTTTATTTAGTCCCCATACCCCGGACCCCATCAGCTACTTCTCGCCAAGACCGGGAACATAGCCGGGAAGGCTTTTCGCAGATTATCTCAAAGAAAATAATCCTCGAAGAACGTCGAACGGCCCGCGTCGCGGGCTGCTTGACGTTCGCTATCTTCGTTCGTTTCCTGCGAAGGTCGAGCAGGCTTCGAGCCCTGGTCTTCCCTGGTTCTCACAGTGGAAGTTAACACAAAACACGCAAGCATCCTGAACTGGCAAATAAAGTGAAAGCTTTCAAGAAAAGCCGGCGAATTCCGAATGCACAGTGCAGGTGGGGAGTCGCGCTGACCGGGTTTCCACAGCTCAGGCGGGTGGCAGAAATATCTGGCTGATAGGGGTCGCTCGAGTCGCAAAAGGGCGGCGGCCAGAGAGCTCTCTTTGCAAATGCCTATAGGAACCTGATTACTGAAATGTTTTTTTTTTGTGGGAGATGTTATTATCTGTTACTGCTAATTAATTTAGGCAAGATGGATGAAAACGTTGACTAAAAATAGTGCTGTACCAAAACTAAATTTCGAAAAAAAAAAAACACTAAAAACAAAAACGACATTGCGTTTGGATTTAAACGAAAGTTTTTGCCAATTTTATTACTTGTAAAAGTAATAAAATTCGTTATATAATTACTCAATGAAAGGACAATAAAACCATTAAGTTATCCCTTTGAAATAATCTTATATTAGCAGCTTGTTCGCATTAGGAGATATTCGTAGCGAACAGAACAGCGCACAAGAAGACAAGGAGAGAGAGAAGAAGCATGCACAACACACAACCGCTTGTGTATTTTGCATGTTCCTTTTCTCTGTCATTGTCTTTTTGAGCGCTTTTCTGTTCACTATGTATCATGCCAACTCGCCCAACTTATGACATTAGAGATACACGTACGCTGCTTTTTGTCCACCTAAGGTGGCTTTCCCTGTCAAAGAGTCATAATGCGGGAAAGCACGCTTTAAAGATCAAACCGATTTTTTTTTTTTTTTTTTTAATGATGCACAACGTGGAATTTCGCTGACAAGTGAACTAAATGTCATTGAGTTTTGAAGTGACGTGCGTCGCGTCACGGATGTTCGCTAATTCCCCAGCCCGCGAGTGGCCGCAGAGAATCTGCGACCGGCTCATAGAATATCCGTTGACCTGTCGGAGAGACCTGTTCCCTCCCCCTTCGTGAAAGGGGCACTGAGAGATGAAAATCATATATTTTTATTATTATCCGAAACGATTGTTACCGATGCCTGGACATTACCCCCAAAATTCGAAGCTTAAGAACTCAGTCTTTGTGAAGTTAAAAAAAAATTCTAAAAGAAGAATCTGAAGTTTCCGCGCGATCGGCGCCAGTGCAGTGACGTCAAAGATTGAGTCGTCCTGCAACTCGTGTTTCTCTCACGCCTCCGAACTGTCCCGACCCGAAGTGTCGAGTTTGCCAGCGTTACGCGATCAACTGCTCTTCTCCGTGTGAGCTGCCTATTGCTGTGAGGAGACGACGCTTCACTTTCGATCTTGAAGTTCTTTTAGGCCCCTTTCAGCGATCTCATGAATTCTTTGAAACGTTGTGAGATTGAAGAGAATGCGCAGTGGACTTTTGTGAGTGACGTGAGGGGCCATGTCGCCCTGGCACTGCGTGAAAGGCTGCCCCGGCGGTGTCACAATCGAAAGCACGCTGCGCAGTTTTCCGAAAACATGCGTCAGAAAAGGCGGCCTGGCTGGCTGCAGTTCCTGAAGGACAACTGGAGGGTTTCGAATAGAAGTATTTTATTTGTTCTGGATACTTAGTCGAGGAGGATTATCAGGTCAGCCCAAGCGCCTCTAGAGCGTTGGGGGTTCGAATGGTACCTTGGTTGAAGCGTCGTGTCATTGCGACCAGCTTCCTGCAGCAGGTCACATCACAGGAAGCAAAAGGTGCAAGGCTAGAGTTAAGTCTACCAAACATAGAGAACTTCGTCCGATTCCCCGACTCCGGGATTATCCTCACTGCAACAGGTGCCGAGCGCCGACATGTTTTCCGCGGTAAGATAAAAAGCTAGGAGGTGACATCACTGCCGGACTCCGATTTTCGATACTTCAAAAGGAGTGCTTTCGCAATTGGGTTAAATGACGTTATTAAATATTATAATAAGGTCGCGTACAAAGCTTTTAAATATCATGATCGATAACTTCACAAATAAAGAGAAACGAGAAGATGCGAAGAGGGAGAGAAGAGCACCAAGGATAAAAAGGCGCTCGCACGAGGAGAAACTTTTTTTCGCGCTGATGTATTTTTGAGTGTGTTTATGTCTACATCTTGCATCGTTTTAGACAAAACAAAACTACGACTTTTGGGTGTCAAAACAAAATGTGACCTTTATATTTTTTGCTGTTTCTTGTTTAATAAGCCGCCAAAGGTCGCAAACACGTTCATGAAAACTACACCTAATCGACCACATACTTCTCCGTCGTGTGAATGATCGCTCATGTTTTCTGAACCGTCTCCTCCTTCTTGCAGCGTTTATTAATAATAATCAATCAATCAATCAATCAATGTTTTTATTGAAGTGCCCAGGAACAACCTTGCGGTCTTAGTACAGGTGCACTCAGGAAACATGGAAATCAACACTACACACAACAAGCAAACAGTAAACAATAAAACACTTAAAAAAGATCACATATGTCACATAAACTCGCTAGGCTATACCACCACGATAGCGAAAGGAAAGGAAAGCGAGAGTATAAAAATTGGTTCTGAAAAACTTAATCAGGTGCAAAAAAAAAAAAAAAAAAATGGGAAGTCAAATTTAGGTGAGGAACTTCAGCGCTCTGATGAACTCTGGAGTGTTATTGTTAAATATATCAATAGAGTCTGTAAAAGAGGAATTGTAGGTGTGCCCAATTCTCGACACAGGGTCGTGAAGATTAGTTACGGGAGCATTGTAGAAGGATGCATTTTGCCTTGTAGTTTTTACGGGAATTTTCAAACGCACATTTGATATCAATGATGTGCAGTCAGTGATGCCATGAATAAGTTTGTACAGAAATAGGATGTCGGCATGTTCTCTCCTACGCCGCAGGGTGGGCAATGCCAAGCTATGTTGGACTGGGACTGCTGGATCATCGTTTGAGGTGGACGCATTGCGCGACGGGAAACGATGTCTGTAGATACATAAGAACTTATTCTGAACACGTTCGATTCTAGCCGAGGTTGTCGCGCAGATTCCATTCCATACAACAGAGGCATACTCGACGTGTGGTCGACATAAAGCACTGTACAGTGTGACAAAAGTACTAGGGTTATTAAACTCTTTAGTAATGCGGCACGTGATACCAAGCGTACGTAAAGCTGAGCTCACAATATGGTCAACATGACTCGAAAAGCGTAATGTACTATCAAATACAACTCCATGGTCTTTGATTTCATTCACACGTGTCAAAAGAACTGACTGAATGTCATAAGAGAATATAATATTATGTGTCTTTCGAGTGTAGGACATGACTTTAGTTTTCGAACTATTTAGTTTTAGGGCATTCTGATTGCACCAGTTTTCGAATGCATATACATCATTTTGTAGCAGAACACAGTCGCGTTCGTCTCGTACCTCTATAAACATCTTAATGTCATCTGCATATTGTAGAAAGGAAGAGTGACGGATCACAGCCGAAACATCATTCACAAAAACTGAAAACAGAAGGGGGCCAAGAACGGAACCTTGAGGTACACCCGTCGTAGCCTGATAAGCAGCAGACGAATTGCCATTCGAGCTGACAAAACACAGTCTATCACGCAAGTAACTTTTGAGCAATAAAAGTAACGACCTGTGGACATCAAGCCTTGACAGCTTTGCCAGCAACATGTCGTGATTTACAAGATCAAACGCTTTGCTTAGATCAAAGTAGATTACATCAAGTTGGCCTCTATTAGAGACGACCTGAGCAGCAGTTGACATGAAACAAGTGAGGTTAGTCGTGGTTGAGCGACCCGCCATAAAACCATGTTGGCTAGGGATGAGAGAATGTTTGAGCTTAAACGACAATATTTTGTGTAAAGCTGTTTCGAACAGTTTTGAAAATGTACAAAGAAGAGATATAGGCCTGTAGTTTGAGACGCTTGTTCTTGAACCGGACTTATGTACGGGTACAACAAGTGCTGTTTTCCACAAGACGGGAAATAATAATAATAATAATAATAATAATAATAATAATAATAATAATAATAATAATAATAATAATAATAATAATAATAATAATAATAATAATAATAATAATAATAATAATAATAATAATAATAATAATAATAATAATAATAATAATAATAATAATAATAAAAATATCAATAAATCAATCAATCCGGGTTTAGTAAAGTGTCCAGGAACAACCAATCGGTCTTAGTGCGGGCACACTAAAAAAACGAGCAAAACACACAAAAACACACATACACACGAGCGCAGAAGGAGAACGTAGTTCACCAGTCTGAGAATAAAAATATTAACAAGTATAAAAGACACTCAAATCAACAAGAGAAATTAAAAGCACAAAACAGGAACATCACCAGGTGTGAGAGCAAAAAGCAAATACTTAGATATCGTACTGACAAACATCAACGCGTCAACTGATCAGCCCATTTCTTGCAAGAGGAAGTTTCGAACAACGTTTCCGAACTTGCTGCCACATGAGTTAAAGATATGAATTGTGTCCGAGTTGCGGTTATAACACTCAGCCAATCTTTGGATCGGTGAGAGTGGCTAAAATGTCGAGCTATATAAAAAGAGGATTGAAACCCTGTAGTCACACGTGGAAGTCTAAGGCTCACTTCGGACAGAAGGCTGGGAGAGTTAATCGAGCCATGCAGGGTCTTAAACCAAAACAAAAGATCTGCCTTCACCCCACGCTGCTGCAGGCACAACAAGTTGGCGAGTTGCGAGTTACACCCGACGTTTAAACAAGGATTACCTTTCTGAAGGTAATGATATTTAATGACAGAAATAAATTGGTTTTTAAATCGCTCGACAGATAAACTGTTAGTTTTGGAAACGTCATTCCAAACAACCGAGGCGTACTCAAGCTGGGATCTAACTAAGAAACAGTACAGCGTGAAGAAAGCGGATGAGCTTTTGAATTCCTTCGTTATGCGAGACACGGCACCTAACGTGCGCAAAGAGGATTGAACCACGCTGGTAACATAAGTGTCAAATCTAAGGGTTGAATCAAAAAGAACGCCAAGGTCCCTCAGTTCACTTACACGTGACAGCAGTTCGCCATGTTAACTATATTGAAAAAAATATATTGTGGGTCTTGCGACAACATGCCACTACTTTTGTTTTAGAATGATTCAAACGTAGGTCATTGTCTAAACACCAATGACCGAAGGAATATGCGTCATTCTAAAGCGTGGTGCAACCCTCTAAGGTCGATAGTTTTTGTAAAGTTTTATATCAGCGTACTGCAGAAATGAAGAGTTTGATATACTTTGAGAGACCATCATTTGCAAAAAAATATTAAAAGGAGTGGGCCCAGATCCTCGAGGCACTCCAGAGCCTGCCTTGTACAA
This sequence comes from Ixodes scapularis, assembly GCF_016920785.2. NCBI lineage: Eukaryota > Metazoa > Arthropoda > Arachnida > Ixodida > Ixodidae > Ixodes > Ixodes scapularis. The sequence goes on from NW_024609868.1 coordinate 37,973,995, forward strand.
AAACGAGATAGTATTGTTAACGCTGAAGTAGGCTTGCCTATCAGACAAATAACTTCTTAACACATTGTATACCAAACGACATACTCCGTACATGGAAAGCTTGTATAAGTGGATGTTGTGGTTGACTACGTCGAAACCCTTACTCAGGTTGAAATAAAAAAAATACGTCAAGCTAACCTCTATTACAAACTGCTTCAGATGCAGCAGACGTAAAAGATACGAGATTTGTGGATCTCGATCTGCCGGACATAAAGCCATGCTGATTAAAAATGACTATACTACGAAACTTGGAAGAGAGGAATTGATAGATTACCATTTCAAAGAGTTTGGAAAAAAAAAGAGAGAAGAGAAATCGGTCTGTAATTAAGAACGTCACCACTATTTACAAATTTCAGGACCGGAACAAAACTGCCACTTTCCAGTCGTCAAGGGATATTTCGGGCGTCAAGGAGTTATTTAAAAATTGTGCACAGTATAGGCGTAAATAATTCATGATAACCCTTAACAATTCCAGCGGGTAACCGTCATGACCTGCAGACAATGTGGGTCTCATTTGCTTAATACATAACCTAACACGTTCCTCATTGACAACTACATAAGGCGATATAGTTGAGTAGCAGTTATTATTATTATTGTCGACTGACGCAAAGTGACCCGCAAAACACGCAGACATGTCCTTCTCACTGTCGATATGTTGATTCAAAACGATATCGGACTCAATAGTCTTCCCCAAGCGCGATTCAGCGTACCTCCAAATTTCTTAAGATTTTTAACGAGATCTGATTCTACTGAGTCACAATGCGACTGGCGATCAGAGTTTAAAATATTTCTTACAACGCTTTATGCAAGTTTTAGATTCAACTTCCCACTTTGAAAGACCACTTTTCTTAAACCTCCTGTGCGAAAAATTTTTTTTTTAAAAGCTTCCTAATTAGTTCACAAGAAAACCAGTTAAAAAAGCGAGATTTTTTTGACGTTTTGAGTGGGATGTATATGCCAGTGGCCTCCCGAAAAACACTTGTGAGGAGATCTACTTGGTCGTTGACATTATTCGACTCCAAGATAGAAGCCCAGTAAACGCCCGACAGGTGGTAATACAAACCAGTGTAGTCTCCCGCTGAACACTTATACGATGTGTGTGGAGAAGGACCATTAGAGGGACTGAGGATTGGAGGATCAAAAACAGAAAGAACTACATCAAGAGGAGGGTAACATCTATCCTCAGGATCCATTGAAAGTTCACTTCGAGCCACAAATACACCTTCCGTGTTTGAAAACCACAAATCTAAAGCATTAACTTAGTCGTTTAGAATGTTTTTGTGCTGTCTAAGATATAAAAAACAAATGAGTAGAATTGTGCAGATAGTTGCACTTTTGTTATCAATAAAATTTGTCAGTAAGGACATTGAACTGTGTCTAGTTAATACCTGGAGCGTTAAAATCCCCCATGATTAAGATCTTGCTTCCCTGCGAGTCAATTATTGTATTTTCAATGTTAGCGAGACATCTTTGGAAATTGTCTGGTGTCGTCTGAGGAGGGAGTTAAAACAGACCTACCAAAAAAGTCCCCTCCTAGAACAGTCAATTTTCACCCACAGACACTCGGGGAAATCTTTTCGAAACCTCACGTCTTCGTGAGCTATATTGTATGTTACCTGCGACCAATACACCGCCTCCTAGTCGGCCCCGGGATGTGAAATCACGATCGGGACGGTAGACATCAAAACCGGGCGGAAAGTAGTCGAAGGAACTAGCACTAGGACATAACCAAGTTTCCGTTAAGCAAACAATTGAGTAATTAGACAGAGTAATGTTGGTAAAAGAAACATTCAGCTTTCGTACTACTACTTCTACTACTGCTACTACTACTGCTACTACTACTGCTAATACTAGTAATAATAATATATTTGACAAAAATTTTTTATCAAAAAAGGAACTACGGATGGATACTGAGAAAAAAAAAAGCTGCATTATCCCTCCGTCCCCTTATATTTCGGTGCAGTGGCACCGAAAAATGAAGGCATCGAAAATTCACAAAATCCTCGTCTCAGTTTTATGAAGTCACTCGGTTTTTTTCAGATATAAGGATGTGTTGTACAGATACAGCCTTAGATGCATGAACCAGTTTTTCAGGAGGTGTACGTTACCGGACCTTAATCGCAACACGTACCAGATAGGGACCTATTACGACTCTCGTCATTATGACGCCAACGAAAGTTAACTGGTTTTCGTTCTTTAAGAAACAAGCGGAGTCCATAATTTTTCTTGTAAATAATCACTGAACATATTAGCTTTCTGCTTTTAATGAAGTATTTTGGGGATTATATTTAGTGTACATTTCTAGTGTGCTAGTACAGTATCAAATTTTGAAATCAGTATACTCACATTGGTTTCCAGACTGGGTCGACGCGCTCAAAACAGACACACACACACACACGGATATTCTCTTGTAAAACACGAGTACACCAAAGTTTTATTAAGTGTATACCTCAGATATTGAAAATAAATTGCAGTATCTTAAAATATTTACTATATGATAACGTTTTATTTAAAATTATGAAATAGGTATACCATTAGCTTATAGCCTTTTGCCGAGAATTAACAAGAAGTGCAAAGTCTTACAAAAGCCGTGTTATACCAGTAGCGTTACAAGTACCAAGTTACTTCGCACATATTGCGTGGAGTCATCTGCCAGGACCACCACAAACCGAAGTTTCTCGGTTCCAGCTTAGCTATATTTCGGGGTCGCGGAACACTGCATATCTTTTTGGCCTTCGATCTCGCCACTATGATTACTTGTGTAAATCACTAAATTTTTTTTAATGAACAATTCTACATAGCTGATTAGGTCATTCAAATAAACCGCCACTATGATGAACGAAAGTAGCCACGAAGACCCTGTATCGACTCATAAATTCTGCCATTAGTAATGCTTCTCAGGCCCCTTCGTCTAAGTTTAGTTTCTACGTCGCACATTGTCATAAACAAGATGAAGCAAAATCGACATTTTTTTACGTTCGTGTTTAATCTGATTTGTTATGCTGTCCCCGATACAACAAACAAAACAAAAAACCTTTAAGAATAACTTCCTATTACTGTCGAATCGAAAATACCGCAAAACGGCGGGCACAAAAAGCTAAAAAGGGAAAAAAAAAGAAACACCAACAAGCTGGCAATTTTATAACTGTTATAATAGTCACTTCCCAGAGACTGTATACTATAATAGACTTGCCAAATTTATAGGGCCTTTTTGTTTTGTTTTTTTACGCACTCTATTTTGCAGTATTTTCAGATCGACCGTAGGAGGGGTAATTTTTGAAGGTGTCTATAGATTAAAATAGCTCCCGCAGCGTTGAGGCGTTGCTCATGAAGTCAAGGACGACAAGAGGTGTAAAGTTTAATGGCACGCGGTTATACACCTAGACTTTAGTTGTTTTATTCGGATAGTTCTAGTACTTTTTCGCAACGTGATTGTTGTACTAAACCTCGTTGGGGGTTGCATACGTCTTTTCTATCACATTCTTTTGGGACTCGTTCTTTTTTTGTGACTAATTAATGTCGTTCAAAATCCCCTTTGAAACTTTCACGTCATTAGCGGCTATGGTTGAGCAGTTTGTTATTTTTACACACTCTGTGCTGATTCACGAAACAGACGTAATATCCTTAGCTAATTACGGATAATTAGTCTTTTAGATAAACCTAATTGCCTCCGTTTTTTTTTATTTCTTTTCAGCAGCCAGTGAAGTTCAACCTTTGTGAAAGCATTAGTATTAGCTTTGATTATGTGGTTTCCTTTATGAACGCGTTCCTATTAGTACATTTGCACGAACTAGCCCGCATAATTCGTTGCTTATTCAAGTGTTCCGCCTTCAACTCGTTTTATAAATCTCATAATTAGAGGACATTAAAAAGGACAGATCTTATCTGCATCGGAAGTAGTTCTAATGGTAAAGCAGTAAAAAAAAAAGGCTCCCGTGACGACTTTTTTTTCCTTCTCCCGGTCATACATTTTAATTGCTATCGAAATGAGCAAACTGTCCGTAAAATCCTACGCTCCTAATTTTTGCGTGCTCAACCAATCGCAGTAATCAAACAAGGATGAAAGCTCATGCACCTAAAAAGGGATATTCTGTTTAAAATTGACGTTGATGTAAGATAAACACAATATTAGTAATTCATTTTACATAAAATTTCAAGACGGGCCATTTTCTATGCACCTTTAAATTCAAAAATTGGTAAGACGTATTGTGTGAAAAAAAAAAAGAACAGAAAAAAAAAAAACAGGCCTGTCAGACTAATAGTGTGGAAACAGGCGAGCTAAGGAGATTTCAAACTTCGTATTTTGGCCTTTTTTTGTCTTTCTTTTATGGAACGTTGAATTTTCTAGACTTTATTTTTTCCGTCGCGGCTCCGCAGTTTCGTTACAATTTCAAAATATTATTTTGAAATTGGTGCTTTCTTTTTTCAAAACAATCAACAGATTTTTTTTCCAATAAAACAGAAAATCACATTTTGGATGTCCGACGGAATTCTCGGAATGGAAACATAATTTTCGCTTCTTTGAAGTCGGCCTCACTCACGGCAGGCGCCGACCGATCGTTGATGCGGCGATTCGGAAAATTTGGGGATCCGTCTGATTTCAAGCTCGCCCGGGATCCTTGTCTCCACCAGTTTTCCATTAAGTGATAACAAAATACACCCCCTTCTTTCCCTTTCCCCTCTCCAACAGAATAGTAAAAAAAAAAAGTTGTTGTTCCGAGTTTTTGTTTTTTTCCTCGATAAACTAAGAATTATATACAAAACAAGAGAAGGGAGCACTCCTTTTGCCTTACCGAGCTTTAAAGCGACTCAGTGAGTAAAAACAAAGAGCAGAAAATTACGAAGATTGTGCACCTTCGCCTGACGTGTTTTTTAATTTTTTTTTCAACTTTTTCAGTTAGTGCCGACGGTATCTTTTACTCTCTCTCTCTCTCTACATACACACACACACACACACACACATATATATATATATATATATATATATATATATATATACAAATCGTTGCTCCTAAACATCACTTTATGTAATTTTCTTCTTGCGGTTTACTGTTATCCCCCAGTTTCTGTTTACCATTTATACATGTTTTCACTTTGGTATTTTGTCATGTTTACCCAACATTAATGGCTCCTACAATTCAACCAGGCTAGCAGTTGCTAAAATGTTCGCTGAAGGACGTTAATTGCGTAGGGCTAACATCGTTCAAGTTACCGATGTTATTTAACTTACGAACTAAACTTCTGAACCGTAATAAAAATCGGAATTTCCTTTATTATACAATTATAGAACTTGTGACACCGTTTTTGTTTTTATATAATGTATAGTCTTTTATCTTGCGGTCCCCAATTTATATATTGCCAAGGGTGAAAAATTGGGCCAGTTTGTGATCCATAATGTTTAAAAACCGCAACGATACACGGACAAGGAACATAGACAAAGACACAGCGCTAGCTTTCAACTTAACTTTATTTCCGTAGTCACCTATATTACCCGCGTCAACAAAAGACAAGTCAACAAAGAAAGATAGATACAATAAAATGCTTAGATGGGCCAGTTGGTTAAAAGGTTACGGCCGTAGAGTGATGTCACAATATTTTAGCCCTTTACCGGTGTGTATTTGTGTTCCTTCATTGGCTTGTGTTTTTGTTCTTTGTTTTACACCGGTAATATATATTCGGTGATTATTGAAATGAAGTTGAGTTATAAGTCAGCCCTATGTCTCTGTCTATCGCTCTTGTCCGTGTCTCGTAGCGCTTTTTAAATAATATATATTGCCATCGTCGAGGAGCTGTGATTGATATCACTGATATGGTAGTTAAAAGTACCCGACAAAATTGTCTTACGTGGTGTGTGTTCCTTGAGTCGTTAAATGGCACTGCGATCGTTTATGTACCGAGATTCCTGCAAAGATTTTTGTCGAGAACTCCATCGGTTGTTAGAAAGGTCGCGTGGTCAATAGCCAGTCGAAGTGAGTCGTCATGTTGCGATGACACTATTCGCGACTCCAACTAACTAGAGGTGGCGCCACTCATTTTCAAAGATGGCGGGTTTAGTGAGGGTCAGAGATGCGTGCCGCTGTTGAGCCTGTGTAGTGTGCTGGCTTCACTGAGCGACATAGATTATTTCTGGTAATACGAGGAAGCTAATGTTTTATGAGCGCAGGTCACCTCTTTAATCTGAAAACAAGAACGGTGTTTAGCGTATTAATTACGGAAGGATGCGCGTTTTAATTCTGGAGCGAAACCAAAACTTACCTCTATTTTGGATTTAATTTCTCGAGAGAGGTCTTAATTTCGGATTCTTTCATAACTCAAGATGTGTCTCACATCCTATTTATTTAGGTAGAAAAGTTGTTCGCGGAAACTTTATTTTGTGACGTTCTGTTCGATCCAGGCTGATCCTCGTGGTTGTTGAAAAAATCTGTGCTGATATCAGTGCGTTCTCGCTGCCTTTTTCTCGCTCAGATAATTGTCGTAGGAAATAATGACAATTATCCCAGCACAAGAATAATAGAATAATTCCAATTTTTACAATATGTCCACAAAACGCATAAACTAATAAACGCTATTCTCACTGGAACAACCCAAGACAGAATCCGAGTCAGACAGCTGAGGTGTGTGCGTCTGTTTTTATAGCACCACGTTCCGCGTAGGACTTCATATTACATCCAGCGTTTAACTGTTTGTCTATCTTGATAACTATGTCAGAGTTTTTCATATGCTAAAAAGAAAACAGAATTGTACCTTTCTGTAGAGACTGTTATGGTTAAATAGAGTATGCTCGTGATCTTGGCGTTATTTAAAGGCATACATTGCCGCGATTTGTATTAATAATAATAAGATTAAAGTTCACATATTTGAATAAGTAATTCTTCAAGCTCTAATATAATTTGTTGCTTATGATCTAATTTTAAACGCACGAAGAAATATGACAATGGAACTGTGCTAATTATCATCACTGGTTCCAATTGCTGCATTTTAATTACAAACAAAATAAAAAAATTGTCTAAAATCAATGAAAACATTCTAGCTAATGTGAGAAATCCATGTAAAATTACATTAATTGTGGGTAAAGTATATTGTGCTATCAAAGTTGCGACATTTGAGAATCGGCGAAACGTCCAAAGTCGCCGCCAATATACTTCCAGACCAAATGCCCAAAAGTTAAAAAAAAGCTTTTTTTTTTTTAATTACTAGTTTTGTTCATAACATTTATTTACTTTTGCATTTGCTCGCCGTCGTTCTGCCAATCTCAGCCTTTCCAGTTCGAAGGAACGCCTACCTGCTTGCACGTCTGCTCACTGCAGCACGTTTCGTTGGCGTCGGAAGCCGGTGAAACAGTAGTGAGTTTTAATATTACGTAGACGAGCGAACTCAATCCCTCTGTGTTTGCGTTAGCTTTGCGCGTTCCACACTGCGCGTGCACGGAGCCCGAAATTGCGGCCTTGGGGCACGCAACTCTAACGCAATCGCACACCACTTGCGTTTGCTTCTATGCGCAATACTAAAACTCTCCAGTAACGTGCAATCCCATACCGGCTGCAGCACTACGTTGGGACAATGAAGAGTATTGTTTGCATTCGGAAACGACATTTCGCGAGCCATGATCGCGAGCAGTTCCGGCATGCCCGCTGAGCAGGAGAATCGGGGGACCCTCACTAAAAGCGCTTCCCGTTTCCGCCGCGGGAGGGCGAGCGTCGGAGCTGGAGATGCGAATACGGCGTGCAAGTTGCCTTGCACACCTGCTGCATTTGTTTACCCTCCAGATGCGCTCACGTGCCTTTGGTTACCCCCTACTTCAACAAATGACTGCGCGCGTTTGGCTGCGCCGTTCCTGCTATTGTCGTGCCCTTCTTCGCGTTCAAATACTCGCCAAAGACGTATTTTGAAACACTCGCTCGGTTTTTATCTCAATATATCTCGATTGTAAACGCCTTAATATACCTCGATTATAAACAAAAAGTTACGGTTTTACCAAGTTGCCAAATGAAAACTTTGCAAGGGAGGACCGAACAGCACGAAAGAAATCTCGTAAACCTCCGGCCTTTAATTCCATTTAAAACTCTCGTGAGACAGAGATAGCATTGTACCCTACAGATGTATTATTGTATTCTCCCCGAGTTAGCGAATAATAATAATTAAAAAAAAAAACGATATCAGGAAATGCAGGGCTGGAAGTTCTTCTAATGGAAAACACTGAGTCTGGCCCATTGTGGTCCACAATTGTTTCATTGCAAACGTGGCGAACTAAGCGCACTCAGGGGAGTTCGTTTTCTGCTTCTTTTTGTCCTGCTGCGCCGCGCATGCGCACCTTGTCCCAACTCTTTTGTCTCAAGTCGTTTGCCGCAAGGGCGGCGCGTTGCCTTAGTGTCTCGGAATCCTTTGTTTTCGCGTTAAATGAGCGCGAAACGTTGGATTCGTTGCCGTTCGGAGAAGTTGGTTCAATGAACACTGCGCCCAATTGTCTGCGCGTTGTATTCGTTTTTGTCCTTTAGGGGGGGGGGGGGGGGGGGGGCTTTTGCTATATCGTCGGCAGTTGGAGCAGCCGGTGCTTTTTGGAATCTCCCAAATGGTGGGGCGTCGAGGCGGACTGCTTTTGAGTTTTCGTTTTTAGTCTTTCGTGAAAGGACGGTAGAGTTATTTATAAAAGCGTCGGGAGAGGACACAAACGGAGATTCAAAAGCGGCCATTTTTTTTTTGTTTCATTTTTAGTTACATATATGGGACTGTGTCTGCGAGTGTGTATGTGCGTGTGCGTATGTGTACGTCTATTTTGTTTCTGGACTATGGTGCATGTTTTCTTGATTTCTTTTTGGCGTCTCCGTGTGTTCAAGAAGGAAAAGGAAGTCTTATAACATGGTTTGTTTTTAGACACTTGATAACCTTTTCTTTTTTTGCCGGGGGAGGGGGGGTGGGTGGGGGGTGGCAGGAATGAATTCATGATGATTACTTGATGCCATCGTTGTCGTTTTGTTGAAAGGGCGAATTCTGCGATGAAAGAAAAAGAAGAATGTGGCAATTCGTCCTGCGTGTTCGCTTTCTGACGGCGAACAATATACTGAACGCGAACGCGACGAGAAGAATGATTTCCGATGGCGCGTCTGTCGCGAGCATTGCGCCTTTGTTCCAAAGCTTATATTGTCCGATTTCACGCCGCACAACAGCGGCTTTTTTATATGACTTTCTTAAATGCAGTTTATCGAAACGGTTGTGTAGTACGTTGAGAGTGCGTTGAGACGCCGCTCGGTGTGCACGAGGAGATGCCATGTTCCGCGTCTCCTTGTAGACAGGTATTCGGCTATTGACATGGGAGAAATGTGGAGTCACAGTGACTTATTTTGTAGAAACAACCGCCACCGTTTAATCGGTATTTTTTCATCTCAATGAGAGGGCGGCACACTGTTATTGCATTCCTATGTGAAAGAAGCCATTAATTACAAGCGCGCTAATTTTAACTTTTACGACACAAAAGATGCACGGACGCTTTTAATATACTGTTGTCATCTGATGTATTTGCTTTAGAATAATTTTAGTATGCTTTCAATTTTAGCGGTCCGGCCTGGGTTACAACCAAATCTGGCAACTGAGGTGTAGTTTTGCTGAAAGTATATACGTTTAATATGCTATCATCAAAACTAAACATATACGTTAAGTCTAATTTGCAAAGTGGTTTATAGATATATAAAACTAGGGCAATTTTAGCACGTTACTGTTTACCCAGGAGTGCTTGGTGCCTGAGACAAACACTAAACAAAAAGCAAAAAAAAAAAAAAAAAAAAAAACTTAGAATTTTTTTTTTAATGCTTTGTTCACATGCTTATGCATCCTACAAAAACAGGGTGTTCGCAGCCGACATGATGAGAGAATTACCTGCGAACATGCCTGCATGCTTGCAGACAGACTTTGGATGACCAATATATGAGCGTTATACAAGGGGAAAAAAAAAAAGAAACACGCGTCAGACATTGTCTGATTGGTGTATAAGCAGTGTAATCGCATCATATTTAAACGCACCTGGACTCCTGTGCTTGTAGAGGATGAGCCTCGGTATTTGTGAACAGCGAAACGTCCATAATATTCAAATAACTTCAATGCCTTACATTTTTTTAATATATTTTCAAACCTACTTTGCGACCTCCCCAAAACCCCCCTTCCCCAGCACGAAGTATCCAACCGAGAAATTTACCCTGCCTTTCTGCTTCTCGCGCCGCCTCTTGCACACCGGGAAGCATTGCAATTACAAACGAGCCGACACGGACGAGACGCAACGGATATCCCTTCAAACTTTCCAACACTAACTCGAACTTTCCTGTTTCTCTCCGTCCGCCACTCGGACTCCGACCTGTTGATGATTCCACTAATGAGCGGCGGTGCAAGCACTTGGGGCGGAAGGGAGCGAGCTGCAGGAACGCCTCGTCCAAAGAAGCCCGTCAAGCGTGCGCACACGCGCGTGGCAAAGCACGCTGCGGTGAGAGCCGGGCCCGCCGCTGCCCCAACCTGCCGGCCCTCGAAACCTGGGCCGATTTCCCCTCGACCCCGGGTCTCGCTCCATCACTGCCTTCTCATTCGGCGTTCGTTTTGCTCTATACACTGGAGGGCGTCAGACGTGAGCCCCGAGGTGCGAATAATCGGGTCAGTACACGACCCGCCGACGCTGTCTCTCTCTCTCTTTCATAAGGTCTAATTGAGCGCTCCTGGAGGGGATCGGTGGCCGAGTGGTCTAGCGCACACCAGCTCGGAGCACGTGGAGCGAAAGCTCGCGCTGCAGAACCTAGTGGTCCTGGGCTGAATCCCCACCCCTGCCCGTTTTGATCTGGATGAGCATCGTACCGGCGTGCGGTCATGTATCACTGCAGGGTGATGCACGTTAAAGACCCCAGGTTAGCGGTTGCACCGCACTGGCTAGATTGCTCATCTACAGCTGGGAGACTCGACGCCCGTTGAGGCAGATCAAGTTCTAGGCTCCATAAACATACACACAACCCAATTTTCTTTTTAGGGCTCCTGTGTTTCTGAATACAGAATCCCGTCCTTACTATATTCCGTTCACCCCTGAGTTGACAGTGCGATGAAGGCTACGCGCTGGGGGGCCAATCAAACGCCTCCCCTTCCTCACTTGACCCCTCTCTGCTTGGGGGTGTGGGAGCGAGAGTGATCGCTTGCCAAAGTGTCGAGGTATGACTGGCCCAGCGAACACGTAGCTGCCACCGTACTGTCAGCGTAGGGGTCAATCAGACAGTATACTGTTGAACATCTTATATACGGGGTGTTTCGCGGAACACCCTTTAAAGTGTTCCTGCAAAAAATTCGTATCTAACACAGAAAAAAAATTAATATATATATATTTTCTTTGCCAAAAGGCCCCTTTAGACACATTCATAACGTCCAAAGCAGTTAGTTCATCGAGTATTTTTATGTAAATAGCTCCCGAATTCTTAGATTTAAAGTATACTTTCAGTTCGAATTTTCAGATTTTCTGGTCAACTAAAATAAAAAGAAGTCCAATTTGGCGACTTATTTATAACCCCACCTGGCAACCCTGCTGCCTCCTCTGTGCGCCTCCTCTAGGCTAGGTTGCGCAAGCTATCTTCCCTTATAAAGGGTGCGGCCGTTAGCATCCATCAATCCATCCATCCAAATGAGTGGCGCAGGCAGCAGCAGTTGCATGAGGAGGTCCTGCGCATGCATAGAACTCTCCTTTAAATAAGGTATTTTTTTTTCATCAGTTGGGGTGCAGTTTGATTAAGGGGGATTCACCCGCTAGTCACTCAATGGACAAATTTCGCTACACAAACCTGCGTTTGAGGAATGCACCACTGTACTGATTATTTTCGTACGTCATTATGAATATATATTTAAGGTCGCACGACCTTTAAAATTTTCCCTGGGTGCGCTGGAGGTTCTTAATAAATTAAAAAATATATATATATATATGACCATTCTGACTGTTTCAAGCGCGTTGTGAGGCAATTTTCAAATTAAAATGACTTCGAAGATAAAAGTGACAAAACGAATGGTAATACCTACACGATGTTTCTCCCATTTGAATTATAACTCCCTGACAGGAAGACTATATGTCATGGTATTTGCGTATTTGTGTAAATACGTTTGTGTAGTACCCCTAAATAAGCTACGCTTCAAAGTAACGACACTTGCCCATATTGTGACTTAAAATCATGGTTTTCAGTTATCTGAAGATTTCTCTGAAATCACAGGAAACGTTTTTTCGTCTTTCAGAAACGTTTAAACAGTTTGCGACAGAGCAAAGCAATATTACACCAGCTTCTTAACACCAAAACTAATTCTGGGGAAGTCGTACTTTTGAATCATGATGATCGGCAGTTGTGTCTGCTCTGCACAGGCACAAAACTTTCGGTGCCCACAACAATTTCGGAGAACAAAGAGCGCCATCACGTAAAGCGCAGCTCATTTATACCCTTGTTACACGGGCACATTCAACTGCAGTTACGCTAAGCCACAGATAGCGCACAATACTTGCGGACAACAATCTGCGGCTATGCAGTCAAAGCTATGGGCGAACGTGCGCTTGAGCATCTTGCGCATCTAGCGAAGCAGTGCGCGCGCGCTCTTCACTTCTTCTGAAATAGCTGTCAGAGAGTATAGAGCGGTATCTGTGATGCCGCGCAACAGCAGTTAAGCTGAGCTCTAAACATCGCCCTCAGATATGACTTCCAGTGAATACTCCTTATATATATATATACAGTCTTCCGTCCGCCGCTCTCCTCGGCGAACAAAATCTAGCTCTCCTAGATCGGCGGCGAAGAGCCCGCGCCCCGAACCCACCTCGACCGCCCGACCTGCATACGCAGCTGCGAGCAACTTGTTTGTTCCGGGAAAAGTGGGCGCCATTTATGAGAAAACGGGTACAAATAAACAACGGGTAAATCCCCCTTAAAAAAGTCAATGAATTTAAGAAATGTTTTTATTGTTTTGAACGGCGGTTATATCCATATAAGAGGGACCCATCGCTCAAAACGCTAGTGAAAACGGGGCGCTGTTGGTGTTCTTTTACCACACGGCAACGTTATACTTAAACGGGTCCCATGAAACGATTTTCCTACTTCTTCCTCCTTAGCTTTAATCCTCCACTCAAGTGCGAATTGTGAAATCACGTGGTTGTGACATTCCTTCGGCACCGGTGCGATGACTCCTAGCTTCCACCGTGCTTTTTATGCACACCATAGAACTTGTCATTCCCCAGTGACGATAAGTTCCGTCAGTGCACTCATGGCCACGAACGCGAATCCAAATATTCGTCGACGGATTGATTGTTGACGAGGGCATACGTCCGAGTGACGCAGTTCTCATGTCCAATGCGTGAGATGGGCTCGGCTGACGTCAGGTTGGCACCGCTGACGCACATTTGGGAACCGCGGATGTATCATAGTGAAAAGGCGGAGAGCTTTCGAAGGAATGAAGGTACAAAATAGTCCGTTACATTCTCGAAAGTTCGTTCCGAAAAGCTGGCTTTTGACTTTCTATCCTCTTTCTTTTGGCCAACTAAACGATATGCGATTAGTAAAGTCCCAATTTAAAATAATTTATCCCAGCCCAAAATTTGTTTCATGGCCCCTTTAAGATTATGTGAGTGCACAAAAATAAAAGAAAATTACACTGGTCTTCCTGTGTTGACCCGTATATCTTTCTTTCTTGCGGCCTCGATTTTCGCTTATCTCGATCCCTTCTAAAATTGTAACGATTGGCGTCCCGAAAGCTAAAAGAAAAAAAAGAAAAAACCGCGTCTCTACGTGGTGAATGATGTTGATTGGGGCGAAGCTCTGGTGGTGCTTGTCTGCGTAGACGCTGAGCCGCAGCATGCCGAGCCTTTCGTTCAATTTCATCCATGTCACGCTGCGGTCAAATGCTCGAATGCGTATATAACCACGTTCCATACCACACATTTTCTTTCTGACATGGAGGAAAACGAACGAAAGGCTCGGCATGCTGCGGCTCAGCGTCTACGCAGACAACCACCACCAGAGCTTCGCCGCAATCAACATCATTCACCACGCGGAGATGCGGTTGTTTTGTTTTTGCCCTACACGGAGCACGGGAGCACGTGCTCCCGTGCTCGTGACCCGACGGCGGACAAACATACGGATATGGCTAGCCCCTAAAGGGGTATCCACACGGAGGAGAAATCCGTCACTTTCCTCCGCGGATCGCGCATCACGTGAGACATACGTCATCCCTTTTTGACGCCTCGCGGCGCGTTCTCCTCCGTGGCGGAGGCGCGGAGGCTTTGTGCTGACAGCACGAAAGCTCCTCAAGTGCACGTGGCGGAGCCGGGGACAGAGTTTCCCGGGATGTTGACATCACGCACGACATCCGTCCGCGGAGTTCTCTTTCGTGCTGACAGCACGAAGCCTCCGCGCCTCCGCCACGGAGGAGAACCGCGGCGCGAGGACAGCGAGGCGTCAAAAAGGGATGACGTATGTCTCACGTGATGCGCACTCCGCGGAGCAGAGGAGCGGATTTCTCCTTTATACCCCTTAAATGGGATACCCCATTTAAGGGGTATCCACACGAAGGAGAACTCCGCGGACGGATGCTGTGACGTCAACAACGCGGGAAACTCCGCCCCGGCTCCGCCACGTGCACCTGCGGAGCTCGCATGCTAAAATACGAAGCCTCCGCGCCTCCGCCATGGAGGAGAACGGCGTTGCGAGGCGTCAAAAAGGGATGACGTATGTCTCACGTGATGCGCGCTCCGCGGAGCAGAGGAGCGGATTTCTCCTTCGTGTGGATACCCCATAAAGGGGTATTGACACGAGGGAGAAATCCCGGGGATTTCTCCCCGGCACGCGCGCATCACGAGATGAAAACGCGAGGCTTTTGCACACCGCAAAGCCTGACGTTTTCGTCGCAGGATGCGCGTGCCGTGGAGAAATCCCGGGGATTTCTATCCGGCACGTGCGCATCACGAGATGAAAACGCGAGGCTTTTGCACATCGCAAAGCCTGACGTTTTCGTCGTGCGATGCGCGTGCCGGAGAGGAATCCCCAGGATTTCTCCCTCGTGTGAATACCCCTTAAGGAGCTTCGCCCCTAAAGAAAGAAAAAAATCAAATCAAGGTGCTCTTTTATGGGAAATAAAAAATAAAACGAATCAGACAGATTGGAGAGTCGGCGCGTCTCTGGCGGCTTCCGTCTCTGCTAATCAATGCGGTTGCCGGTGCATCTTCGTCGCCCGTTGAGGCAGACCAAGTTCTAGGCTGAATAAACATACAGACCCCCCCCCCCCCCCCCCCCGCCCCCCCAATTTTTCTATCTGTTTAGTTAAAATAAATGAGGGCAACAAGAACGTAAAAAAAAGTCATGTCCAGGATTTTTTTTATTAGCATTTACGATTATTCGTTTGGCTGACTTGTCAAAGTTTGGGGCATTCGTTTGGGTATGGAAAAAAGAAGGAACGACGGAAAAGACAAAGCCTATAGCCAAAAGGGAAGTGGTGAACAGCAGCCGTTGGTTTTGAAAGGGAAACGAACGACGAAACCTCCGCCTGTTTGGGCCCAAACGCCAGCTTCGCACCCTATACATCTCCGGACATCAGAAGGGGGTGAATCCGCGGGTTCACTCCCTTGGGAGATACGGACGGGGGTCAACACCCCCCGCAGACTTGCACCCGATGCGGATAAATGAGGCGTGCCTTTTCTTCCGCTCTGCGCGTCAATTGATGCTTCTGCGGCCGAGTCGGGTCTGGGCATTCTACTGCTATCTAATGTATGAAGCTGGTTTTGGCAGTTTTTTTCCTTCTACTTTTGCGGACTTGGCTGATACGGTTTACTCTTCCGTCAGACGCCTCCCGATAAATCTAACTCTGAATGCATTATTGTTTTCCTTCATTTTTTAAACTTTTTAGCGTGTTCGCCAATGCACCTGTTATTTTGTGTGTCTGGGTATTTGAATAAGTGTACTTCTATGGGCGTGTCTGTTCTCCTTCTTGAAGCTGCAGTCAGGGTGGTCTGCATATAATTCAAAAAACGCGGAATTTCTCCTCAGACATCACGTCTGCAGGAAAACTCCGCGTCTTTTGATTGCGGACACGCGTCAATCTTGTTCGAAGCACGTATGCTTCGTACATAAAGCGGCCGTAAAAAGACCAGCACAATTGGTACGTCTCGCAAAAATCGAATTCCAAACGTACATTCCTGAACTTGGGTACGCCTAAATCGCTTCGGAAAAAGTTTTACGTCTATTTTGTTTCACAGAGATCAAACAACGAGATGGTGAAATATAAAAAAAAGAAGATAATTCAACAACGGCGGCTGTGAATTTTCTTTGGCTTGCACCAGTCTGTTTGTTGTCTCCACATTGATTTGCAAGCTCACTCCCCAGTAACTTGCTAAACGAATAAAAAACAAAAAAACATTGAGAACGCGAGGCTGGCGACGACGAGCCGGATCATCGCGACAAGTAATAGTTTTAACGAAATATACGGAGAATAACAACCTGGGAGCTAGGTTGTAAATCAGTGTGCAGAAAACGAAAGTCCCGTACACGACACAGAAAATGCACAGCCGCCGTTTTTCGCTTTCTTTTTTTTTTAATATTTCTCTACCTCTAAGCTTAGCTCTAAAAAAGTGAAAGCCGTTTACAAATCCCTGTAACGCCGAATTGGAGCGCAGCTCTTGAGGAGGAGGAGTGAAGGGTACTGAGGGGAGGGTAGACCCCTCCTCCTTCTCCTCCTCCTCCCCTCATTCTTTAATATGCTCCGGGGGGGGGGGTCACGTGACCTCAGGGGGGGTGTCACGTGACTTCGGGGAGGAGGTCACGTGACCTCGGGGAGGCGTGACCTGGGGGTCACGTGACCTTGGGTGTCACATGGGGGTCCCCTCAAGGTCACGTGACCCCCCACGTGACCTCAGGGGGTCACGTGACCTCGGGGGGTCACGTGACCTCGGGGGTCACGTGACCTCGGGGGTCACGTGACCTCAGAGGGGTCACGTGACACGTGACCCCGTGACCTTCAAAGGGTCACGTGACCTTGAGATGACCTTGGGAGCGGTCACGTGACCTCGAGGGGTCACGTGACCTTGAGATGACCTTGGGAGGGGTCACGTGATCTGGAGGGGTCACGTGACCTTGGGGTCACGTGACCTTGGGATGACCTTGGTTACGCCGACGGCGACGCCGACGGCGACGCCGACGCCGCTCAAGCCGGGAACGGGCCCCTAAGAGCTGCGCTCTAAAATGAAAGCCGTTTACAACTCCCTGTAACACCGAATTGGAGCGCAGCTCTTGAGGAGGAGGAGGGAAGGGTACTGAGGGTTATCTGTTCTCGGGACGGGGGGTGTCGCGTGACCTGGGGGGGGGGGGGGGGGGGTCATGTGACCTTCGGGGGTCACGTGACCCCCAGAAAAAATTTTCCGCTAGATTTAGCGGGGAATTTTTCCGATAGATTTAGCGGGGGACTTTTTTCTTTAGATTTAGCGGGGAAATTTTTCCGCTAGATTTAGCGGGGAATTTTTCCCGCTATATTTAGCGGAGAAATTTTTCCGCTAGATTTAGCGGGGAAATTTTTCCGCTAGATTTAGCGGGGGACTTTTTTCTTTAGATTTAGCGGGGAAATTTTTTCGCTAGATTTAGCGGGGAATTTTTCCCGCTAGATTTAGCGGAGAAATTTTTCCGCTAGATGTAGCGGAGAAATTTTTCCGCTAGCTTTAGCGGAGAAATTTTTCCGCTAAATCTAGCGGGGAAATTTTTCCGCTAGATTTAGCGGGGAAATTTTTCTGCTAGATTTAGCGGGAACATTTTTTCGCTAGATTTAGCGGGAAAACTTTTCCGCTAGATTTAGCGAGGAAATTTTTCCGCTAGATTTAGCGGGGAATTTTTTCCGCTAAATCTAGCGGGGAAAATTTTTCCGCTAGATCTAGCGGGGAAATTCTTCCGCTACAATTAACGGGGAATTTTTTCCGCTAGATTTAGCGGGAAAATATTTCCGCTAGATTTAGCGGGGAAATTTACCCATAATGCAGCGCGCGGTTACGCCGACGCCGACGCCGCTCAAGCCGGGAACGGGTCCCTAAGACCTGCGCTCTAAAAAAATTAAAGCCGTTTGCAACTCCCTGTAACACCGAATTATAGCGCAGCTCTTAAGGAGGAGGAGGGAAGGGTACTGAGGGTTACCTGTTCTCGGGGCGGGGGGGGGGGGGGGTCATGTGACCTTGGGGGGTCACGTGACCCCCAGACAAAGTTTTCCGCTAGATATAGCGGGGAAATTTTTCCGCTAGGTTTAACGGGAAAATTTCTCCGCTAGACGTAGCGGGGAATTTTTTCCGCTAAATCTAGCGGGGAAAATTTTCCGCTAAATTTAGCGCGGAATTTTTCCGCTAGATTTGGCGGGGAAATTTTTCCGCTATTTAGCGGGTTAATTTTTCCTATAAATTTAGCGGGGCATTTTTCCCGCTAGATTTAGCGGAGAAAATTTTCCGCCAAATTTAGCGGAGAAATTTTTTCGCTAGATTTAGAGGAGAAATTTTTTCGCTAGATTTAGCGGGAAAATTTTTCCGCTAAATCTGGCGGGGAAAATTTTTCCGCTAGATTTAGCGGGGAAATTTTTCCGCTAAATCAAGCGGGGAAATTTTTCCGCTGTCCAGCGGGAAAATTTTTCCGCTAGATTTAGCGGGCAAATTTTTTCGCTAGATTTAGCGGGGAATTTTTCCGCTAGATTTTTCTGCTAGATTAGCGGGGAAATTTTTCCGCTAGATTTAGCGGGGAATTTTTTCCGCTAATGCTAGCGGGGAACATTTTTACGCTAGATTTAGCGGAGAAATTTTTCGGCTAAATCTAGGGGGGAAATTTTTCTGCTAGATTTAGCGGTGAAATTTTTCCACTAGATTTATCCGGGAAATTTTTCCGCTAGATACAGCGGGTAAATTTTTCCGCTAGGTTTAGCGAGGAAATTATCCGCTAGATTTAGCGGGGAAATCACCCATAATGTACCGCGCGGTTACGCCGACGGCGACGCCGCTCAAGCCGGAAACGGGCGCCTAAGAGCTGCGCTCTAAAATAGTTTATAACTCAACCCAAAGGTTGGTCTCTAAGCAGACATTTCGACATTCGAAATTTATAAAGGCGCGCCCAATGTGCTGGTCTTTATGGCCGTTTTGCTGCATACATGTGGGTACTTCGAACACGACTCCAGACAGTTTTTGTGTGACCAACGTGACAGGAGCACTGTACAAGAAAGAAACACGCTTCGTACAGTGTCTGCCGACTGCCTTTTGTATGATGTATAAGCAGTGTGAACGCGGCCTCATTATGGCGTCTCGTGTATAAACTAAGAGCTCGAGTACCCTTGACCGTGCAACAACTATAAACGTCACGAGCGCGATACGCATGGCGCTTCTGGCTGGCCGACTTTGAAGCGGGGGGCAGGGAGCTCGCGCTCACGTCATTTCGTTTCCTTACCCCTTCAATACAGAAGCGCGTGCTTGTAGCACCGGTTAGAGCCAAGCATGCCCACGCCTTGTCTCTAACAAAATTGGACAGAAAGATTTTCCACAATTTATCATATCGCGCAAAATCCGAGGCTGAGAAAAATTACGTCTTAAAGGGGCCCTCCGGAACTTTCTGCGATCGTCTGTTTATATTGTTATAGGGTGCCTACATGTTTCCGCTCCACTTTAGGGTGGCGCCAACTTCTTGTTACCCTTTCCCAGATCCTCTCCCACCGCCATTTTGACCCACTTCTTATTTGGCTAAGCGTACACAACGTTGAGTTTTCGTAGTTTCGACACACCGGCAACACTGTGAGGCCACTTCCGTTTCCGTTCATAAGAGGAGTCGGACGAGTCGGAGGCTCAGCGGGATGGCGGTCGTCGTGGCTGTCGCTCTCTTTATTCGGGTGTTTCATACTTTGAAGTTGCGAGCAGGAAGGAAACGTGAGTCCCCTCGACAAAATGGAACGCAACAGACCGGCATCGCACGCCGAAACCTCGCCGTCGGAACGAGAGCGGTGGGCGCTCCCTAGCCCTAACGAGGATTAGCGGAATAGCGCGAGCGCACGACTGGCGAGTGTGACAAAATGGTCGACGAAACAGCGGAGGTTGCCATGGTAACGAGGTAGGCAACACTGGTTTGTTGGCATCAGGTATCACAAACGTTGTCGCCACCCTAAACAGCGGAGCGGCGGAAACATGTAGGCACCCTATATTGTTATATTGCGTAGTAGGTGCAAGTTAATATGTATACGATGTTTTAGATTACAAAACCGTTTATTAAGCAGGTGGCAGAAGAAATATATCGGGACTATTTTCTCTTGGAAGACAATCCCCCATTCCCTGCCCATCGCTAAAACTTGACCGATGGAAATACTGCGTCCCGCGGTGAATGCGAACGTTATTATTGCAACACTTTTTAAGCTCGTTGTAAATTATAGTTTGACAAAAGCGTAAACTGATTGTGGTGCGGGAAACACAGTCCGCAATTGTCGCTTCAAAACCAGCGAACTATGTTTTCTCCCCGCAAGCTTGTTGCTAGGGGGTGATGCGTCGGCGCGTCAGCTCGTCTGCTTCTCGGGGCGTCTGCAGGCGTGCGTTTGCGGGACAGATGTTCCTTCTTCCCGTGGATCCCGACTCCGAAGCCAGCTTTGCGATCCTTCCACGTCAACGAGTCAAACTTTTCCTTGTCATCTGTGGGATGTGACTGCGTATTTGCAGTAGCAGCGCGACGGTGCGGTGCGACGAACGACGACTGCCGAGCACAAAGTGCGGGTTCCTTGACGACGGTCCGCGCCTGTTCGAGAGATTCCTCCGCGGGTCGGCGGTCGGCGGCGTTGGTGACGCGCAGTGACGCCGGGATCCTTCGCTTGCTATTGGCTGACGCGTAAAGAGATGCCCCTCCCGTTTTCCGGGGTCATCTCAGAAAGGGGGGCTTGCCGGGGACTTTGATAGCAATTTTAGTAGGGAAATCCGCCGCGCATGACCGTAATTTTATGATTTTTAGGATCCTTAGGGCCTGCAGATTGAGTTACCGCCATAAATAGACCATCGCAGAACGCTCCGGAGGGCCCCTTTAAACCAGTGCGGAGCACAAGACGCCGGGCTCTGATTGGCCGGTGGCAATCAGTTCGTCGAACGACGTTTCATGGACAAATCGTTTCGTCGACACTGCGATGTTTCATCGACAGATCGTTTCTTGGAAACGAACATCCGCTCGTTTCATCGACAGATGTTGCGACGTTTCGTCGACAGCACGCTCTGCCAGCTCCTGGTTCCGCCAGCTGCACCTCCTCGCGACCTCTGCGCCTGCTCGGCGCGCGGCCCTGTGTTGGATGGATGGATGGATGAAAGATGGCCGACAGGGCCAAGTATGGCGAACCAGTGCGCAGCCATCTTGCCTCACCGACTTAAACTATTGCAATTTTTTTTTTTCTGTTTTTTCCTTCGGGGGAGGGGGGCGCCGATCGCACTGATTTTGGAACTTACGATTTGTATGGTTTCGCTCGTGACTTTGCCCGAACCTTTGGGGAAGCGTTGTCAAAGCCGGGAAGTTTTGTTCTCGACCACTGCCCTTTCTCAAATTAGGTTCTTAAAACATTCAAGAATATGCGCTGCTCTTGAAGGCTATGCTTTCGGCAGCATACGTGGTCAAGGTGTCTGTACGCCATCGAACGCAACCCTTCGCGGGCTGGCCGCCGGCACTCCGTCTGTTTTACGAAGTGGCAGGATCGTTTCCAGAGCAAGTGTATCTTTCCGCGCGTCGCGTCTTTTGGTAGATTGCTCAAGAGCCACCCGAACATAGCATAGATAGTCCACACGTCAAAACACTAAAGTTCTTGAAAAAATTTGAAGGAAAAAACGAGGCCTGTTTGCGGTGCCTTTCTACCGTTGAAAATGGCATAAAATCGGTTGTTAAGTTTATTGGCATCTGGTCTTAGCCGCAAGCAATAAGCTTTGAAGGATACTGAGCATTTGGCTACGCGTAGTTTACTTTTACGGTGATAAAAACGGTTGTTTTCTCCTCCAGACACCGGGTATTCAACGTACTGTACTTATCAGACCGCATACGATTTTTAGACTTTAGCACATTTAGCTTCTGGATATTAAATAATACTATAGTTCTGCATATGTTATGTCTGTACTGAAATTTTGCATGCACATAAACGAAGATGTGACCAAAGAACATTAGATTTGGAAGCCGCTCCTTTATGCAAAGAGCTGGGTCACGAACTTGCGTCAGGTATCTGTCTGCAGGCATCGATAAAAGAACAATTGAATGCCGCCTGTGAGTACCAGTCTTCTGCTGCCGACAGATTTCGTCTAGTGGTACTTCCGCCTCCGAGGCCTTGCATGTGGCGGCTGCTCGAGAGAAGCTGTATAATGCATTAAATTGCACATTTGATATCAACTACGGTTTACTTTCTGTAATAAGACTAAACTTGGTGTAATGTTTTATTTATATGTTACCGATTCTCGTGTTTTTTTTTTTTTTGCTTGTTTTGCATTGCAATGTAGCTTTTTTTTTTTAAGTTTACTCGCGGGCAGCGTTGCTCGCGGTAGTCCGAGTGTTATTGGATTTCGTGCTTTTGTTATTTAGTTTTATTTGACATTGTTTACAGCCCCCTTATTATGTAATGTCCTTTTTAAACGGACCTTAAGGATAAATGACGATGAAACGAGTGCGACTAAACAGTTCTTTTCGCGTATAAGTCGCAGTAGCCAGTAAAACACTGCATCACTTTTCCTTTTGAATAATTGAGAGTAATGAACATGCTTAATTTCAATCGAAATATTAAGGTTGTAATGTTGCAATAAAAGGCTGCAAGCTGTATTTTTGTTTAAAAATAAACACTAGGGGTCAGTGTCCACGCCCTTTTCTCAACCTACCATTGGATGGAAGTTTTGTTCTGCGCCTACTCATTTTTTTCTCCAACACTTTTCTTCTTCCAGTAACCTCCGGTTCCATAAACGGGCATCGGAACTTGCAAATATTCCAATAGGCCGCGCGCGAAGTCCTGCGCGCTCTTGCTTATTCCATGTGACACGGATGAGAGCGAGACGGTAGCGCAGTTGCTCCCCTTGGAGAGCAACTGCACTAGGCATCGTCTTTGTCATCTGTTAGAAGCGCTTGTACCTCAAGTTTCCGGCATTCCATTCGGAACAGCAAAAAAAAAAAAAAGAAGTTTGTCGACGAAACGTTCTACGGTGGTGCTGTCGACGAAACGTCACAGTGTCGACGAAACGTGTGTCAATGAAACGTGTGTCCACGAAAAGTTGTCAACGAAACGTAATTCCACGAAACGAGTTTCGACGAAATGATAGGGACCCGCTTTGTTTGGAATGGTTAGTGGGTAGACCTAAAGCTAACAGCCTCTGTCTCCACTGCACTCGTATCGAACGCGTTAGAACGGGAAACGCCGGCGACCGGCGTTTGGCTCTCTCATTCGAGCGTGTTCGACGAGTGCAGTCGAGGCAAAGTTCTGGCTAGATTTAGGTCTATAGCCACTAGCCATTCCAAACAAAGCTCGGCGTTCTGACGTCCCCACGGGCGCTCTCGTCTTCTCCTCTCCCTCGTTTTGTCAGCGCATTGCTCAAACTACGGTGCCCAGAAGGCGTCTTGGACTGGTGTGTTCAGCGTCCTATTTTGCTCATGCATTGAAAATGGTGCCGAGGTGGTAACAAATGACGTGAAAAAAGCCGCAGTCCTATTGGTTGGTCGTAGTATTACGGGCAATAAGCACGAGCCAACGTTAGTAGAACAACTCAGTTGGGAAACTGCCATCGAGCCTGCTTTGAAAAAAGAAAATTGGAAGCCATTCCACTCTGTGAAGATGAATGGCCAGCGAAGCTGTTAAGTACACGACACAGACGTGACACAGAAGTGTGAACAAAGATACGAACACATTTCTTGTCTTGATCGGTGGCAATCGTGACGAAAGGTACGCACGCACACTTGTCGCCCACCGCAGCCGCTGACCTTCTCGTTGCCGTTCCCGCCGTTGCTCTTCGTAGGCGCATTGCTCTTCGGGAGTCCGGACTAAACGCGGCCACCCCATTACGACGAGAGAAGAGGAGGGAAATTGAAATTAGAGAACGGCAACTTGTCTTTCTTGTTTTGACAGCGAAGCTGTTCATGGCTAAGCCACGGTGTAAGATACACTCTTTAGGTGAGGACACGGCGGGGTTGAACGTGCCGTGCGAGCAATCAGATAGTGTTCGTTCGACGGCCATCCGGAAGGCTGCATTATTCCGCGGCCACCGTGCTCGCGGCTGACAGTGTCGCCGGCGGCCAAACGGCGAAACTGTGTGAGAGCGAAAAATATTATCTCGGTGCCATGACACCCCGGTACACTGTGGTCTTTCTGCACGAGCGACAACCTCGCTGGAGCTCTGCGTGCGGACCATGAGGCGGCACGAACCGTCTTTGCCGTGCCCACGGGTCGACGAGTCATCTCCCGGCGCCGCTTGAAACCATAGTGAGAGAGAGAAAGAGAGAGAGAGAGTGAAAAGCGAACTTTATCTGCACTGCGTGAGGAGCGCGTTGTCCTCACCTGAAGAGTATTATCTTACACCGTGGGCTAGGGTTCCTTGGATTTTTCGTGCGCGTGACCAAAAACTCCACGTTCCACCACACCCACGCGCCGCACATTCCGGCCTCTGCAGCGGCAACTGTTTTAAAGCAAAAGCCTAAAACAATTGGCATCTTGCACGCGCGTCCGTAAACACTT
Source organism: Ixodes scapularis (assembly GCF_016920785.2). NCBI lineage: Eukaryota > Metazoa > Arthropoda > Arachnida > Ixodida > Ixodidae > Ixodes > Ixodes scapularis. The sequence continues at coordinate 37,998,727 of NW_024609868.1, forward strand.
TATTTTGATTATTTACTTCGAATATTTTATATGCGGAAGGCGTGCGCGTGCGGCGCGTGGAACACCTACCCCTGCATTCTCCTATAAAAAAAAAAAAAATAAAAAAAAAAAACAGAAAGAAGTTGTTTTCCTCCATTTGAAATTCCACTTCACTCGCCGTATTGAGGAGGCCGGGCATAGCCTAGACTCTCAAAGAGAGTCTGGACTATACGCGGCCTTTTCATTATAAGACTATACGCGGCCTCCTCATTAGAGAAACCATGATAGGATTCGCGCGAAGCACCACTAGGTTTACTAACCCGAGGCATGACACTGGCACAGTCATCGTTCTGATCGAGAAGGGTTCGGCGTAGAAGCGACGAAGTTATGGGCTCGCAGAGGGGTGTGTGGAGAGGCCTCAACGCATTCCGCGCTCGTGCACAACGCTCAACTACACCACAGTCACAAGAAGGGTCTTTCTCGGTGGAAACCTGATTGGACGTGCAAGAATTATCGCGGCGTGCTAGGCGAGTTTTGACGAAAGCTCCTTTTGACACGGGCCAACGGAAAAGTGTGTGTGTGTGTGTGGGGGGGGGGGGGGGGGGGCACCCTTTTCGCGGGAGTTCCACAACCGAAATAATCTATAGCAGGGTGGCCAAACTGCGGCTCGCAGGCTGCATGCGGCTCTTCGCGGTTCCAAGTGCGGCTCGCGACTCCCTTGTAAACGTGTCCGCATTCTCCTTCTGAGTCACGAAACCAAAAAGTGTTCTAGAATTAAAAAAAAAAAAAAGAAAAAAAAACAAACAAACAAAAAAACTCAGTCTTGGCAGCTTTCTACTGCATTACCGTATATACAGCTGGACTGTTTTTTGTAGGGATGTCGCGAACCACCCTAGGTTCGATTTCGAAAGGTTTCGATATTTGCGAAGCGAACTGAGGTTCGATTTCGAAAAATTTCGATATTTTCGTACCGACCGAGGTTCGATTTCGAAAAATTCGCAACTTTTGTCCACAGCGGAGTTTCGAAATCGAAAATTTCGAAGCTTTCACGGTTTCTAAAATTTCGAATTCGAATATTTCGAATATTTTTTTACTTCAGGTTCGATAAATTCGAAGATTTCGAAATTCTTTGTAAAAAAAATTCGAAAACTTCGAACGCTTCGAATTTTTATAGACATGAAGTTCGAACAATTCGAAGATATCGAATTTCTTTTGGCATAAAGTTCGAAAAGTTCGAAAGTTTCGATTCTCTTTTAACGCTAAGTTAAAAAAAAACAAAAAAACTTTGAAGATTTTGAATTTTTTTTAATCCAAGTTTTCAAAGTTTGAAGTCCGATTTTCAAGTTTTTCTACAGTTTCAGTTTCAAATAACGTTTTCACGACTCACTTGTTTTCACAAAATCAAGTTTAGAAAAGTTAGGGTGTGATATCTAGATTCTGCGAAGTTGGTAAGGCAATTAAATGTGACGACGAGTGTCCCGGACGTGCTAGAATATTTGCCAGTGCAGAATTGTGACCGCCAGCCCCCGGGGGGTCTTTATCACGCAGTAGTGATTGCACGAACACACTGTTTTACGAGACTCATCCAGTTCGAAACGGCCAGGGGCGAGCAGGAGGTTGAGGCTCAGAGAAACCTTGAAGCGACCTGGCAAACTAGCTCGCCACCCCTTGCACGCTGGTAGTAATCCGATCCGGTGAAGTTTATAATTGTACTGGAGGTTTATTTTCTGGGACGGAGGAATCGCCTCGCAAAAAGCACAAAAGCCGACACAACTCGAGGTCGAGGAGCGTTCTACCATACAAGTGGCGTCGGAAGAAGAAAAACGGGGGGAAAGAGGGTAGCGGGGGGGGGGGGGGGGGGCTTCAGCCTCTTTCTTTCCCTTGCAGGTATTTCGGACTGTTAAAGAAAACAATACGGGGAAAGAGGGCGTGGTCGAGCTTATTTTAATCTGAAATTATTTATGCATATGTATAGCTACTGTCGCTCTTCACTGCATAAAAGGTTGCGTAGATGGTCATTGTTAGAAACTCGTTGTCAGAAGGCACTGCTCGTCACATGCTTAGTGGTTCGGAAGTTAAAAGCTGTCTTTTCGACCTAAACACCTGTGCCGATAGTAACAAAAGAAAAAAAAAAAAAGAATAAATGCGGGAATAAAAAGCAGGAGAAAAAAAAACCTATCAAGAATTCGTCGGAAGTGTTCTATTCTTGCATATTCAGAGGTTGAGAACTTCGAAACAAGTTTCTTTTACCAAAATGTGTACAGGCTAAAAGAAACACGTCCCAGGAACGTGAAGCGAAAAAAAAAAAAAAAGTTTTCTTTTAATGACGTGCTGAACTTGAACACTACTAGAAATCTTCTGCCATGAGTTAATTTATTCCTTAACATGAAAAAACAATAAATATATTATTTTGTATTCAGCAGATGGCAATGATATGTACTGTCTGTGGTGTTAATTTAAATGCGATACCTCAAACAACTTAGACGAAAATAAATATCAAGTTTAGGTCATAATTGCATGCAGATACATGTTTGGACATTTCTTCGAAACTCACGTTGAATAACAATAATCACATCTTAAAACGGCACTTACCTACGCTATGCATAGATCATTCTTAAAAAAAAGTATAACATATCTACCATAAATAGCTCCGGCTGCAGCGTGCTTCAAATCTGGCACAAACGATAATCGTCAAAAACCCGTCGTCCGTCCTCGCCCCTTCGGGGATTTATTTCTTTAAACCTAAGCATGCCAGAACATTGAAATAAATGACATTGTCTTTCGTAAGGAACGCAGCAACGCGTGTAAAAGTTCGAGAAAAAAAATTACGAATGTACCCCAGGCCCACTACTTGAAATCAAATGAAACCGTCCGCCGGTCTTTCGAAGTTCGACGAACGTCGAACTTTTACCCTATAAGTTCGAAGTTCGTCGAACTTCTGACTTTTCAGAATTCGAAAGTTCGAAACTTTTCGAATTTTCTTGATAAATAAGTTCGAAAGTTCGAAATTTATCGAATTTTTTGGTCAGTCAAGTTCGAAAGTTCGACAAGCATCGAACCTTGCAGCGCAATAAGTTCGAAAGTTCGAAAAAGATCGAATTTTTTAGCGTAATAAGTTCGACGGTTCGAAAAGCGTCGAACTTCTTAGCTTAACAAGTTCGAAAATTCGACCTCCGTCGAATTTTACGATATAGACAATTCGAAAAATCGAAATCTTTCGAACCTTTCGAACCGCTTGATTCGATCATCGAAACTTCGATTCGAAAAAAGTTCGCGGCATCCCTAGTTTTTTGACAGATAGATGTGTCGAGTGACCCTGTTTCCTTTATTGGTCAGGAAAGGATTTCGAACCCTATGCGTATAACGGGCATGAGGGGGAGTGGCTTACTAGCGAAGCAAACTTTGCATTCATATTTGCTTACTGGTTGAGGAAGCATTCTGCTGCCTGCTGCCATTGGTTCTAGTCCACAATTATACTCGGCATTTTTGAAAGGACTGTTCCCTCAATATCGTTTCTTGTTAAACGTGCGCCGCCCCCCCCCCCCCCCCCCCCCCCCCGTTCCCTCCACTCGCTTTTTTTTTCTTTTTTTTTTCCCGCGGCTTTTTGAATTTTTATACTTTTGTTTGCGGTTCTAACTCCATGTCCTTTTTGCCACCCCCTCTGAAGGCGAGCTTCCACAGTTATTTTGCAGTGCGCATTCCACGCCATCAAGGCTGTCGGGTTTAGTAGCCTATTTTTTTTAGCTCGTTGCGAGCATGCGCTCTAAACAGTGCCCTCAAGTATGGCGGAGCAAACTTGGCGCGAGGAAAAAGCGTCTATACTTCCTCTTATGTTCTATCTTACGATGGACAACAGGGATGCTACGATCCATCGAAGTTGCCGCATAAACGTCACGGGACTTTCGAAATGGCCACAGTTACGCGCGGAGGGTATACGGTCACGTGATACGTTCACAGTACCTGATTGACTGGAATGGTAAGTAACGCAAGGTGCTGTTCATCGTGAGGTCAAACGGAGTAGTGCAACTCCACGCCCATGTACTGGTGAACATCGTAGAATGGACCTCCCCACGTCCGTAGGGAACAAAAACAACTTCATTTTATCGATGTAGAAGCTATATTATTTGTGTCTCTTTGTGTAAACATAAGATAATAAAAGTAAATAGAAACGTGTTACGAGTGCACACTGGCTTTTTCTGAGGCTCGTTACCGAGTCATGCTAAAAGAGAATATGCCGTATCGCTAATTAGGGCGCTCCACAAACGCAGGACTCCGACAAATGTTCGTAGAAAAACGCTAACTTGCCGCGACGTATACGCTAAAAGATTCAACGGATTCTTTCAGTTCTTTTCCACTTATACGTACACGCGTAGGGACGCGACAGACAGACAGGCACATTCACTGCTCTTGGGCCAAACAGCAGACACCGTTATCATTATTTCGGTCTTTGTCTTCCATATCGAATGCTTCTTTCAAAACCCCCTGACCAATTTTTTTTGTTTTTTTTGTTTATGTTTTGCTTACGGGACCTTTGTGGGCAAAGACGGCGGATCCCTAGACGCGCGTGAGCGCTTGACCGAGACGGTTTCTTTAAATATTCACGAAGGCAGTCACAGTTGTTGTTTTTGATGTGTGCTGCACGAAATGTTCGACTCTGCTGAGTTTGTTGTCCCGCGCTGTCTGGGGGATTCACCGCAGTCTGCCTCCGACAGCGGCCCTTTTACTTTGAAACGTTCGCGTTGCGCGCGCGCTAGTCTGATGTCGTTTTTTTTTTTTCTTTTTTAATTTTCTGCGTGTGTTCTAGTGGCAGCTTCTCAAACTGGAATCGTCACGTTTTAATGCATGCGATGCATTTTAAAGCGACCTCTTTGCGGCGTTCGTCATTCATCGCCGTGTGTTCGCGGGTTCCGTCGTTTGCCCTTTTTCTCGTTAAACATTTAGGGGAAATCACTTATAACTTTTAAATTAGGTAACGGTAACTTCTGAAACATTGGCATCTGGTTCCAACCGCTGAGCAATGCACTTGCACGAAGATCGAGCATGTGGCTAGGCATGGTTTTTACGGTGGGTCACCCTGTCACCCACTACATCACCCCGACTATCGATAAAGCCTGTATATTTATGACTATCGGAAACGATAGAAAAAAAAGAAAGAAAGGAAGAGAGGGAAACAAAGAAATAGAAAGAGAGAGAAAGGAAATAAATGAAGATTGTGGTAGAGGTTATCGGGAAAGAACCTGCTCTGCCTCGCTTGGGCACCGTGTTGAAAGTACGATCGTCGCGGATTACAGCCGCCATTGCTGGCCTTTTCTTGCCTCTCCGAGATGCCCGAGCCACTGAATCTGGCATCGACGAGCTTCTACAAACGCCTATGCTGGATAAGAAGGACATAGTATGGTCTGAAAAGGCAATAATAACCTGTCCCGTTGTGCTAATGACGATGTGACGTGAACGGAATAAGAGGAAATAAAAACGGCAGGTCAGATTTGGTAGCCCCCATGCGCAACTGCCGCAAAGCGTTTATATCAGAAAGTTCTCAATATGAGCATGGATTTTTAGAACCGCAAGATAGCGCCTTATGACATAGTTGAATCAAGGACTGAATGCCGAACGTCCACAAGGAAATGCCACAGTCCAAAAGACACTGTACGTAATTATTTTTTAATATGTGATTTTTTTTTCAGGCTTAAAGGTGATTTTACAGAATGGTGTAAGGGACAGGTGTAAGGTAATAGACATTCTTTTCCCCGCCAAATTAAGCGGGCGATGCATCTGAAAGGCTAATCTACTCACGAAACTCAACAGAGACGGATAGTTTGTTTACAGAAGTGGGAGCCTAGGCATTTTTATTTCTTCTATAATTTGTTTTTATTTATATATACATTTACTCCTAATTGGCAACGATACATAAATGCAAAGCAGGCACGGGACAGAAATATATAACGAAGATGGAGAGTTGTGCACCAATGAAATTAATGCGTCTTTACTAATAGGAATAAGATGAAGACTGATATTATTAGTACAATTCGAGGCACAAGCTTAAACCATTGACCCACGCAAAACACAATCCGCTGAATTGCAAGATGAAGCTGGACCAGGGTTGCATATACGCATGCGTAGTGGTAGCAGACGCTGCCGTCCACCATTTTTGGTGGCGCTTGCTGGATGATATCGGAAGTCGGTTCGAGAGCCCGGGGCAGCCCAAAGTTTTAATTGCGACACGCCGCAATTGGGGGCCACTTTTGTTTTTAATAACCGTGCAGGCGTAATAGCTGATTAATATGTTTTTAGAAGGCCATCAAAAATGTTTTTTGATCTACAGATAGAAAGCGCCAATTATGTGCGAATAAGGTCCATTGCGCAGGCGTTTTAGATAAACGAGCTTGGCTCTGTTCGTGAGCGTTAGATTTTGGGAGATTTTAATCTCTAATACAAAACTGTCCCCAAAAGTACAACAAAATAAGAAAAAAAAAGTTAGAGCATGCGTTAGATCATCCGGCTAGCTCGAAACATACATTTAGTGTGGCAGATAGCGCATCAAGCGTAAGTTGAACGCGCTCAGTCGTAATCACATTGCCGTAATGGTTTGCTCGCGTTCCTCTGTCAGTAATGAGTTGTTGTTCGTACAGGCATCGCCGGTATGCCACAGACAAAGAGCGAGCGAAGTGTGTCGAGCTTAGCTCGTTTCCAACTGGGCAACGCTCGTCAAACAGTTTGTGATAGATGACTCCGCCTCGCGATTTTTGTGCATTACTTCCTGACTAATGACGCGCTCTGCGCCTTTATGGTCTTTTGATTATTTGTCAGAGTGGAGTCCTAATTAAAAAATCAATTAGGCTCCAAATGACAAGTGCCACTATCGATTACGAGGAAACAATTATTCTCTCAGGCGGGACAAGCGCGAAGCCGACCGTTCTGAAAGCGCGTTCAGAGCGCAACCACTTCTTGTTTTTGTTCCAACGAAAATTATTAGGAGCCGTTTTATCTCTAGTCATGGGCGTGATTAGGGTAACGATGTTCGAGTTTTACGGGGAAAAGAAAAAACATGGCACTCTAGTTGCGTGTGCAGACATACAAAGATTAATGGCCGGCGGTGTGTTCGCACGGCGGAAAAACCTCCGGAACTATGTCCGCGGACAAGAGAAATTTGGATATCACGTAGCCTTGACATCATGAGAGGCAGGCCAGCAGGGCCCCAGACCTGCGACATTAAATTTAAATTCAACCATTACAGTGGATTAAAACAAAGAAATTGAGTCGGAGGACTTAACTTTGGTTTCTATTTTTGTTGCACGAGCTAAAGCAGCGCAGGGTCAGCCCCTGTCGGTGGCGTCGTAAATATTCGGGAGATGAGGGGGCAACCGGAAGGGGAATTTTCCTCCGCTTCCCAAAACTGTTTGCTATAGTTTGCTTCAGGTTTTGTGGTGCCCTGGACGAAACTTGCACTGCAAGAACGCGCTGATGGCCGGAAATGCTAAAAGCCAGGAATTCGTGCTTACATCTTCTGCTACGGTCGCACCTAAAGTAAAACAGAGTATAAAAAAAAAATGCCCCCCCCCCCCCTCCCCCCAAATCACCCCCTGCTCTGACGCCGCCGCTGACACCTGGCAGAGTTAGGTCCTCGCATAGTAGCCTTTGTTGTTCTCCAAGCTACGGGAGAACTTCTACACCCGTCACACACTAAGAAAATCTTCCAGGTGTAAAAGGCCCGTTCCTTAGACCTGTTCTATAGTTCCATTGCTAAATCCTTTGAGCACCCTCATTTTGAGTGCATCTCTGCGCCAGCGGGCCTGCCCCCAATCGGAGGTGGCGCGAAGTTAGAGCACATCGCCTTCCTCGTAGGCAGACATGTACACGTTAGCCCAATAAAGTAACTAAATACTGTCACTGGTTAGTAGCTCTAAATGTAACTAAATACGTTGCTCGTTGTCAATTCTAAAAAGGAACGTGTTGCATTACCTCCAAAGTAACGAGTTACGTTTCTCGTTACTTTGACGGCCAAATACACAACTGCTTTGGTTGCATGGCTTATTGTCTTCTTTTCAGTAGTCGTTTCACCTGAGCAACGACTACTGAGTTGCCTCTCAAAGTTTTCATCAATTATGTTTCCCCGCTTGCTCGAGAATACAACTCCGGTGACGCTGAATAGTCGTTCTACTGACGCGCTCGAAAAAACCGCAGTGTTGTGCTGCAGGAAGAGCTGGTGAATCTGAGATTCCCTTCCTTCTTTTATTCTCTCTGCTTCTGAAGTTCCAAGTTGACAGTGGGTTCTGTGCCTTTTCGTGTTGGCAACCTCCGTGTTTACATTCGGACGGTAAACGATTTGAGAAATATTCAACCAACGTATACCTTATTGTGTTCGCTGGGTGAAGAACATCTCTAGAGTTTTACTGACGTGTCCAGCAACTAACGTCGCTATTCTGTTATAATTTTTAGTTTTTTTTTTCGAGTTGGCCCATCTGCCTTTGTCGCAATGGACGCATACTCAGGGTAGTATTAAAACGAGGCTGTTGAAACGGTGTAGTCCACATTACTCCTCAAAAGTAACAAATATCGTTACTTGGCCTTAAAGGGGCGGTGCAACGATTTTATGATTAAAAGAATTTGCATCTCGTCATTTTTACGTTGTTCATCGTGTCCCGGAGGATAGAGAAAGCACCTCCTTCATTAAAAATGTCGCGATTCCGCTGCATAATCGCAAAGCAAAAGTCGAGCTTTTTCCCCCACCTGCAGCCCCAAGTGGCAGCCGAAGGAACTACGGCGGAAAGATTACGTGACCTCGCTCGGCTCTAAGCTGCAGCATAGCGCCCGCTAATGTCAGCAGAGAGAGGGAGGGGAAGCGTCCTCCGAGAAAGCACACGAGAAGCTACACGGCACTCCGAATGACGTCACTGGGAGCGCGACCAGGTGTGACCCTGAAGACTGGGAGTGAGTTGAGGGGTGCCCGAAATGTCAATCTTTATCTTTTTTTTACGCAAGAACTAGGACACGCAGGCGAAATCGGTTTTCTGTTCTTTACTTCAGAAGTGTCAGGGGGCAACTTCCAGAAATCTTTGACCAAAGTCCGAAAATCGTTGCACCGCCCCTTTAAGAGTAACTAAGTATGTTACTCGTTCTTTTTCTAGAAAAGTAACTAAATGCGTTACTCGTTGTCGAAAAAAGTAACTATGTAGGAGCAATTCGTTACTAGTAACGCGTCATGTACATGTCTGCTCGTAGGATTGAAGAAAGTATGGGGCACGTGTGTTGCGCGCGTGGGCCCCTGGAGGAAGGACGCCTTAGTAGCACACTTAGCTTTGTAAATGTCCTTACGATGTCCTAGCGTTCCAGGGATGTCCCCTGGACCTTCATGTGTCATTTCTGTTGCTTGGGGTATACTCTGCCTCAAAGATGCGCTCGGATATAAAACAGAAACTTAAAAAGACGCCAAATTGAACGTTTTTTTTTTCTTTTTCGGAACGCCTTATAATGTAAAATCAGGTAAGTACTACGTGCCTTATGCATGTGTAAAATGTGTTCATCCAGTGGTTTTCGTTCATGCTCAGTATCAACGAAGTAAGTCGACTGTACGGCTTTATTTTTCGTTTCTTTGCGTTTCTTGTATGCATTCATGTGCTTTGATGGATATATCTTTATTTATATCTTCCACTTCTGTAATAGCCCTGTGATAGGGCTAACAGTATCAATAAATAAATTTAAAAAAAATTATAATTGCTCACCGTATGTCTATTTTCACAAATTAAAAGCGAATTACTAAATTTAGCCAATTACTTAGCCAATGAGTTTGTTCTTTGCAATCTTTGACATCCGCCGTGACTCGCAATTTGTTCCCTGAAATCGTTAATTTTTTCCCCCAACCACCCTTTTATTGACGCTTTCCAAAAGTTTTCGTTGAAACATTTGGTATGTATCAAGCTTTACGTGATCCACTGATAAAAAACAGAGCAACGTATTTGTAACCCTTTTTATTCAAGAATTCAGGTCGCGTTCACGTTACTGGTTACGCGGGAAACGTCATATTTGGCGGGAAAATTGAATTAATTAATATAGATCCACCGCTTGACGTGCCGTGATACGACAAGTTGACACTCGGTCGACATGACTTCAGGTCGCGTGGAAGAATGTCGCGGCGTAAAGTCCAGCTATCACGTGACCCAACAACTTGAGGCCTTCCATAACGACCTCCCTGGAGTAGCCCGTACAAATCCGCGGGGCGGCGATCACGTCGTTCAAAAGTGCACTTACACTTAGGCTTAATGCTTCGTGTATTAGTTGGCTGCCAAATTTCTAAAAAGAAGAAAAAAGAGAGATATTGGCAAGGTGGCGCAAGCTACCACTCCATTAAAAATTTTCGGCCGTATGTATTCCCTAATCTGTCCAGCCGTCGCGAATATTCACAAACGCTTATTTTAGCCCTTTTATATGAACGATGTCGAAGCGAGGAAACCAGGCCAAAGGTATAGCTAGGGTTCGGAGTTTTCGGTTTAAACCGATAAAAACCGATAAAAGTACGCCGAATGCATTTTCAGAAATTCGGTTTTAACCGAAAAAGGTCAGTTTGTAGGTTCGGCGTTTTCGGTTTAAACTGATAAAAACCGATACAAGTAGGTCTAATCTGTTTTCTAAAATTCGGTTTTAACCGAAAAGGGACTGTTTATCGAGGTGGGTGGGGGAGGGAGCGTGAGAGAGGGCTTTGCAAAGTTCGACATTGTGTGACGTCTTCGTGATTGCACCCTTCCAAGGTTCAACATGCAACAATAGAGGTCTTGGGTTGGCCGGCGCGGGACATCTGTGTCCTTTCTCTGATCGGGTTGAGTGTGTCAAGTTCCCGGTTCCCCCAAAAAAAGTTCGGATGTGGGCTAATATAAGGTTTTTCGCTTCATGCACTTCAGAGGACATCGCGGAAAGCCGTCAATACCTTTTCTAACACCCTCCCTCAAACTTGTCTGGTTAAAAACAAAAATACAATGGATTTTTTTTTTTTTTTTTTTGCCATTCCGCTAGTTTGTGTACGGTCATCACCTCAGACGGTCACGTCGTCAGAATGGGAAGGAAAAAGGAGCGCACTGAAGATTATGCCCGCGAATTCCGCAATTCCGGAGTTTGTCCTGGCGTAAGTTGTAGCGAAGACCACGTATGTATATGTGTCGTTATTCTTTGAGTGATCACAAATATCACAGCTACAAGGATCATCTGATCCGGTGTCCGATGGTGTTTCTTTCATATTAACCGAAAGAAACGGTGAAGTTTTTTGAGAATAAATATACACCGAAAAAAACCGAAAATTGAATTTTAAAATAAAGACCGAAAAAAGTACGCCGAATTTCGAAAAAATAAAAACCGAAAACGCGGAACCCTAGGTATAGCCAAGAAGAAAGGTGTCAACTCGGGGCGGTTTACCTTCAGTCTTTGCGACGACATACAAAAATAAAGTGAAACAAAAGAAAAAAAAATTGTACACAAACCAAAAAAAGTATGCATTATGTTAACCGGGAGTGACGCAGAAGAATAATTGTTCCTACTCGACATGTTCTCGCTCTTAGACGCCTTTGAAACCCCGAGAAATATGTGCTTTAATATTCTAATTTTTGTACCAGTTTTTAAGATCTCCTAGATTTTAGATCTTACTTTATATTGGTTTTAGTTTAAGCACAAAGTTTGGGGTGTGTATGCCTATATTTGATTCCACCCTCCAGCAGTGTATTTGAATGTAACCTAAGGCGGAAGTTAAAAAGGAGTGTGTGTGCGTGTGTGTGTGTGTGGGGGGGGGGGTTGGGTTGGGGGACCGGGGGGGGGGGGGGGGGCTTTGTTCGTCATTATTTTCAATTTTTGTAAACTTTTATGGAGAAGACTTGGAAGTTGATTGATCGTGTTAGCGCACTTTCGCGCTTTTCTTGCTATTTAAGCCGATGTGATGGCCTTTAGAAGACTCTAGAACTTCACCGGGTAATAAAGGTTCAACTCCGAGACAGGACAAAAAACCCTTTGAGGGGTGTGTAACGAACAAAGAACGAAACCTTTGAGAAGAAGAAAAACCAAGAAATTCTAAGAGAGAAGACACATAAAGTGATACAAAGAACGCAAAGCGAAGACTCAATTAAGGTTTTGTTCGTACTTCTCCTCGAGGCCTCACGCCGAGGATCAGTTTTGCGTACAACAATAGCACTTGGAATCTAGCTTGACGAGAATGTCCACTTAATTGCCAACCCGTGAAGAGGTTGGGAGGTAATCCGTCTAAGTCTTGGAAGTTCTAGAAATATCAAAAAAAAAAAAAAAAAAACTTTCCGTATAGATAAGATGGAAGACGAAGGACGAAGGAAAAAAGAAACACCATGGGAAAAATATCAGAGGGAATCAAACCGAGGAGAGCGTGGTGGGAGAGGAGGGGAGACGACGTTTTGTTTTTGTTCGTCGAGGATTCTAGAACTAAGGCAAAAAGTAAATAAGAGGGGCTAGAATAAGGTTCAAGCGTAGCGGGACAAGGAATAACGGTAAAAGTAAAAAAAAAAAAAAAAACAAGTAAAAAAACGGCCGGCATGTTATGGCGGAATGAGGCTACGAATACAGTACTCTACGGGATTGGACGTGAGCGAGCGCCATTGGTGGTTTTGCCCTCGGTACTACCCGGAACCAGTCAATCCGTCGGCGAATGTTCGGGCTCGCCTTTGTGGCGAATACGTCTGGCGACGGAAATGGCCGAACTCAAGCAACGTTTACAACGCGGCACGTGCTTTGAGCGTTCCCGATTCAGGCACGTAGATGTGATAGCCATTGGTGGTACAAACCGGCGGAAGTGAGCTCATGTTGCGCAGGTTAGATTTTTTTCCCCATGTTTTCTGTAACGCTAAATACTTGGAACCAAATGCGGATCAATATAATTTAAAGGGGTATTCACACGAGGGAGAAATCCCGGGGATTTCTCCCCGGCACGCGCGCGTCACGAGATGAAAACGCGAGACTTTTGCACATCGCAAAGCTTGACGCTTTCGTCGTGGAATGCGCGTGCCGGGGAGAAATCCCCGGGATTTCTCCCTCGTGTGAATACCCCTTTAAGGAAGTCGGTAGATGTACCTGCCTCCAGCACGTGCTCGTTGATTTCCGCCGTGCTTCGACTGCTGGAGCGGCGAAGTGTTATGAGATGTAGAAAGCTCGCGCTCAACGGGCAGCATCTCCTAACTGCATGGAGACCGTAAGGTCTTTCTTAAGTGACTGGATTCTTGGAAAATAGCGCCAAGCTCCCTGTATGATCGTCATTTTGGTTCATGGATTGAGCAGTTTCTCCTCAACCTCTCTATCCCTGGTGAGGCGAACCAAATTCCTGGTGACATGTTGGTTTACAAAGACATTTCTTGAATACCGAGATTCTGTTATCCGCACACCAAGGAAACATACGCACATCCTCGCACTAATACCACATGCGGCGTCGGTGCTCGGCGACCTTCAAACATAATATTCCTGTCGTTAAATACGCGAGTCAACAATTCATTTGGAAGAGATCTGTAGAAATGAGCATGATTGTTAAGTCGTCTGCAGGCACAGTGCCCAAGACGCCTATATTGGGGAGGAACGCTTTTAGTACGATGGTGCTCATAGCGGTCTTGGCGCGACTGGTTAAGAAGGACCCTTTTAAAGCTTCGAAACTTTGGATGGACCGAGATGGAGGTTGCCATGACAACTGAGACTGATCAGCCAATCACATGGCGAAGTTTGGTCGTCTGTATGTTACTATCTGTTTGTGTGCCGCTAGCAGGCAGGGAAAGCAATGCCGCTACTTTCCCAGGATCCGGTGAATTTAGGTATTTGTGTTGTCCCACCTCCAGCGCGAGCTTTCAATAGTAGGTGAAAGGTTAAGGGTAGAAAGGAGCTTCTCCCATCTCTTTCCACTTTAGCAGAGCGAACGCTGGAGGTGTGGTCACCTCCTCTCCAGCGTTCGCTCTGCTAAAGTGGAAAGAGGTGGGAGGAGCTTTCACATCACTCTTAATCTGTCACCGTCTATACCTTCGACAACACTTTGACACCTCGGGAGTTTCGAGGAGCGTACAAGTGCAGCCAAGGCACGACGGTAGCCAAGGCGTGCTGCAGGCTGGGCGCTCCAAAGAGACGAAGACGTGACAATGATGAGGATGTAAACTTTTATTTAAATATCGAAATATCCGAAGAAGGGTGGGTTCCTAGTCCAGGGCTCCAGTGCTGACCGCTGCTGCCTTGGCCCACTCAACTAGACGACGTTAGTCGTCCGGGTGCGAGCTGTGGAAGGCAGCTTCATAAGTCTCCGGGGGAGGGGATGGGGATGGGGGAAGGGATAAATGAGATTCGCAGGCCCACGTGACGTGGTATAGGGAGGGGTACTTCGAGCAATGTGGGCAGCTAGCAGGGTACATGGTGGGATAATACTTGTGGAGGAGGGCGAGGTGTCTATAGGTGTCTGATGGGAGTTGGCGCCAGATCACGGCGTTTTTTCGCTTTAGGCTCCGATGTGTAGGGGGTATCTAAATCTCTCACCTCGTTGATGAACGAGGATTTCAGAGTGTTGGCTGGGTACGGGAATAAAGTTGAGAACTGTGTTGTGTTCCTCTCTGTGTGGCACCCGGTGTGTACAGGCTCGGGCTACGGCATCGGCTTGCCGATTTCCATCTACAGTTTCGTGGCCAGGAATCCAGATGAGCTTCGTTTCTGGAAGCGGGGCTTTGAGTTCTGCTAAGGTACCTAGAGCGCATGGTGAGATCCTGCCGGCTCGGAATCGTCGTGGCGCGGTTTGGGAATCGGAGAGGATAGTGATGTATTCCTTCCTGGAGGCGATTGCCAGGGCGATGGCCGTTTTTTTTTTTTGCCTCCACTGGATGGGTAGCGCGGATGGAGGCCGTAACTACCGCCTTTAGGTCCTGGTCTATCACGCTTACTGCAGCCGCTGGTTGATCCGAGTACAGCGTCAAACGCGCACCATCATGGTGTTCGTCATATTTCTGTGCGTGTTATATCATTGTCGAACAATCATTAACAAAAAAGGCCTAGTAATGCGTTTTGACGCTGATTGATTGGTTCCATTAGCTTGTAGCGTTGCCTGCATCTGGACTAAAAGGCCGACGTACCAACCTCGGTTTTCTGCAGTGAAGATAATCCTCTTAGCGCTCCCCTCCTAAGCTGCGAGGGAAGGGAAGTTGGGGCAATGTAAAGTGTGGAGAGGATATAGGAAAGGAGGAGATGGGCAAAAGTGGAAAGCGCGATGTGAACGTCGGCCTTTAAGCAGAAACGAAGTAAAGTTCGAAAAATTTCTCAACTTACCTTACGGGCTACATGTGAGTCTCCCGTCGCCGACGCAAGATGCGTGGTACTTTCTCTTTAAGTTTGTGGGCTGAAGTTCGCCTCAATAAACGTCTGTTTTAGTTCTACATTTATCAACTATATTTATTTGCGAAAATATCACAGCGAGCTACGTACTATGAATGTCAGTGTTTAAGTTTAAGCAACGTGTAACGAAATCGAGAAAAAAAACGCGTGTGTCATTCTTCAAGAGACGCGAAAATAACGTGGACCGAGGATAAGAATGACCGGTCGGGTGACTATAGTGTTCTGCTTCAGTTTTTGTGTTTCTATTTTTTCATCAAATATTTTATGCGGGCAATTTCCAGACTTGTGTGCAGGGCCCTATCGTAATTTTTGACGCTAGAGCAGTTAGCGCTCAGCCCGATGATTAAATAGACTGATCCGTGAAAGGCGCATCATTGGTGTTCTGAGTGGACCGCTTTGCAGTTCTCGTGGACCTTCGAGAGTGCACCTAATGACGACAGTGTACCACACCAGATCACCAACAAAGGTGCGAAAGTGCAGCTTAGCTGCATCCTTAGATAAAAAAAAAGAGAAAAAAAATAATAAAGCACCCGTGAAAGCCGAAGAGTTTCTTATCTCAGATCTTGACGCGTAACACGTTAGAGGCCATTCGGGACCACTTAAGGCTCTACCAACGTGTCGTGAAATACTTACGTATTATTTCCCCTCGAGCGTTGTAAGACGACGTATGGTGTGCTCAGCGCCTTTCTGCTTTCGAGCCCGGGTCTACTTCACTTCCTTCCCCGCCTCGTCTCTGGCGTGATGGCAGACGGCTATAAGCTCGGCAAACTAATGGTTATAGCTAACATCAGTTAGCTTTGAGCTTCCCCACAGTGTTAGTGCTGTCATGGGCTCGAGAAAGTAATCGACACCCCGTGTTGATGTTAGCAGCGCTTCTGGTGCTACTGACGGGTAATCGCCGACGCCGGTCCTCTAGATGGCGCGGCATGCCGGATACAGGTGGCGCAAGCGGCTGCCTGATTCAAATGGTCCAGCCGCATGCGTTTATGTATCCATACATTCCATGAAGGTCATACATAAAAGGCGCTCTCGATACTTCATTGGAGTCCCGACATACTTTGCGGCGCACCAGCTGGCATGAAGTAGCGGGTTTTCGAAGGAAGATGGACGAGTACATTCCATACCAGCTCTAACCGCCCAGGCGAAAGATATCGAATCAGTGCGCAGTGGCCGTATGCGCGGCTCCTGATACACCGCAGACGATAGCTAACGCGCATGTCCACAACACATTCCGCAGCACAGCGGACAAAGATGGCAGCCCGGAAAAGGGAACTATTGGAAATCTGTGTAGAGCTTGTAGGTCGTCATATCCTGTTCATTCATTTCGCACGAGAGTGTAGCGAGGATCGGGTTATTGTAGTCCTGCGGTTTATAGTCGTATTTTTTGCGTGGAATGATATTTGGGAACATAAAACGGAGAGACTGAACCGTACACGATAAAAGCAGCGTCTGTAGCAAGCAGGACAATGGACCAAAGAGCATCATTCTCGTGTACGCAGTCAGCTCGCGGCCGATAGACTCGTCGCTCAGAACAATGGCTGTCACGAGGCAAACACGGCTTTGCTCTTACCGGCGAGCGGCTCCGCTCTCCCTGACGGAGTGCCATTGAGTGCAGCGTGATGGCCGATCATCCATCAGGCACTCTGATGGGTCACCTTCTCGCCGATACCATGGCACCGTGCTCTACGAAACTCGCTGTGGACTTGCGTCAGTTATGTGTGTTAGTGTAGCGCGATGGCGACATCTTTTGTAGCAATTTCTGTAGTCGCCGACAGTTTAAGAAACGTGGGGCGTTGCGAGTCCTGAGAAACTTGTTATTGATCAACGAGGAGATGCATATATTGTTTTATGGAAATATGACTTTGTGAGTTCTCGTCGACGACAGATACAGTCGTGCACTCCAGCGTGACTTGAACTACCTAAAGTTCCTAGATAAGGGGCCAACTCCGTGATTGTGAGGGTAAAAGCGCTAAAAACAACGGACAAGTAAAAGAAACGAACAACACAGAGCGCTACTTGCAAGTGAAGTTTAATCTCGGAAAACACACATATATACGCACCGTGAAATCGCGACATGTACTACAGAAATGCGACATCACCCAATCAGTGTTCGTGTGTCCGCTGTTTACTTTATGAAAGGTTTTAAAAACGCCACCTCAGAGCCAAACAGGGCTATAGATGTAGCGCTGACACACGTTCCTTCAACGCACTCAGATATGAAAAAAGCTTCAGATATCTCCCTTGTCATTTTGTTCTGGTTTCGAACCAAGATAATGGTGTTGTCAAACTTCGGGACAATGCCCACATCTGTCACAGTGCACAGCCAGATTTCCCGAGGGCGATGATCGAACTGACAGTGCATGCTCCCTGAGCCTATCATTTATACAACGTCCCGATTGGCCTATGCATCCTTTGCCACATGATAAATGAATCTTGTAAACCACGCCCTCGCTACACTCCACATACCTGGACTTATGTTTCCTCTGACAGACACCGACCCGTGTTTCCCCTCGTCCCACTTTTCCACACAATCTGGCCAGTTTTTGAGGAACTGAGAGTAATACGGGAACCCCATGTTTTTGCCCCACTTTCTTTATATTGTGGCTTTCGTTGGGTCCGAATAGAAGACAAATGGATGCGCGAATTTCTATCGGTTAGCAGCGCATGGAAATGTGCTTTTACTGAAGTCGTCGTTCACTTTGTGACTTTGAAAGTGACATCGCATCTGCGGCACTTCGCCTTTCGTTGGGATTCTCGCTATCGACTCTCCGTGTGTTTTACGGGGAAGTGGACAGGAAGCTGGGGTTCTGTAGAGCCAAGAATTATATCAAAGCACAAAAAAAAAAAAAATGGCGAGACACAAAAAAAAAAAAATAAGTCTGATTTAAATAAAGTAGAAAGCAAAATTTGCGCAAAAAAATCTTCGAGTATTTCTTTTCTATTAATTGTCTCCGCTTAGACTGCACAATCGAGCCCATCAATTTTTTGGGGTCCATCGTTTGGTCAACGCTCTCCGTGAAGTGGTGTGATTGGTTCACGTAGTGCTTGCTCTGTTGGAAAAAGTAGATGCTTAGACATTGTTCAAACCTCAAGCTAAAAATAACTTCGTTCACACTTATATCGAAAAAAAAAAGAAGTGAAGTTTAGCAGCACTTCAATCGCGAGGCACCTCAGAAGCCAACAGGGGAAGGGGGGGGGGGGGGGGGAAACTCGTTGAGAAAAGGGCAGCGGGGTGAGGGGGGGGGGGATTGGAACGTAGCTGAGAGCGGCGATCTCACAACTCGATTGTGAGTATCATCAGACAACTGAGGAAAAAGAATATAAAACGTCTCGATGAAGAACAAAGACGACAAGCGGGCGGGGAGGGGGGGGGGGGATATTGTGAGTGGGGGGGGGGGGGGGGGGGAGGGGGGGGGGTGGTGCCTCCGAATGAAGAACAATTGCGCACCCTTTTGGGTGTCTCTCCTCTCTTCCGCGCGCTGTCGGCCAACTCGCAACTTACTCCGCTCTTTGTAGTGGGCCCGCTGTGAGCCAGTTGTTTCTGGGACGATGTTTTTTTGTTGTTTTTTTTGTTTTGGTTATCACGCGCGCCTGCCTCGGATGCGGGCCTTTTGGGAGGGAACGTTCGTCTAAGACAAAAGCCAAGCGGAACACCGCGGGCGGCAGCTTCGTGTGCGTTGCGATGCCACCGATACTCTTCGTGCGCCGATGGGGAGGCCGTCTCTTTTTGCCGAGCATTGGCGTTCATTAAGAGAGGAAAGGAGTACCGCGGCTCGTCATTAGCCATTTATTCGCTCGACTTTTTAGCTTGATTTTTTCCCCCTTCCCATCGAATACGATTCTAGTTTTTGTTATAATCTAGGTTCAGGAGGCGATTTCTTTTTTTTTCTTTTTTTCTTTTGTTTTTGCAGTCGTTTTTCCGCAGTTCTCGCGGGCTGCTTTGCACTCGGTGTTGCTTCCCCGGGGTGCTGGTGTGCCTAGAACTCGGAGCGTTTCCAACTGCTCGATCGGATCAAGTGGTGATTGGGCCGCGTTTGCAGTACGAACTGCGACGGTGAACAGAGGTGTTGATCGTTCGCAAGTGTCTCCATCTCTCTCCACGATTTGCTCCTCGCCACGTGAAATTGCA